>NC_045792.1:10805382-11118608 GCF_009873245.2 Balaenoptera musculus
TCACTCCCAGGCATGGGGTCAAAACCATGGCCAGTTGGTAGTTTTCTTTCTCCACCCATTATTCAATTTACCTCGTCTTTCTAAAAGTTATGTAAGGAAAGAGAACATGGCTCCTTTTTGGAATACTTAGACTTATGAGATAGTAGTACAAGTTCCACAAAATAACAGGGTATTCCAAGGTCAAACAAGTTTGAGAAATTCTGAATATGTCTCCAGTAGAGATACAAAATGTACATGCACATGTCTAAGGCTGCAAAAAATTGAACTCAACTTTCCCAAAGTTATTTGACTCTAGAAGTGTTTTATTTAGTAATATTCATTAGCATCTTAAGTGCCTCTTTTTGTCTTTAGTACAGTTTGGAAAATGCTATTTTCAGAGAAGCTTCAGTAAATCTTCCTATTAAAGGCTGAAGTCTATGTCTTAGCTTGAAGAAAAGTTGAACATAGCTTAGATACGACCTTGTAAATAGGGAATACTTGTCTGCCATCCCCAAGATTCTTTTCAACAGCCCATTCTTTATTAAATTGGAGGTTTGCAGGGAGGGGAGCTGAAATAAGCAATTGGCGTTCTAGTTTGTTCATCCAGTAAAGCTCTATTTTCAAGATTAATTCAGAAAAAAAGTTTTTCTTCTTTTTCGTTAGACTGGATAGATCTCATGGAAAATCCCTTGAAAATGTTGAAATTGATGCCCTTCCCTCCCCTCTGCCCTTTTGCCTTTCTTTGTAGAGAATAAGTCTGGGTTTGATTTATAACTATTATGGTTTGTATTTGATGGAACCCTATGGAAACCTATTCGCCAAGGGAAAGAGTAATAACTAGTAGTTTTAGCTGTAATCACAGAAAAATCCTTTCCTCTCCTTCAGTCTTTCCATTGCTCTGTGATCACAAGCCATACCTTTAATGAAACCTTTCTAGTAAGTGCTAAGGTTGTGTTCTCTTTCCATAGGTTCTCCAAAGTATGTTTTCTTCCTACTGACAAAATAGTCAGGAAGATAGTGGAAATGGGATCAACTCCATTCATCATATGCTTTATTTTATTCCTCTTCTCAACGTTCATTGATGAACTTTCTTCTCCAGTCACTGGTTTCCCCTGCATCGCTTCAGAGTTTATTCATTTCATAGGATGTCATGTTACCTGTGGTGACACAATGCTTTGCAACTGACCTCAATCCATTCATATATGTATTTTCTCTGCCAGCTAGAACTTAAAGTTTATTGGAGGTAGGTACAATATATTTACATCTTTCGCATTATCTTCAGAGTCTCATTCGTATATAGTGCTCTGTACAGAGTAGACATTCATTTATTTGAATTGATTTAAGAATAATTTCTATGGAGTTGAATGTGAGTGAGGATAGCAGCTCCTCTTTGGGGCTTAATATCTCTGTGCCTAGAACATAAATGTTGGAGTCCACCTGACCTGAGTTCAAATGCCAGGCCAAAGAAACATTAATGTGTGCTCTTGCTCAGGTTACTTCCGTGAGCTTCCATTTCCTATACATAATGGAGATAGTATATCTACCTTTTTTAAAGCACTAATGAAGATAGTAGTTAATAGTTTAAGTTCTGGTGTCAGACAGATCTGAGTTTGAATCTCATCTCTGCATCTTACTTGCTACATGATCCTGAGGAAGTTAGTGAGCCTCTCTGAGCCTCATTTCCCTCCTGCTAGAACTGGGGTCCATCATAGTATTTATCTCATGGAGTAGTTTGAGTTAAATAAAATAATGCCTGTAAAACTTAGAATAGTACCTCATACCTAGTAAGAATTCAATTAATGTCAACCATTACTATCGAAGAGCCCCTAGCATACCTGGCACTGGTGGCCTCAAATAAACTTTAGTTCTTTCTCCTGCTAATTCCCATCTTTAAAATAGCTGCCACCAGCAGACACACTTTTTAGACCCGTTGGCTAATGGGACTTCAGCATAACTTTTGTGAGTGGTTCTCTGACTCTTTTACCTGTCTTAAATGGCACCAAAGTCTTCTGAAGAAAAGGCTTTTATGCGGGGGAGATCATGAACATCTGGATTAAAAAGAGTTTGCATTCTTAAAGTGAGGAGGTGGGTTGGAGATATTTTTTATTAAACATAGCCATTTTGTGATTTGATTTCCCCAGGATATGAATCAGAGAGAAAAAAACTGAAGTTTTGTCCCAGAAAAAAAGGGGAGGACAGGCAGAGGATTTTTCACTGGTAAGGCAATTTACACACTTGTCCTTTTCATAGTGACTCATGGTCTGTGATACATTTCATAGCGATGTCTATGAGTTTCCAAATCTGGAAGAAGACGTATCAGCCAAATAAGGGAGAGAGAAGAAAACAGACTTTTAATCCACCTAGTTACCATTCACAGAGCTTTAGAAGTAGAACTCCAAAAAATGGCTATTCCAGCACCCCACGTTTAGTCACATCTTTAAACCCATTGAGAGAGAGAATTAGCTAATCACTTCCAAAATATCTTCAGCAGACCAGCAGAGGAATTCAGTCTCTAGCTCCAGTGTTCTAGAAAAAGTTCTTTCTTCCCAATCTCTTCTCTTCCCCAACCCTCACCCTTTCTTTTTTTTGCTATAATTTGAGGCTAAATCTTCACTCTTTTTTAGCTTTCATATTGTCTGGCCTAAGTCCATCTTAAAATGAGTTTGTAAACTTTTTAAAAAGTTATTAAAGCTTACCCCTTAGTCTTTTTATTTTACTATTTAAGCAGTCTCAACTCATTTAAAAAACTGTCTTTAAGTCCAATTTTTTCCCTACTAAACATAATTTCAGGTTACTATTCTGAGGGTGTTCCCCAGATAGTCTAATAATAGAGTAAAAAACACCAACACTTTGTTATATCCACTTGGGTACCCCCAGGACCTAGTGCACTCAGCATACAAGTGCTTAAATAAATGTTGAGCGAATGCATAAATATGGCTTCATGTTTGTATAGCTTCTAATACTTTATGGAAAACTTTAACTTCCTTAAAAATTTGTCTGAGGTTCTCTTACTTTCACAACAAAAAAATCTTCCTTTTAGTTATAAACCCAGTTAGTGGTAAAATGGAGACCGGACCTTAAGTCTCCAATTCTCAGTCACATAAGTTTCTTGACTTAACTTGAACATTTTCTAAAGCAGAGCTGCTGGGGTTTTGAAAAATACAGACCCCCAAACTCAACCTTATACTCAGATAATGGAGAGAATGATGGAAGGAGCGCATACCAGTTCTAACATGTCTTTGTTTGGAAATATATCTGAACGTCATGTTATTTTTTCATTGTAAAATGTGATTTGTTCAATAGATAGCTTTCCGTCTCCTCTGACCCTGAGCTCCAATTACACTGCCTTTCTGCAAGCTTATCACTTTTTTTTTTTCACATAGTATCTCCATATTTTGTTATGGGCATGAGCTATTAGTAGGACATGACAGGGCACTTTTAAACTCTTCATCAAGATGTACATGGTGCCTTGATTAAATGGTGCATGATCAGTGTAACGGTCTTAGGACACCTCACGACGCAGTCCTTGCTGGTCCAAGATTTCTTTAGTGCTGAAATCAACCAGTTTACCATTTATTTCATTTACTTTGCTAGAACTGACAAAGGTGGGTATTAAATGATTAGGGAGACAGGGTATCTTGAATTGAGCTCTTTAAAGTCAGGGACTGTGTCAGAAATTTTTATACTCCCTTCCCCTAATCCATGGTCTGGCACAGAGCAGGTGCTTAATACATATTTCTTATATTGAATTGGCATCTATAAGAAAATCCCAGACATCTGAGACTCAGTCTTGACTTTGTCCATAACAATGTGCCCTTGAATAGGTCACTGAGCTTTGTTGTGTCATATGTAAAATGGGACATGTATCTACTCTTAAAGAACTAATGAGAGTGTGAGAATTACAGGAAGTTGGGCTTTACAGAATATTGGTTTTGGATTTCACAGACCAGGCGGAGTTCTGTTCTTTAAATAAATACTTTACAAACTGATGGTCTTTGTGTCATAATCCTCTATCAAGCAAATAATCAAAGCAAAGTGACTCTTGGTGACCTACTTGTGGATTAATATTTGTAATTAGAATGTCATTTTTGACAAATTCCTACAACCCTCAATATCTATTTTTTCCCTCAATTCACATTCCATTGCGAATTTATTGTTGAAATGGAATTGTCAACTTGAAGCTAATTTGAAAAATGGTTTGCTGCAGTCTGGGTTCATAAATCTTAACAGGAAGAGCCAAGAGCCAAGTAGCTCAGAGCATTGTGAAATCATTAAATTAGGCTCCTGGAATATATGAGTAGTCTTCTACTTTCTCGTTAATCTGAAGCAGAATGCCCAGAAAGAGTATTTCATAAATGTTAGTGTTGGGTGCTGGATGACCTACGAGTGTATCGCGTGTATCAGTGAAGGCAATCTGTATTCTAATGTTGCCTTGTTAAAAAAATAAGTCATTGTAAACTTGAAAATGAACAATAATGATGATTTCTCTCATTTTGTTTCCTCAGTGTTTCTTAAACCAAATGCCTAACACAAAGTAGGCATTAGAATCACCTGGAGGACTTGTTAATTCACAGATAGTTGGATACTATCATCAGAGTTTCTGATGAGGTAGACTTGAAGTGGGATGGGTCCCAAGAATTTGCAATTCTAACAAGTTTCCTGGTGTTGCTATTGCTTCAGGTCCAAGGACCACACACTGAGAGCAGTTACCTGATCTCCCTTATGATTGCCAAGGCTGATAAAAACAAATATTCCACGAACTGCTCCTCTTTTTCAACCTACTTTACTAAAATGGGACTTTGAAAAGCCATCAATGGCACAAACCACAGGTGGACATCCATGGGTCAGAGTGTCTATATAGAACTGTGATGAACACTAAAAAAAGAAAGCCAGATTTTTTTTTTTTAAGTTAAACTTCTAGCTCCTTCACACTATTGTGGTCTTTTCCAAACTTCTTCTTGAGTCATCTGAAAATATATTACCTGAATCTTTAAATGGAAAAGAAGGAAGATGTGTCTCCATTTTCCCCCAGGTTGTCATTTTTGGTTCCATACTCTCTTTCCCAGAAAATAGACCATGTATGCAGGTATGTATTCAGGTATCTTCTCTTCTTGCTTTAGGTTAGACTTGGATCCTAGACAGTAAATCTCTATCAAGCTATTTTAAGTCAAGCCCTTATTTCCTATAGGCACGATGTTATCAATTCAGGGGTTTTTTGGGGTGTATTTTTTTTGTTTTTACTGGAAGCCTATTTCATTCAATTCAATTCAACACCCATTGAGTGATTTCATATGCCAGGCACTATTCTAGATGTTCAGGAAAAGACATGACCAAGATCTACTCAAATTCCTGCCCTTGCAGAGCCTACATTCTAGCAGAGACAGACAGTAAACATAATACATAAAGCAGTAGTAGGTGCTATGGAAAGGAGGAAAATAAAGCAGGGTAATAAGGTTCAGGACTTCAGGGGCTGGCAGGAAAGGGTCGTGTGTACACTTGCAATTTTAAACAGGGTGCCATTTGAGCAAAAACCTAAGACAGGTAGACTGTCTAAGACTGTAAGCATGTAGTTATCTAGGGAAGAGTGTCACAGTCAGAGAGAACAGCCTGTGTGAAGGCCAAAGGGCAGGAGCATGGCTGGCATATTTAAGGAACAGCAAAGAGGACCGTGGGGCTGAAGCAAAGTGTGTGAAGGGGAAGTAGTGATAGATAGGAGAGGTAATATCAAGGCGAGGTCATGATCATGTAATGTTTGGTAGGTCACTGAAAAAGACGTTGGCTTTAATCTGAGTGAAAAAGGAGTCATTGCAAAATGCTGACTTTTTAAGAAGGACCTGTTCGAGTGTTGTGTTTAGAGAATACTGAGTAGGGCAAGGATAGGAGCTAAGAGGCTAGTTACAAGGTTATGCCAGTAACCCAAGCAAGAGATGATGTGACTTGGGCCATGTGTTGATTGATCAGTACAGGTGGTGAAAAGCAGTTAAATTCTATATATTTTGAAAGTAAAGTGCAACAGGATTTCATGAGAGATTGGATGTAGAATGTTAAAGGAATCCAGATGTTGGCCTGAGAAGCTACAAAGATGAAATTGCTATCAGTTGAGATGTAAAAGGCTGTAGGAAGAGCAAGTTTGTGGAGAATGTTGGGATTTTGATTTTGGATATACTGAGTTTGAAATGACTATTAGACACCTGATGGGAGATGTAGAGTTGGTTGCTGGTCATGCACACATGGGGCTTACGAGAGTATGCGGAGTATGCTTGGGCTAAAGGTAGAGTCATCAGCTTGTCAGTATTGAAAGTTGTGAGGCTGAATGAGACGATCAAGGGAGTGGGTGTAGATAAAGCAGAGAAGAAGAAAAGGACTCAACCCTGGGATTCTCTAGCACTAAGAGGTCAAGAAGGAAAAGAGACACCACCAAGGAGAGATTGAGGAGCGACCATCCAAGGAGAAAAACTGGGAGGGTTTGGTGTCCTAAAAACCAAGAGAAGGAAGTGTACCAGTTAGAGGGGAGTGAAAAATAGTGTCAGATGCTGCTGTTGGGTCAAGTAAGATGACAACTGAAAATTTACTATTGAATTTCACAACTAGAGAACATCAGTAACCTTAACAAGAACATATTTGGTGGCATGGCGATGGTTAAGGTCTGCTCTAAATAGTGTAAGAGGGTGATAGGAGAAGATTTGGAAATGGTGAGGAAAGACAACTCTTGAAGTTCCTGCCAAAGAAAGCACAGAAATGGGAGGGAAACAGGTGAGGAAAGTGGGGTCCCGCTAAGGGTGTGTTGGTGGGAGTGGTGGTGTTTGTGCTTGTTTGGGGTTGGGAGAAATAACGATATGGTTGTGCGATGATGTAAGTGATCCAGTCGAGAGGGACAGATTAATGTTTTAGGAAAGATAGGAAGGATTCCTTAAGCAATTTCATTGGGTCTGCAAATAGTGGTAGTGTCTAGAATCCAGGTGGAAGATTCGGCATCCCAGAAATCAGGGATTTTTATCTATGGTAACAGGTGTGTTTGGGGGGGATTAATGCTGGTGGGGCAGTAGGCGTACTTGTTGAGACCATGTGTAAAATCCCTTTTGATCGTTTCAGTTTTTTCCATGAGGGAAGAGCCAACATTATCTCGTAAAATATCAAAAATGATTCAAAAGAAAATACAGCCCACATACATGCCTCTTCAAATATTTATTCAGAAAATAAAACAAAGCCAAACACAATATGAAAAGTATGCAATAAATGTTTCATTTTAGGAGCTTTTCTAAATGAACTGAATTGACTGAGGTTTTTGAATAGAGATGTAATGTCTTTTCAAGTAGGGACTCTTCCTGACAAATGTCTCTGTATCAAGCATAGGCATTCTTTATTGCTCTACTGGCCTTCACATTTATTTAAAATTAGGGGTATTTGTATAGAAATTTTTATTTGCCAATTCAGTGTGCATGAATGTCTACGTATGACATTTTTTCAGATGGTGAATGTGGGTAGAACGTCTCCATGAGAACTCTTCTACAGTGATCTCTTGCTCTCCATTTCAACAGTATGGGTGATCACTACCATCTTGTCAGTGGGGTCAATTTGACATTTTGTAGCTATTGGCTGCAGTTCTTAAGCAGATATTAATAGGAGTTTTAGCCATTCTTATTTATGATGAGGTCATAAACTTAATCAGAGATAGGAAACACCTATATGATTAAAAAAAGAGAGATAATGGGCCCTTTAAATAGTTTCCTCTCTGGGGTAAAAAATATGTCACTTTCTGGAGGATTGAAACTGTATCTTAGTATACAGTATCAATGCTTTGTATCTTAGTGCTTTGCTTGAACAAATTTGAAAAACATAATTCAGAAGGCATTCCGTAATGTTTTGCAGTGATGATAAAAAATACTTAAGTAAGATGGATGGTTAGAAAATACTCATTGGGGTTCTTCATATTGGGGAACAAGTGAGTTTGAAGCAGAAGAGAATAACCATAGTATTGAACTCATAGGGTTGTAGGGAAAATGAAATGAGATTGCCCATGTAAAGTTCTTGTTACTGTAGATGGCTCATGTAAGTGTCCAGTAAATTATTATAGTAGGTATAAGGTGATGGGGTTCCATTGGAAAGATACAACAAAATTGTCAAAATTAGGGGACTGTTCTTAGTTAGCTGTGGTTTTTCTTCTTTTTAGGGGTGTCGGGGAGGGTGGCAGAAGGTTATTACAGCCCAACATTGCTTTATTGAGAACCAACCTTTAGCAGTAGAACCATATAGGGGCCAAGTGAACAAGAAACGATCATTCAGCTTTTATGTGCCAGGGCCTATAGTAAGCATCTAATGTATACATTTTATTTGGTCCTTACGAAAGACCTGCACAGTAAGTTGTATTAACCCAATTGTATGGATGAAGAATTGAACTGGGGAGAAATGTTCAAGTGCTACAACAGGAAAACTGCGAAATTTTAAGTAAATTAAAAGACTGACCCCATCAACTAAGCTGCTCACAAAAGAGCAATATCCTTACCAAGATCACAATGTGATTTGATTCCTAAGCTCCCAGTCTTACTATACAGGTTATTGAATAGCTCATCTAAATCCAACTCAAATCCAAATGCCTGTTGCTGGCTTGGTCAGAATCAAGGAGTCAGCTTACTTTGCTGTCTTTCATGGTATTCAGTTCATGCTTCCAAACAAGTATATAGAAATGGTTCACGCTTTGGTATTAAAAGGTTGAAGACAAAAGGAAAATCTCATCTTCTGTCCCCTGAGGGAAAAAACTCTTCCCATTCCCAAAAGCTACAACATAGTTTCTTTGGAACCTGGTTGCATTTCATATTCAAACTAATATCACTCTGGTTGATGAGAAAGAGAACATTCGCTCTCTCTTCCTAGAGGAATGCTGAAATTGAAAGAACAAAAAACCCAAAAAGAATATCCAACCCAGTAATTGATATCTAGTCTCATAGTCTGTCATACAGAGTGAAGTAAGTCAGAAAGAGAAAAACAAATACCGTATGCTAACACATATATATGGAATCTAAAAAAAAAAAATGGTTCTGAAGAACCTAGGGGCAGGACAGGAATAAAGACCCAGATGTAGAGAATGGACTTGAGGACACGGGGAGGGGGAAGGGTAAGCTGGGACGAAATGAGAGAGTGGCATGGACATATATACACTACCAAATGTAAAATAGATAGCTAGTGGGAAGCAGCCGCATAGCACAGGGAGATCAGCTCTGTGCTTTGTGACCACCTAGAGGGGTGGGAGGGAGATGCAAGAGGGAGGAGATGTGGGGATGTATGTATACATATAGCTGATTCACTTTGTTATACAGCAGAAACTAACACAACATTGTAAAGCAACTATACTCAAATAAAGATGTTAAAAAAAAAAGAGCATTAAGAAAAAAAAGAACATCCAACCCAACTTAAAAACCTTTCTATTCGAACAAAAGAAAATCCAGTAGAACAATAACTTCCTTTTTTCAAGGGGAACCAAATGGTGGTATCTTGGTTTTAACAACGTTCTGGAGAATTCTTCATTCATGGTAATCAATTGATTAACACTGAGCAGCTCCATTTGTGAAGGAAGCAGGAATAGTTTGGCTGGCAGAACAACTTACAAAATTCTGTTCGTGAATATTACGTAAATTCAATAAATTCACTCAATAACGAATATGTGCAATATAATATTTTACACCTGAGTTTAATCCAAAACAAAAAAAGAAAACACCAGCATTTTGAAAAAAAGTTAATATGGAAATGTCAAATCACCAGCTCTTAACCTTCTCAATTTTTTGTTTTTTCTTAAGATAGGAAGGTGTAAACTCTCCACTCAGTCTATAGCCACCTGAAATAGGAAAAATGATGCCAGGACATCAAAAAAAAATTTTTTTTCCTTTCTATAACCTGAGGTGGGGCGTTGGGAAGTTCTCATTTGAGAAGGGACAGGAGAATTTCCTGGGTTTCCATTATGAGTTTAGTATGATAATACGTGCAAATATAGGAAGGATGCATACTTTTCGATGGGCAAAGCCAAAATCATTCATCCATGTCCACAAAGACCAGTTTAGAGACATTGAAGCTAGTTTTAGCACAGAACTTAATGGCTAAAAGGGTAGATAAAGACAGAAATTAGTTACTAAGAGGAATCATGATTTTCTTTTTCCCCAAAGAACTTAAAAATCTGTGTTGGCTCCATCTTGGATAACCTAAGTGCCCTTCTACCTGGAGACAGGATTCAGCAGGAATGATTCTCATGGGCGCAGAGGATCCTGGGAAAGTCTTCCTTCTCCCTGTCTCAGGACTTGTTTATACAGTGTATATGTTTTATACTGCAAATGAAACTTCATTTCACTTGTTTGACAATTTCTCATTGCCCAGTGGCCAACTCACTTGTTCCTTTTGGCTGATTGCAGAAGGGCTGCAATCCCTGGGGAGGAGAACAATGAAGAGGGCAGAGACCCAACCCAGCTTCCTCCAGCTTTAGTCCACTTCATTTGAGGAGTCTGTGACTCATCCCTGAGCTCCCCCCACCCCCAAGCAACTTCCATCAAATCAGAGTCCCCAGATGTGTTGTTGAACATTTTCTTTAGTGGTGCCATCTTGTTCTGAGATTACAGGGAATGCCGATTTTATTAGAGTTCTTTCAACAAACTCGTTAATTGTTGCTGCCCCTCGGCAAGTGCTGAGTCACTCTCAGTGCTTCATAGCATTCCAGGGACACCTCATTCTTCTAAATTTCCTTTTTTTTTTTTTTTTTTTTTTAATGTCTTCCTTTTGTTTGGTTTAGAACAAGTCTCTCCTCTTTTTTCCCCAACAGACTTGTCTTTGGGAAAGACTCAGAAGAGCCAGTAAACTTGGCTTCTTCAGTTCTGCTTCTCATGTGAGTATAATTTATATTTCTAACTATTATGCAAGTGTCATTAAACAGCATATTTCCCCAGGTTTTTGTGGAAGAACTGCTTGTTTGATCTTTGCGACGCTAGCACTCTTTTAGAATTAACCACGGAAAAACTTGATGACACTTCCGTGCTTCTTGTAAAATTCATCTTCGGGGTAATTTTATGGTGTGTGTTTTCCCCCTTGAAAGTTTTAAAGAGCTGGATTTCTCTCTCTTTACAGAGTGTTCTAGCAGCTGTGTCTCATTTGCTTTTGCAAGGGCATTGGAAGAAATTGCTATTTTGGAAACTCCTTAACATATGGGATAATTGTGTACAGCACTTTACAGTTTGCATAGTGCTTGCCCATTATTTTACCTAGTCATTTCTCATAGAAGCCCAGGACATATTATTTACATTTTCCAAAAAGAGAAATAGAGGTCCTGAATAAATAGCAGGAGCTTGGCAGGACAATTTATCTCACTCTGGAATTAATCAATAGATTAAAATCTCTTCCTTCAGATCCTTTAATACCTATGACCAGAAAGCCTCATGCTTTTAGACCAACACACCCACTATGCACCTGAGGAATATGTGGTCCACTAGTTTTAGGTCTACCCTAACAAAAAGCTGTCTGAGTGATTGGACATTGGGAACTGTGCTGTTTAACTGCTTTTATTAAAAGTGATACAGTGGATGACTAAAAGCACTGGTTCCAGGGTCACACTGCCTGGGTTTAAATCCAGGCTCCAACCTTTATCAGCTGTGTGGCACTGGATGAATTACTTGACCTTTCTAAGCCTCATTTTTCTTATCTGTAAAGTGGGAATATTAGTTGCTCCTTCTTGGAATTATTGTGAGGCTGAATTGACCGAATTCATGTAAAGCTCTAAGCATTGCACCTAGCACAGAGTAAGCCCTCAGGAAATGTTAGCTGTTACCATGCTGTGATTCAAAAGGTGGTTCTCTGGTCATTTTTTCTGAGATTCATTTAAGTTGATTTGTTTCATGAAATTACACAAATGGCTCAGTCAAGACCGGAGATTTTTTTCTGAGATTCATTTAAGTTGATTTGTTTCATGAAATTACACAAATGGCTCAGTCAAGACTGGAGATAGTTGGCAGTCGTAAGAGGTGGTTGGTGGGGTAGACAGACCTTATACTAGTATTTCCTCTGCTCTTAAGAGCTGCGATCATCATAACTTCTCAGTCTCTCTGTCATTCTCTTTAAAGCACAAAGCTGCAATGCTGTTCCTCCCAAATAATACGGGATTTTGACAAACAGTCCTATTCACTAGTACCCACTGTATTTCATCCTAGCACTTTTGGAATGGTAGCACACAAAAAAGACAAAAGATGACATTGGTTTTCTTACAGTTCCAGGCAGAAGTAAGGTATAGAGGAAATAGCAGGGATTTGCCTAGTTGCGAATGTTCTCTTGTTGGAAGACAGAAGACTGAGTCACACGTCTGCCTCAGGCTGGGTAAACTGAGCAGAGCACTTTGCTTCTCTGTGCCTCAGTTTCCCCAACTACAAAGAAGAATTATAATACCCACAGGATGATCAACCTGTCCCCCATTTGCTGGGACTTTCCCATGGCAATTGCCGCGTCCCCAGAGCCTCCTCAATCCTGGGGAGACCGGGATGGTGGGTCACCCTGAATATCTGCCTCTCATCTTACTGGGGGTCACCATAAGGGCAGTGGATATAAATGTGCTTTGAAATTTCATGGGCTGAACAGTATAGGCAACCCAAATCTGAACACCTAAGTTCCCAGAATAGTGCTATGGGTTATTGGAAGAAAAACATGGTAATACAGTATATTGTTTCTTAAGTAAGAATATCATACTTTAATTCTTGGTACATATTTTATAAACTGCTTAGAAATATATGATGTGACTGGCAAATTCCACTAATGGATATATTGTGTTTTACATCATTCTTAAATGTTTAAATGCATGTAATTGAAAGTATACAAAGGCGTATTCGTACAGAACAGTTAGGACAATTATAATTTGCATTGGAAAAACCTCCTTTGAAACATCCTTACTGTCTGAAAAGTTCAGTTTTGCACCCAAGGCATATTTTTGAAAGGATTACCATTTACAATAAATGGATTAGTGATTTGTCTTGGAAAACTTCAAAGGAAAACCAGGTAGTCTGGGGAAGATAACGTAGCTGACCATCTATTTGGTATTTGAGAAAGAAGTACACACCAAGGATAACAGTCCATGACTGGGAATTAACTTGAGGCAGCATCAGTGTTTAAAAGATGTGCAAAAAAAAAAATTTTATTTTTTATTTTTTTTTTTTTTGGCTGCATTGGGTCTTAGTTGCGGCAAGTGGGATCTTCGCTGAGGCACGCGGGCTCTTTTGTTGCGTGGGCTCTTTGTTGTGGTGTGCGGGCTTCTCTCTAGTTGCGGCATGCGGGTTTTTCTCTTCTCTAGTTGTGGCGCACAGGCTCCAGAGAGCGTGGGCTCTTTAGCCTGTGGCACGTGGGCTCTAGTTAAGGCTCGCGAGCTCAGTAGTTGTGGCACGCAGACTTAGTTGCCCCACGGCATGTGGGATCTTAGTTCCCCGACCAGGGATCAAACCCGTGTCCCCTGCATTGGAAGGTGGATTCTTTACCACTGGACCACCAGGGAAGTCCCAAGATGTGCAAAAATATTAACTGAAGTGCACACTCAGGAATTAGAGTAGTTTCCCCAAGATGATTCATTTAGTTTTCTTTTTTTTCTTTTTTTTAATAAACCACTTTATTGAGATAATATATCACACAAGTTTTCTTTCATATCATATAGAGAGTGCACTTGAGTGGAACTTCAAAATGTACAAGTATGCATTTGTTTGGAAATTCAGAGTTTTTTTGATGGACTTTTATTTGTGTTTAACTAGAGGCATCCAACCAGAATGCAAGCCAGTGTAAAGTCTGTAAGTGAGGCTTTTTGTAGACATGAATAACAAGATAAATAATACAATAATATGTATTAGTAAATACAATGATATATATTAGTAGAAGCATAAAAACAAGTTCAGTCAGACTCAGTTGCTTACATTAATAGAGAAAAGTAATATTTATCTTAAAAGTTAGACTTCTAAAATATAACAGCTTGTTTTCTGCTTGGCTTTTAAAATGGAACATGTAAACCTCTAAAAAGATATTAAGATACTTGAAGACCCTGAACGTGTCACAGAGTTTTTCTTTATCTACCCCAGAGGAACTACTGCAGCCTTGGGTACGTGACAGACGCTCAGTAAAATCTTGTTAACTTATATTGAGTGTCCTATGTACTAATAATAATTCAAAATAACATAATGAAACCGGAGTGAAAAGGGCATGGTCTACCATTCCACATTCAAATTTTTCCCAAGGAATGAACTACTTTGCCTCTCAGACAGAAGCAAAGAACTCATTCAAAAGCAGAGCTGAAGGCTGATGGAGTTATTGTTTATATTCTTCTGGACAGAGGAGTAATTCTGTTGGCTTCAAAGGCCTTTTCTTCTACCTTCCATCACGACGTGCTCGTGCAGGAAGAA
This sequence comes from Balaenoptera musculus, assembly GCF_009873245.2. Lineage (NCBI taxonomy): Eukaryota > Metazoa > Chordata > Mammalia > Artiodactyla > Balaenopteridae > Balaenoptera > Balaenoptera musculus. Next base: position 10,819,758 of record NC_045792.1, read on the forward strand.
GCCTTCATCCTATTCCTACATTTTACAAATGGAAACCCAGAGGAGGGAACAATTTGCCCCAGGTCAGATTCAGACCTTCCCAGATGTTTGTTAACCTGAATTTAATTTTTCCAAATTTCACCAAACAGAGCCGTAGGGACTTTTCTTGGCCCCTTTTTAGTCCAGGAGACTCCCTCCTCCCTCTTCCTTGCCCTCCCATCCGTTATTATCCCAATGCCTCTGCTCCTTAAACAACTCCACTGCCTTCTGTCACTTTCCAATGGCATTTTATTTGCTCTCAGACAACACACTTGAACCTCCCCTCCAAGGTCTCAAGCTAAAGGAATCTTCTAGATTACCCAAAGTGGAATATAAATTGAAGGGCCATTCCTGCATTTCTTCTTAGGCCTGCAGCCTTGGAAACAGTGATGCGTAGCTCCGGGCTTGTACTGATTACTCTCAAGCTTCAGTAATGCGAGTCAAGGCTTTGCTTTATGGTTAATTTAGCTGATGATGAGAGCAAGGTGAAACTTGTGAGGACAGACATAAGTTGGAACAAACCGAGGTCATAGCTTGAGCAGAACCTCCAAGAAAACAGATTGCCTATGGCTCTTAGAGCATCCTTTCCCCAACAGTAGTGAGGCAGACCGAAAGTAGAAAAATGACAGTCTCCTTTGAGGGGCATATGAGGGCACAAAGATTTTTCAAAACTCAGCCCCACAGAGAGGAAATCTGCTTGATATTTATTCAGGTCCCTTTCTTTTAAATCTTGATTACCCTTGGCTCAGCTAGGTGCTAAAATTTATGCACCAGCGACAGGTGATTGTTACGTAAGGATGGAATCTCGGGTGTGATAAATTTGGTCTTGAGACATCTCAGCTCGCTTGTGCAGATGGCAGTGTCATGATGGCAGAGTTAGAGAGTGGTGTCCTGCTGGGCTGTGGGCTGTCTGTGAGATGGCTACTCAGTTCAGAACTGTCTGAGCCAATTCCTTGAGCCTCAAGGTCCTGACCAAGGGGCTCAGCCCAACTATAGGGTTGACATTCATTCTAGCAACATTCTTTCCTGCCCCCTTAGACACTCCTGCTGACTCACTCCTACTCAAAAGTCCAACAAGAATCAGGTAATCTGTGTTCTTTGTGAATATCTTTGTAATTTGAGGTCTTTGTCTGTTGTGATTAACCGTTGTTAGGAGTGAACTCTATGTTTGTAAGGAATTGCTTATACTACAGAATTTGCATCAACCTGGTTGGTTTGGCTAAGGAGGTGTTTTTACCCGCTACATCCCTGTCGGGTCCTGCAACTTTCAGGGCACAGGTTCTTAGCCTTTGTTTTGAGGACTCTGGAAATCCCCCCAAAATGCACATACACACACAAATTGTAAACATACATGTCTCTTTCTAAGGAGACCAGCTTTCATTAAATTATCAGAGGAGTCTGAGATCCAACAAGTAGTAAGAGTCACTATTGTAGCTGAAGGAAATGTTCTGGAGCATCCTTTGTCCTTTTCAAGTAGATTTCCCACTTTGAATTTTAGATGGAACTTGATCAGAGGGTAGCAACATCAGGCAAGCTTTGGAGTCACATAGCCTTGATTCTGGCTTAGACCCTGGCTCTACATTTCCTGACTGTGCGAGCTTAGACATACCACGTTTCTATGCCTCACATCCTTATTTAGACAACGGATAAAACGGGGAAAATATCACCTACTTCGTTATGCTATTGTGGGAATTAAGTGAGAATATATATAAATCTTGTGGTGTACCTGGCATTTGTTTACTGTTCAATCAGCTGTAGCTAGCAGTGGTAGGAGTCGTGTGGAACTCATGTCTCTAGAGCATGTGGGGTGATGCCCAATGTCATGTGTCTTCTACCTTGCTGCAGTTTAAACCTATATCCTGTCTTTATCTAATCACTGAGTCATTAGCTGCCATTTCATATTCTTCACAAGCATCAACACGGTTTACCCACCACTCTTAAGAAATGTCACATTCCCGTCCTCTAGCCCACCTCTTATGGGCAAAAGAGTGATACTAACTGGCATTAAACTCCTGGGATCCCATTTTACAAGTGTTACTTTCTTCAGAAAAATCACAGTTTACTAATTTTAACGATTCTTCAAAAGGGATATATAATGTATATTTTAGCTAGGGACATTTTTTTCTTACCTTTATGTGCAATAACTTACTTCATCTCCTAGCATATAGTAAGTACTGGTCAATATTTGCTGAATGAATGAAAAAGAAAATCTTAAACTAAAAACAAGGGATGTATGCATGAGAACATTAGTTCTTTTCCTAGTCATTCTCTCGTCCATCCTTATTCCCCCGTTCTTCTTCTCTAAAGACCCCCACAAGCATGACTCACCTTGGAAACTATGGAAAATGATGGCTCTATTTGAGGACATTTATCATCCTGGTATCATGTGCTGCTTTTCATTTTGGGATTCGAGGCCAACAGTATCCAATCTCAGTCTCTCTTTTTAAAACTGATATTTCTGTAGCAAGTGTAAAATCATCCTAAATGGGGAACCCCATTTTTTTTATACTAGAGATGACAGTTTTTTGAGATTGGCCAAAAAAATTTTTTGAAGAGAGAATGCACTCAGTAAAAAAGCTGTGTTTATGAAACTGTCATGCGAGCTAAATGTGATGCACTGGAAAAACAGGATGGTAAATTTCACTCTGTACCCATGAGATCTATATCTCAACTCTATCGATAAATACTATTCAAGGGTATGTAAAAATTCCTTCTGTATATATGCATTTTTGTTGGTCTAGCTCATTGCCTAATCCACAGAAGTTACTTAATAAATATTTGTTGAATAGATGGATTCATATTATATTTTTATTATAATATAAATAACTTATTATTTATATTTATATCATTCCAATAAGGAAAATGTAGTAGTTCTCCATGTTATATCTTTATGGACATATATTTCTGAAACTCAGCTGACTGATAAACCATTAAAACAAAGTATCTTCTACACCTGTTTTCTATGCCAGATAGAAATTTTAGAGAAGATGGGTGTAAGGCTGTTGAGTGAGTGTGAATTGCCGTTTAGTGTGTTAGCAGTTGAGTTTCGCCATTACACCCATTCAGATAGAACAGTACTTAAGGAGCCAACAGCAGTCTGTGGGCGTGCCCCCTTCCCTCTTTCTCTCAACCTTACCTTTTTCATAAGAGAAATAACAAGCAGAATCAGAATGGCACTGGCCTGCCTGACTTAGGGCTCAGACCACGTAAGTGCAGCAGCGCATTCAGCAGGAAGTCTCTGGAGCCTCTCGTCACAGGGGGGGGGACTCACCTGAGAAGTTAGGGGAAAGGTAGCTGTGTGGCCAGAAGAGCTCCCTCTAGCAGCCAGTTTCCTCGTGAGGCGTAATTGCATCTGCGTCATTGGCATCCAGAAGCCAGTGGTTACGTGGGAGAACCATAGAAATAGGGAGGTCACGAGAGTAAAAGGTAATGAAACAAAAAGAGATTATCCCCCAAAGGAACCGTATCTTTCTTTCCTCTCTCCTTTATTGCTACCCCAAGCTCTGTGTTCACCTTTGATTACTCAGTACTCTATCTCAGGTGTGTTTCCCCACATCACCACTGATGCTGCTCTTTCATCCTCCTTGTCTTACAAAAACACCTAAGCAAACACATGGCATTGGTCCTTACCTTACATTTCTTTTAGGGATTGAGAAAAAGTAATCAACATTTATCGGGCATCTATAGGGGCCAGGTAATTTTACTCACTCTCCAACTCAACAGGTTTTAGATGAGGAAAAATAAGTATGAGGAAGTTAAGTAACTTATCCAGAGCTGCCACCTAAGTGGTGAAACTGGGTTTGAAACCCTTGGCTGTCAAGCCTCTGCATTTCTCCATGGAGCTCCTCAGGACAGATAGAAGATCCCGAGAAACTGAATACAAGGACATGCTTGGGGATAAAGAGCGTTCAGTTTGAAGATGTACGTTTTTACTTCCTTGAATTTCTTCTTTACGCAGACCCACACAGAGAGGCTCTCATTTGTGTACCCGTATATGTGAGCTTAAGCCTTCTCCCATCTTCCTACTCAGACAACAGCGAAGGTTCCATTTCACAGTTGTGGAGATTAGGGGCTATGACTGCGCTTCTGGTGTCGGGCAGACCAAGATTGTCATGGGAGGTGAAAAAGTAGAAGAGGGGTGGATCGTGAGTGCCAGACCAAAGAGTTGTGTGTGACCAAATACTGGAGCACTTTGGTTTTCCTCTTGCCCATGTTGGTGTTCGGAGTCATTGCGCTTGAGTTTGAATTTGACTCAATAATATAACCCATTTGGGGGTTCCTTTTTCAAGTAGCTTCATTCATTGTTGAAGTGCCTGTGCTCCTGTCTTGATAATCTCTCAAATTCCTTCCTCCTCATCCTCGCTCCCTGCCACTCTTCTCTACTGAGTTTGAATCCCTGGTACAGAATAGTACACTGAATGCCAGGTGTAAGTCAACAGGTATCTCTGTGAAAATCAGGAAAAACAAAAGCTTACCACTTCCCAGTACTTGTTAAAACATCCCGAAGCAGCTTGTGGGCTGGTGCCAAGGTCAAGGAGGTCAGCCCACACTGGAGCTCAGGCGTTTGAGTCTGTCAAATGAGTCAGTCAAATGGGAATGCTGGGGTTTCTTGGCTGGATGAGTGTCAATATCACTGTGTACAGAAGATGTCTGTCTGCTGTACCAGCGTTTGCCATCACACTAAACCATCAACTTAAAGACTGAATAATGTCCTGAGCACATTTGTCTTTACAAGAAGTTCCTTGCTTCAGGGGCAGGTGAATTTTGTCAACTATTCTTTGGTCTCCTGTTTCCTTTCCTGGTCTCTCCCTGATCACCTCCTGTCTCCTTCATGCCTCTCTGCACCTCTGCATGAGGAACTGTACTCTCTCCTTGCCCGTTGGCAACATGAGCACACATGCAACGCCTTGTACACCATCCGTCTTCGCTGCTAAGGTGGACATTCCACGCAGACCTGTTTTCCCACTCATTTATAATTCATCTGCCAAGTACATGGCTTGCATAAACTAGGCATTCAATAAATGTTTGTTGAATGAATGCAAGATAGAATGAATAGACAAGCACATTAGTTTATTTTGCTGCGTGTTTGGCTTCACTGAACCATTTGGATTTTTTTCTTTTCAGTGTCATTCATTCTTACTGCCTTTCTGCCTTCCTCAGTCAATATTTATTGAGAGTCTTTGCTGTGTCAGGCACTGGGCTGTATGTCAGCATGAGTGAGACATGGTCCCTACCTCCTTGGAAGGTCCAGAGTGGGTTGTACTGATTATGTTGGTTCTGAGTCAGGCAGCCATACTTGATGAATCACCAACCACGGGGAGTGGAGCCTTGAAGTGGCTGTTTGTGGGAGGATGCAGAGGAGGAAGACATTATCCCAACCTTGAGACTCTCGCAGCTCATGGGGTAGTGAACAAATAAAGACGTGAAATATATAGGATAATATATGCCTAGCAATAGGAAATGGTGGGGTACAATAGAAATGGCTGGGGTGTCCTGCAGAGGTAACATAATAAGTTTTTCTCCCTGGTACAAAATCTCCTTGATACCTTTAAACAGTACATAATTTATATAACAAATATTTTTTCTGTACTACTATGTGCTTGACATTATGCCAGGGCTGGACACAGGGCAATGCAAAGGAAAAGCATGAAACTTGCTTCTAGGAAGGTGCAAGCCAAAACACAAAATGGAAGTAAGGATGAGTGAGCAGAAGTGAGAGTGAGAGAGAAGAAAGCAGGCATGGGGATGGGAAGAAAGAGACCAAATCTAAGAGCTCCTGGTCAGTCCCCTTCTTTTAGGTCCAAAGAATTCCAAAGATGGGAGCTTTAAACTCAGGAATGTTAGCTTTCTCCCTTAGAAATTTTTTTTCAAGAAAGAGCTTGACACTTTTGAGGTGACAGAATGTGAATTTTAGAAAATAGAAATATGAGAAATGTCTAAATAACTCCAGCAGTCTAAGTTATTGGAGGCTAGCTTATTTCCAGGTGACTGAACTCTGACCTAAGATTTCCAAAGAATTTTCAGATTTAGCCATCTCTACTATCCATACACTATCAACCATTTAAACAAAGTTTTAAGTCTGTTTCTACTTTCACAATGACTATGATCATTAGACCTCGTGTTCATTTAGTGCATATTTGGGGTTTTTTTGTTGTTTGTTTTTTAACTTTTTATTTCACATTGGAGTATAGTTGATTAACAATATTATGACAGTTTCATGTGTACAGCAAAGTGATTCAGTTATATATGTACGTGTATCTATTCTTTCTCAAATTATTTTCCCACTTAGGTTTTTACATAATATTGAGCAGAGTTCCCTGTGCTGTACAGTAGGTCCTTGTTGGTTATCCATTTTAAATATAGCAGTGTGTACATGTCAATCCCAAACTCCCTAACTATCCCTTCTCCCCATCCTTCCCTCCCTGGTAACCATAAGTTCATTCTCTGAGTGTGTGAGTCTGTTTCTGTTTTGTAAATAAGTTCATTTGTATCATTTCTTTTTAGATTCCACATATAAGCGTTATCATACGATATTTCTCTTTCTCTGTCTGACGTACATCACTCAGTATGACAATCTGTAAGTCCATCCATGTTGCAGCAAATGACATTATTTCATTCAGGTGCATATTTATTTGGTACTTACCATGTGCCAGGCAGCGTCCTATGCCCTAGGAATCCATCAGCCCCAAATCATTGACCCTGTGCTGGCATCAATAATTTTGACTTTCCTTTTATAAGGTATATTTCAAGGAGCCTCTGGAAGGGTCTTTAGACTATTTTTTGTTAAAAGGATTCATCATGCACGTGTGTGATTTGGTTGTAATCATTAAAGGGAGTATGGAGCAGAGCTGAATAACATAGAAACTCTAAAATTAAAACAATTTGAGAATTTCTAAAAGCATGCCCCCTTGAATAATCCTAAATCAACACTCTATCAGGCTCCCATGAGGAAGGCAAGAGAGGCTCAAAGGACAATTACCCTCTGTACTATCACAGGAAGAAGAGTGGTTTCTTTTAAACGTTGACCTAATGCTTAATATGCCTTGGACACAAGGCTAGACACTTTACATGCATTATTTCATTCAGTTCTCCCAATAACCTTGTGGAATGGGTCTTCTTATTAACCCCATTTTACAGGTAAGGCAGTTGGCACTCTGAGTGACTAAGGCAGTCACCCAAGACAATACCCCTAATAAAGAGGACAGAGAACACTTAAATCCAGATTCGTTGACTTCCAACACTTGCCTTAGGTAGAAATCTCTTTCCGAATATTCTTATTAAGACTTAGAGCCATTTCTTGGTGGGTCTAAGAAGCTCTTCTCTATCTGAAGACTGAAGGAGGGATTAATTTGGTGTTGGATTTTGTCTTCTAAAAACCTTTGGGATTTCTTAGAGGATGCTATCACCTGCCATTTCTTGGCCTGCCACACATAGGACATGCTAGAGGGTCCCTCTTCAACTCAGCCGTCTCTGCTCTTGGCTTTTAATTTCCATGAAAATGACTGGACACATTCCTCTTATTCCACTCATACCCAAGGCCAGAGAGACATTCTGCTGGCTTTTGTCAGTAATATTTCCTAATGTTGTTATCAGTATCTGTTCCAGGGTCTTCATACCACCTTCCCTTTCTTGTGTGTGTTTGTGTATGTTTGTTATATTATTTCTTATAGTAATTACATTATGTTAATATATTACAATTATAACACAAATACATTAAAATTCAAAAATTGTATATTTTAATCATTAAGAACCAATGCTCAGAGAATGTCCTTACCAGTTGGTTTTAGTAATTAAAGAATATAAGGCGCAAGAACAAATAACAAGTAGCTTCTGAATTTGAAAAGTATCCAAATGGTAGCCCAGGGACCCAAAGGCAGCTCATACCAGGTCTGAACAGTCCATCTTATATGGCTCAGGTACAGGACTGCCTAAAGGCAGGGAACTGGATTAGTCATGGTCATAGAATTTTACAAGTTAAAGGAGCATTTGCCATCCAACCTCTACATTGTACAGAAGGAACTGAATTCTGGAAAGGTTAGTGGTTTGCCCAGAGTCAAACAGGAAGGCAGAACAGCATCTAAAGCAGTGATTCTCAGACTTTTTAATCTGTAGATAAAAAGGAGATTGTTACAATACAGATTCCTGAATCACAGTCCCAGAGAATCTGATTCAGATCGGAGGTGGGGCCCAGGAATCTGTATGATTAATAAGCCTCCTGGGTGATTTGGTGGCTGGTGGTCCTGAGACCACACTTTAAGGAACACTGCTGTGGAATCTAGGCCTCGTGACTCTCAGTCCAGTTTCTTCCCAAAGGACTAGGCTGCCTCCCCACTCCAAACAAGACATAAGACTCCTGGTGACTCACATTAGGGCTCTTCTGTCCTAACTCAACAATTAATTCCTGAAAGCATCATTCATTGAGTAGTTTTCTTTCACTCACTCCATCAGCCCCTCTGATGTGCCAGGTGCTAGAGATACAAAGATTAAAACACAACTCCACCTCCAAGGAACCCATCCACAGCAGGAGTTGTAGCTACCATTTCCTGAGCCCGTTATTTTATTTTATTTTATTTTTTAAAATTTTGTTTGTTTGTTTATTTATTTATTTATTTATTTATTTATTTATGGCTGTGTTGGGTCTTCGTTTCTGTGCGAGGGCTTTCTCTAGTTGCGGCAAGTGGGGGCCACTCTTCATCGTGGTGCGCGGGCCTCTCACTATCGCGGCCTCTCTTGTTGCGGAGCACAGGCTCCAGACGCGCAGGCTCAGCAATTGTGGCTCACAGGCCCAGCTGCTCCACGGCATGTGGGATCTTCCCAGACCAGGGCTCGAACCTGTGTCCCCTGCATTGGCAGGCAGATTCTCAACCACTGCGCCACCAGGGAAGCCCTTATTTTATTTTTTGACCGGGCCATGCGGAATGTAGGATCTTAGTTCCCCAACCAGGGATCAAACTGATGCCCCCTGCATTGGAAGTGAGGAGTCTTAACCACTGGACCATCAGGGAAGTCTTGTGAGCTCATTAGTTATCCACCCTTCATAGAGCTTATCTCATTCCTTACATTTAGGTAAGCCTGTACAGAATAACAACATGATTTGGGAGTTGTTTGTATATATAGAATCATGCATATTCTCTGAAATTTGTTCTTCACCCTTAATACATATTTGAAGTATTTCTCTTTGTTCTTTATATATGCTAGTCTTTGTAATGGCTACAGAGTATTTTCCAATATTGATGTATTTAACCATTCCCATATAGGCAGATATTAAATTGCTTCTATTGTCTCCTATTGCAAATAGTGCCATGATGGATTCCAAAGTAAGTCTTTTTATCCCCATTTTACAGAGGAGGAGATAGAGGAAAGTTGGTTACCTTGTCCAAGGTCTCACAATGGCAGAATTAGGATTCAAACTGAGGCTTGTCTGTCTCAAAGACCACAGGGTTACTTCCTTTTCACTATTACACCTTTTAATAATTGCAGTAGAATGGGGTAAGTGCTGGACGAGGTGGGTACCGTTGGACTCCTAAAACCCAGCTGCTGATAGGACCTCGGGGTCTTCAGGGAAATGATGTTTGAGCAGAATTTAGGAGTCTTCTGGGCAGAGGGAGAAAGCCAGCCTAGAAGGAGATATAGGTTTATTGCAAAACAATCAGTCACACATATTGATCACCTACTAAAGGAAACCTATAATACACGCTTGTGGGGAGATTCACAGAAAAAAAGATGTGATATTCGCACACTGGGATCTTACAGCATGATGGTGTGTGTGTGTGTGTGTGTGTGTGTGTGAAAATACTAGAACAACAAACTAGTGAGCATGGTATAAATAAACACCCACCTCATTTGGCAGCCTCGTCAGAGCCCTGGAAATGAGTGGGCCATGGGGTCCTGTCTGCAAGGCATGTCAAAGAAACGTGCCCTCTTAATAACTCGGTTTCTTCCTCTGAAACGAAGGAAGTACTGTCTAGTCCCTGCCTACTTGTCAGGGATGTTGCAAAGCTTGGTTAATACCTGTAAATGTTTTGAGCTCCTCCAAGGTGTGTGTTCTGTAAATAGGAAGTATTAGTAGCAGGCCATCAGAACCCAGACGAAACTGAACTGAACTGCAGTTCTCTGAGAAAAAACCGGAGATGCCCTCAAAGCCTGAAGCCCACCCTGGGTCCGTCACATTGACCCTCCTTTAAAAGGGAGCCTGGGTCTCATATAGGGCATCGCCGGAGCTCAAGTGGGAAAATTCAGGAGACTCGCTGGATTTTCTAACATTTAATTTCCCAGCTGATTACTGTGATTGAAGAGCCCATCTGGCACAGCCCATTTGTGAGGTATGTGTGCGCAGGGAAGTGGGACTCTAGTAAAGGCAGAGATCTAACAGAGAAAAAGAACACGCAGAGTGGAGCCAGGCCATGTTGGAGCCCTTGGCTAAGACGTTTAAATAGGAATTTCATCGTATTAGTGTTAGTGAGGCCAATAGGCCATATGTTGTAAGAAAGGCAGTTAGGGTGCCAGCGTTTCTCTTTCTCAGGGCTTTTATGTTCGCTTAGTGAGGATTTGGTGGTGCCTTTGTCTGCCAGGGGTCTAGGGGGAGCTGTGAACAAGCTCAGAAGAAAATCCAGCTCTGGGTTTCAGCAGCAACATATGAACATCTCTACCCGCAAACTCATGGGAGCTAAGCAGATGCTGGGAGACGCACACCTACACTCCCGCACAGGGATAGTGGGGATCGTTTAGGACAGGGGGGTGCCCTGGAGCTCATGGCCCCCTTACTCTCATTCCCCCCAAAGAGCGGGGCATGGAGGAAGCCATATGTCAGCGCTCATACCCTCACGGCCCCTTCAGCGTAACTGCAGTTCCAAATCAAGCCACAGGCAAGTGGATTTCATAAGCACTAATAGGACTTACAGATGTGCAGAAACCGACGTGGTGAGGCTCAGCTGAACTCCCGGATGGAATTTCTCGTAATTTTCCATTACCCAGGGGGATCCTATGTAAACCTGGTCCAGACAGAGTTTTTATTGTATCTTATTTCTGAGCTCCAACCGGGCCTTCCCTCTGGAGGTCAAGCCTCTCGGTCTCCTTGAAAATTCCGATCTGAAAGGTAGAGGCTCCTGATTCCTGCGGTCACCACTTCTGCTGGGGCTCCAGGTCCACAAGGAAAAGTCATCAGCGACTTGATCTTAATCCTTCGCTGCCTGTGCACAGGTCACTGAAAACCATCTGGCAGTCCCGACCCTTCATGTCCGTTTGCCAAATGTATTGAAGCGGGGAAGAACTGGCGAGTCCATCTGTGGTCCTCCGTGGTGACGGAGGGATGGGCTAGGTAAAGGTCTGACTTTGGGAGGACCTGTGAGCCCTGCCCGTGCCGCTCAGTCAGAAGGATCGCTGACCTCTCTTCCCTGGTTGGAAGATTTGCACCTTGACAGGCTGCGAGGCTGAGTTCTTGGGGCTGAGGCTAGGAAAACGTCCTCTCCCACACCTCAGAAATGTGAAAATAAACTTGGCGCCCCTACAGGTTGGAATCAATACCTAATTCCCTGTGGGAGATCCCTACCCTGCCTCTTGGGAAAGCGGATTGCATAGCCCACAGCGTGGAGTTCGGCAGAGAAAGATCACTAGGAGTGAGGAAGTCTTTGATGTGGTCCCCTTAGGCTTCTGCTTCTGGAAAGGGACTTTTCCTCTAATTACTTGGACCACAGACAAAAGTTTCGCCTTCTTGAAGGGACAGGCATCCATTAGCGAACCTGTGAAATACAGCGAGACCTCGTTTACAGTGATGGAGCTTCCTCAGGGCCTAAGGATGTCTGGTGAACTCTGTGTCTGAGTGCCCTGAAGAAAGGGCAAGTCTCCTGATCTCAGGTCCTGTTCATCACAGAGTCTAACCTCCTAGCCAGCAGGAGCTTGGCAAAGTCAACGAGGGTAGGAGGGAAGGTATCCATAGCTCATCACTGTCTTCTCCTTGCCCCCTGTTGGCCCTCACCTAGCACCAGGAACCTTCCAGTCTTCCCAGGGAGAAATGGTAATGCCAATCTGGACCCGCTGCGTTGCCCAGAGAGAGGTCTTCGTTATTAAAATGCATCATCGCACATAGATTCTGCGGAGAACTAAATTAGGATAAATGGATTTGGCATCCCGGGCTGCACAGAAATTGCTCTTTGTCATGATTTTCCTTGCCTTCAACAGAGGACTTACCTGTCAGGAGGTTTGATCTCTCAGTGATTGAGGGAAGAAGATGGGAGTTGTTTTGCAATTTTTTCTACCTTATTCTATTAACTTAGAGGAGTACTCTAACGATTGTGTGAATAAAAATGTAAGCCCTATTACATATAAGATAAAAATTCAAACTGAATTCCTTTTTTATTAGCTAGAATGTCCAGAAATAATATAATAATAACAATATACTTTACAGGAATTAAAAACCTTTATTCACATAGACGTTGCTAAATAGCTAGCTCTTCCCATTGTCATGAAGAAGACAATGCAAGAGGATTTGGGGGTCAGTCAGGAATGGCAAATACTTAGTATATGTTTCACCATCATCCTCCTTCTCCCAGGGCAGTGACAACTTACTAACGCTCATAAAACTCTTTCCTACTGCGATCAGGCAGGATTTCAGAATCCTTCTCGGTTTGTACTCCAGACACCTTCTACTAGTCAGTCAGAGTTGGCACAAGGGGTTTCATTCTTAAAAAATAAAGATAGAAAAAGGTGTCATCTTGAGTTTTTCATGGCATCATTAAAATGTTTCAAGAAGGGATTTTGGACTATATCTGTGGCTTTTGCCAGCCTTTTCTGTTTACCAATCATTTAGGCGGGATTCAAGACTCGACTTTCCACTTACCCCACCCATTCTTGTCTGCCACCCCAAAAATATCACACCAAAAGAAATGGGAAATATGATCGTGCTTTTATGAGCCATCCATGAGGTGATGTCTGGTCCATATTAAATGTCAGAAATAAATTATTTATGTGAGAAGGAAACACAGAGGTGTCATTATATTATGGATATTAATCCTACCCAAGAAGAGCAGCTTAACCACCTTGAGTCCCCCTGAGGGACACTAGGAGTTTTCCAGTTATCCTTTAATAACCACCCGCCTTGGGAATATATAGAAAATCTGTCAACATTTTTCACAGGACACTGTACATTTGATGCCCTCTCTTCAAATCTTGAACTCATCTTCTCCTCGTTCCTGCCCCATGTGTGAAAACAAATAAAACTTCAGCAAGCACTAACAATTACACAGGGAAATGGATAGACTGGGTGTAGATATGCTAAAAGCATTTTGTGGACTCAGGTGACCTGTTGTCTGTCACTCCTGGTCAGAGTTATAGGACCACACAGTTGGATTGGCTTGACTGGAACACACTGCTAGAGACCTTTCTCAAACTTAGTTGACCTCTGACATCAACCTCCAATATGAGTGTTTGGTGGTTTATTCTTTGGGGTTTACCAAGATGGCAGCTGCTAGAGTACATGTGGCCAAGGTCTCCTGTATTTGGGAATTATATGTGATACAAATGCCTGACTGACAAATAAAGCAGAGTGAGAGAAGGGGCACCATGAAATTCCTTCAGCCTGACCTAGGACCCTCTCACCAGTTTCGGGGTAGGGAGGAGAGTCTTAATTCTGATGCTGTCATTACAATAATATATGAGCTTTGGAAAGACTCTTAACTTTCCTCTCTGTCAGCTCTCTACCACAACATGGAGTAATAATATCAACTAGACTTACTGATGTGTAGAGCATTTTGCAATCTGAAGCATTAGCTCATATGAGATGGAGAGGCCAAACATTCTGTTCCTTACCCTGTGTGCGGAGTATAAGACTGAATTTCAGGGTGGACTAAGGGAAGGTCAGTTTACAAAATGTGAAAAAGATGTGGTCTTTGACCTCAAGGCTAGAGGTGAGAGATTTGGATGACAAGTGTGTGTGTGTGTGTGTGTATACATATATATGTATATAGGTGTGTGTGTGTTTATATACACACACACAGATATGTACCTATACCCATGTTAAATTAGAAGTTGCATTACTTTATACTTTGAGAGGTGTCTCTGGGCAGCATTTTAGTTTGCCAACCACTGTTAATATGGCTGTTTTTCTTTCTGCATCTCAAAGGACAGACTCCTTAAAAATTTTCCAATATGATGTGAAAAACCATATTTTTATCTGAATGTTATCTGAATTGACTTTGTATGCATCTGATGCAGTCTTTCTTCCAGACTAGCCTGGCTGTGTTGATCATTTGTTTACTGGTATCTTTCCGTTGTCCACAAAGGACTGGCAGGGTTGGAGGGAGGGCAGGTGGTGCTGTAATGAGAGGTATCTGACATGTTTTCTGTTCTTTGGGGCATTTGAGAAAGCAGTAAGCCAACTTATGAAGGAAAGCACTTCTTTGGCAATCTAGACGGAAAAGAATCCTTCACTGCAGGACTAGGTGTTGCACTGACCTTGTAAATTAGTTCTTCCTGTCTTTGATGCTCTAGGATCATGCAGCATCCTAGCAAATATGTCCTCACATTAGGGCAAGACAGCCCTCTTGTTTCCAGCAGGCAGGACAAATAGCCAACAGGCGACAAGGCAGGGTTTCCTGGCGTTTGGGCTACTGCAGCTTCCTGGACAAATGAAAAAATGCAGGTGTCACTGCCCTGCCCCCAGGCCAGGCGGGTCACAGGGCAATTGCCCAGTTGCCCGCTGGGAGAGGCCCACCCTGCTCTTTTCCCTGCAGGTTCATTTTTCATGTTGATTGAGCCACGATGCCTCTGTGGCACAGAACATCTGAGGACATGCCTTGTAGGGAAAAGGTCAGAAAGGACGCCAGCGATCTCCACGTCCCTAAAATCCAGGGCTCGCTTGCACGGAGTCGTTTGTAAAGGCTGGGCCAGCAGGGCTGGTTGCAGGGCTCTGTCTTCCTCTACGAATGGCAGGAGCAAACCCTCCATCTTGCTAGCTTCAGGGTTGCCTGGCTGCCTTATTTCAACTGAGGCAGCACAGCTTGCTTTAGCTTTGAAGTGTGAAAACCAAATACAGGTTGGCAAAGGGAAGAGATGGAAGCTGCATAGCCTTCTTGGAGCATGAAGGCACACGCTCCGCTCTATGCAGCAAACGCAGAAACTTTTCCCGTCTCCTTAGCAATTTCTTATCCCATGGGCACCCCTGAGAATTGTGATTGAAAACAGCAGCGGGCCTCGTTGGTTGCCCCTCACTGGGGCTCTTCGGTTGTAGCCGGTGGGCAGATGCTATGAATTTCTCTAATTTGGGAAGGGACCCGTAGCTGTCCCCTTCCAACTCTCTGGCGTGTGTCTTCCTCATCTGCTCATGACAGCGAGGCAGGGACACACAAACACACACATACACACACACACGCGCACAGACTTGACTGGTTTGTCCCAGCACCCTGAGCAATGATTTTGGCTATTTATTATCTCCCCCTTCTGTGTCCTAGAGAAGATTTTAGAAATTCTAATACAGGAGGCTGAGAAAGGAAAATATTGGCTTCTACAGTACAAACATCTCTGTCCTGAAAGAAAATGTTAATTTTCCCCTAAATCAAATGTTGACATATATCGGCCGCTGCTGAAGATGTGTCACTATGGGAGAAGGTCTCTGCTCCAGAGCATGGATATTGGGCCGGGGTCTGTCCTCTGAAGCGCTAGCTGGTTTAGAATCTAAACAGGTTTGGTGCAGAGGTTTTATGAATCGTTGCAGTTAGTTTTCAGAAAGCTGATCTCTCTGGGACACCCTCCTGAGCAGGGAAGCAGGGAGCCAGGGTTCCACTCTGTGCAGCGCACTCTTTTCTGCAGAAGCCTGGGCCCCTCCTGGGCGTCTGCAGTGATGCAGGCGCTGCTTACCTCTGCCCAGGGATACAGGATTTTAACCGGCGACATGGGAGGGGAGAAAAGGCCAGCAGAGTGGCGAAAGGACGGAATCCACAGGCGAAGGGAAATTTCCAGTGCTTTACTTGCCCCTTTCCCCACTGCCCCCAAAACACACGGTCTAAATATTCTTCTTTGTTCAACACCTATGTTTTTAAAATTCCAAATTAAGTTCCCCCACCCACTCTCTCCCTCCAACTAGACATACACACGCGCGCGCGCACCCTTTTCACTTGTTAAGTTTGAAAGAGGATATATACAACCAGCATGCTTTGCCAGTCTGCACGGTGAAGGCCAAGATTAATGCAGAAGGTCGGTGCAACGCTGCCGCAGAGCAGCGCGATCAGAATACAAGATGGAGCACAAGGGGGAAGGCCAAGAAATATGTCTGTGCTTGGAGTTTACACAAGTCTCCTTAGCAACTTGTCTGAATTTATTTTTCCCTTAATGTGTGTGGGTTTCTTTCCAAACGCAGAGTGAAAGGGAGTGGAGGTTCGAAGTCCCCTCTTTTCTCTCCCTGAGGGCGGGATCCCTGAGATGCTGAGGGAGCCTTTCTCCCCCTTACCAGCGCCTGCCCGCCCCTCCCCTCCCCCATCTAGGTAGCTCTGATCCTTTGCATTGTGACTCTGTGGACAGTTGGTGGCTTTCCAGAAATTCCCATCCCCGTGGGGGAATGATGGGACCTGTTTCTGATGGCCACAGCTGTGCAGGTTTCGGCCACAGCCTCCCGCTCCTGGTGCCTGCTCTCGTGTGTGGCATCTGTGGAAAGGTGCCTGTTTACACGCCAGCGTGTTGTAAAATAAGGGAGAAATAGCATAGCTCCTTTCCTCTCGTGTCTTTTATTTTTCTGTCTTGCTCGTTTCCCTTTCTGTCTTTCATCACCTCCTGACACACACACACACACACACACACACACACACACACACACACACATGCGGTACTGTAATTCTAATTAGAAGATGAATATAAAGCTTTCAGAAAAAAAACCTGACTCTTAGGAATCTGATACGTTGGATTTTATGTGACTGGGCTTGCTTCAGGGGAGACAGCCGTAAATACTGCAGTGGTTTTCCCTACAATTGCTGTACCTGGAAATAACTCTAGGGAAGTACAGTTGCTGCCTCGTTGGAGCCGATGTTGAATATAAATCTTAATATTTCTTCTTCTTGCCCCCTCCCCTTTTAGAGTCAGGGGAAAAAGGAAAAAAAGAAACCTAGCCAAAAAACCGTTAAGGTTGATTCTGGCTTTTTTACAACAGATGTGCTTGTCATTCTGTTGGTGTTAAGTAGGCACCAGATTGGACCAAGCGGCAGTGTGTGTGTGTGTGTGTGTGTGTGCGTGTGTGTGTGTGTGTGTGTGTGTGTGTGTGTGAAAGAGAGAGAAGCAGAAGAAGGAGGGAGGGTGGGGGAGAGAGAGAGAGAGGCTTGGAGGAGAGAGAAAGAGTGTGTTGGGGGTGGGTAGAGGGCCGGAAGGCAAAACCAGATCGATTTTGGGAAAAGTTGAGAGCAAGAAGTAGGTAATATAGATTCATACCTCTTTTTTCTTTCCAAACTTCAATTTGACGGAGACTTTATAAAATCATATTCCATTTGGTTGATTTTTGTTGTTCCGGAGGAAGGGGGAAATGTGGAAATCAGTAGATGTGGAGAGCCCTGGATGAGACAGGCTAAGCTCTCCTGGAGTGAAACGCAGAGAGGGTTGACCCGCTCTCCCTGGGTGAATCTCTACCCTGGAGTAAGGCAAAAGGTCTCTGTTTCAGCTGAACTTAGTTTCTTGTGTTTGATGGGCGCTTCTTTTTGTAAGTATCATTGTGGAGGTTCCAGGCTCTTTTGTACTTTTCCCAGAACAAGAATCCCCCTGTTACACAGCCAAGGTTCTAAGGAAATACAGACTCTTTACCTATTGCATAGCTCCTTTCCTGCAGGATCCAAGTGATCTAATCCTCAATATTCCCCCCAGCCACCCTGTACCCTCACTTAATTTGTAGCTTTCTAATCCAATTGTGGTATGCTTTCTCAAGAACAAAACATAGCTTTGAACGTAAAAGTGTTAAAGTTGCCTGGCATATAGAAAGCTTTGTGCAGCATATAATTCGTTTATATTCAAGAAATGACAGACATCCGATTTTTTAAAAACATGTGTCTCGTGTTTCCATACCAGAATCAGGGTCTTCTATGTTTTTTAAAATTTTAGTTCTCGTAAAAGCCTTTTTGGCTTTATTAACAATATAGCTAGAAAGGAATTTGTAGGCTGGCACCCTTGCCGGTATTTTAAAAAGCAAGAAAAATTGTCATCCTGAGCAAACTTAACGCTTTCAAAAGTGAAAGCGACCTCCTTAGCCAGCTGCACACGAAACAACTTGTTACTGGCAGCCCCTCTCTCTTTTGTTTCCTCGGGTGTGTCAAAAGCAAATTTGCCTCCAACTTCTCACTCTTAAAGAGTCGGTCCCTGTTATACATCTGTTGTAAGTGAACATTTAGTGGGTTTAAGATCGTTTTTAAATTACCCCCCCCAAAAAAAAAGCCCACTACTCAAATTATCTGAGGGCATCTTTTGTTTTCATCCAATCTATTTTATTCTATCACGCCATTTTTCATGTCTTTGTTCTTTAGCCGACCTAGCCACACTTTCATTTTTCATTTGACGTAAAATATTTATTTATTTTTTTAATACAGGGAGTATGTAGTAGGAAGGTTATAAATATCAGTTCCTAATTTTCCCTCTGCCCGAAAGGAACGCGAAAACCATGGCGTTGCTTTGCCAGTCTCCTCCCTCCCCTGCTCCCTTCTGGTCAGTTTTTCCTGGGGAGAGAAGAATTCCTTCTACCTAAGCTAGCTGGCTCTGGTGCCGGAAGCCTCTGTCTGTCTGCACAGGGTGCTTGAGGGACACTCGCACCCTGGGGGCTGGTGTCCTGGTGGCCAGGTCGCAGGTGGAGAAAATGTGCTGTGATGCGTGGCACCCGTGAATTACTCTTGGAGGAGCACTTGCTGGACGTGCCTCTTTTGTTGAGGTGACTGGATCTTTCTACAAAGAGCAGGGGCTGCAGAGGGTGAGAGAAAAGACATCAGGAGAACTGGAAAGCCATAGGGAGACCAAGACTAGCTGTTTCTCCTGCTTCGTGATGTCGGGTTAATGCCAGGGATAGATTTGAGTCCTCCCTCTCTCTCTTTCCTCCCTTTTCTTCTTCTTCTTTCTTTCCTTCTCCTCTCTCTCTCTCTCTCTCTCCCCTCTCTCCCCACCCCCCCCACCCTTCTGTGCCTGCCCTTCCTCCTTCTCTTTCTTCCTTCCTCCTTTCCTCCCTCCTTCCCATCCCTCCCTCCTTCCCTCCTTCCTTCCTTCCTTCCTTCCTCTCTCTCCATTTTCTCCATCTCTCGCTTTCTGTTTAATTCTCTCTCCTTTTTCTCTCTCTGTCTCTTTGTCTCTTTCTCCTCCCTCCCTCTCTTTCTCTCTTTCTCTCTTTCTTTCTCTTTCTTTCATAACAGGTTGTTCAGTTGAATTGCTCTTTCCCCCCAGGACAAAGGAGGTCTGCTGAGATTCTGTACAAGGGATACCTCTTTTAAAGAGAAGGAGGGTGGAAGGGCAGGGAATCTGTCTGTCGGTGTCGTTCTGCTGACATCACCGTGGATTTGGTGTTCAAGTCCACAGCCAGGCAAAACTCAAGTACATTTTCCCTTTTGCGAGCAGCTGCACAGTGAGTTTTCCTTCCACTAGTAAAGGAACAATGAAGGAAAAGCAAACCCTGCGTCTAAAACCTGGCCAATGAAAGACCGTTGGAATGGAAGCCAAGAAGCCCGCTGGGGTGGAGGGGGACAGACTCCTGAATCCACCACAATCAGATATTTTACTTCTTTTTTAGCGGCCCCATCAGCAGAGAGAAATAATGACTCCCGAATCATTTCTGAATCAAAAAGTTAAAACAGTGTCTCAGTGATGCTACATCATGCCAGGTAATGATTGCCCAACTTGATTATACCTTAACCCTGCTTAATTATTGATAGCCTGTCTCTTAATCATGTTTAGCAAATGAGCGGTTTGGTATAAAACATTGGAACTTGGGAGGATTCCGAGACGTCGCATTCCTATTTGATCATTTTTCTGGTAAAATCGTTCTCAAGATTCATCGGTAGCCAGGGAAATTCCAGGAAAAATGTGAAAGTGACTTATTTGCAGAACCTTTCTATCATGTGTAGTTCTGGAAATGAAGAAAACATAATGCTGCCCAGTGTTTTTCTAGAATTACTTTTATTTCAGTTTTTGTGTTCCTTTTTACTCTCATTTTGGCAATGAATTCTAGTTTAGCTTTATAAAAGAGTTGGGTGACAAAAAGAAACCAACCACAAACCAAGCAAAAAATCTTGATCCATTTAAAATAATTTTATTTCCAGACGCAGGTCAAATTGTTCGAAGATGCTGGGCCCTAGCAAGATGGCAACAGGTTAAAAAAATAGGATTCATAAGAAGTTCCTTTTTCAGGTAATTATATTTTCCTATAATTTCCCCCAAAGCTCTTCCATTTCCCTCAAGTATTACAAGTTTTTAGGGCGTGCTGAATCATTTAATTATGAAGAATAACTATTTTAGCTTGATTTTTTGACAATAGCAACTAGTTTTATAATATTCGTAGCCAATGAGCAGATCATCAGTTCTACGGAGCTCAGAAGAATATTTTGAAAGTTATTACTTAACAGTGCTTATTTCTTTTGACAACGATTTAGGCAAAACTCATTTGAAACCATCAGGCGCGTTCTTAACTCTGTGGCTATCTTTAGTCATTGTACTTAGAAATATAAGTATTAGAGGATTATCTCTAAAAAGCCTAACATGTGCTCTGAATTCCTAGAAGTTATGGCTTATAGAAGTTGCATAATAAACTAGTGCTTTATAACATAATAATTGCAATAATAGTTGATGTTTTAAACTTTAGTCCTAGATTAGTATACTGTATGTCTACATACATACAGTATGTAGACATATTTTATACAACTATGCTTACACAGGTCCAGTGAACTAAGGATTTGAGCCCAGCTATCATGATATAAGTAGTTTCCTTTCAGTGTTATTGGAGGACTTCGTGCTACGTAAATATGTTTAACAACACAAATGATATATTTGCCTTGATTATTCCTTACCCTACTTTTGCCATTGTTTATACGCATTTGCCTACATTGTCCACTTAATTCTTAGTGTTACTATCTAAGAATCTTGCTTAAGAAAGCCAGGAGCCAACTTTCCTCTGAAAGAACCCTTATTATTCTACTCCCACCAAAGAACGGTTCTTGAAGGCGGTATTCAATGATATTTTGGGGAAAATGTCTATTCCCACATAAACCATTCTTCTACTAGGTCGGTATTTGGACTTTCTCTTATTTTTTTCTGCCATCTAGGCATCTTCTGATTTCTCTTTATTTTCTAAAATTAAAACTCTGGATTGTTTTGGAAATTAACACTACAAACCCTTCAGAATGACTAACTTTTCTCTGTCCTGTATTTTCTCCACACACACACACACACACACACCACACACACACACACACACAAAAGACCACAGAGAAGCCCCCAATTGAAACACGGCATTGAGCTTCTATTTACTGGACTTCGAGGGTGCAGATTTACAAGGTGATGCTTCTTGAATGATTCAGTGTAACACTTCGACAGATCTTCATCCGTTGCTGACAATATTGCATTCTATCTCTTTTAATAAATGATACAACAGTTCTCCTCACTTTGGGAGCCTGAGCCTATTCCTTTATACATTAATAAAGAGGCTCCTGGGTCACACACATTCCAGCCAGCTGAACAGTATGCAAGTGCCCATCCTCAAATACCTCGGCCCTATGACCTTGTCAGGGAGATCAAAGAAAATACGAGGCTTGGAGTTTATTTTAAAACCTTTTGTTCTATAAAGGAAATGACATTTTAAAATAACAGAAAGTCCCAAACCATTTTGAGGTAACTGGTTTGGATCCTCCTTGCTTCCACTTGGGATTGTTGTTTCTTTGGATCTTAAAAGTCAAGCCCACGGAGCTTGCACACGAAATTCTCAGTCTTGGCAACCTTCACAGCACCAGCGAACTCTGAGCAGTGATGCTTGTGGCTCATCGTGATTAACAGGCAGACAATGGAGTGTCTACCAACCATTGCCTCCTCTTCCCTATTCGTCCCACTGTTGGTTTCCTGTTCTCTCGCTTTCACCTTTTAAGTTGTATACATCGGGGCCTGCTCTTTTCTCTGAATAATTCCCACATTCAGCTGTGTTTTTTTGTTATTAGGAGAGCCTCCCAGATTCTTGAGATAGGAATGAATGTTTCTGTGTCAAGGCAAAGATCTGTTTTTTTTTTTTTTTTTTGAGAACCAGGATCTACGGTCATTGCTAACAAAAGTTGAAAAGGTCTCTTTTTAGGTCCTACAAAGAGATGGAGGCATATGTTTTCCCCACATCTAGGGAGATGGATGATTATTTTGCTTTCCATCATTTGTCCTTGAAGTACTCACGCTTAAGACTCTGTCCTCCATAAAATTCACAGAAGGAGCCATTAATGAAAGTACATTGTCTTGGCTGCTCCTTTCTTACTTGTAGAACACTGATTTTGAAGAAAGGATGTTAACGCTGACAAACAAAATCCTTTTATGAGACGTCCTTAGAAATAGAGTTATCCCCACAACCTGGGACAGTTTTGAGGGGAGCAACTATACAATTTCTTTTCTGGTTCAGATTTTATAAAATATGCCCAGACTTGCTCATTGTTGGTATTTGGACCAATAATGGGGGCAGAGTGAGGGTGAAATACAAACTTTTCCTGAAGATGAATCTTCCAATTTAATATAACTGGAAATCTCCTCTAGAATAATTTTCAGGAAATACTAACAAGCCCATTGGTGGTGCTTGCTAGTTTATTACAGCTGTTTGCCAGAATGCAAATAAAAAAGGAAAATTTCACCATCTTTTTTTCGTGTAATTACAGGTATTTAAAAGAATGAACTTGCATTTGGGTTCTCCAATGTTTCTCTCTTTCTCTCCCTACAACTGAAAGACTTTTCTTTATTCTGCTCATTTGCCATACTGATATCACTATGCTCAGTGTGCGTGTTAAGGTCTGAATAAATGAGTCTTCTGTGATATTAAACAGTAAAATGATGAGGTTTACCTGAAGCCCGTTGTGTCTGTGAATAAGTGAAAACAGGGAAGTATGTGGGGGAGAACCTAGAAGATGCTGCTTAACTTTTGCCCTTTTAAGAGCGGAATGAAGTCTTCCCGTTTCTGGCGTGAAATGATAGAATGGCAGAACCTTTGGCTGGACTAATGGTGTTAACGTTTCATTTTCAGACATGTCAGACACCCACACGAGAGAGATACTAAGGCCTGTTGCCACAAACCCGTAGATCCGAACTTGTGATGATGGTCCACACAAGCTTGTGTCTATAGGTATGTGTCTGTGGGCAATCTCGCAGACCGCGGGCTTTGCCTGTCTGCCATCAGAATCCCTTCCAGTTCCTTGATTCTCCTCCTCTTCCCCTTAGTTTCCTCTAAGAGGGGTAGACACGGAAAGAGGGGCTGGTGCGGAGGAAGGAGATCCTTTGTCCTGAAATGGATGAGGCTCTTCAGTGATGAATTTATAGGCTCGCCCTCAATTCCCTTCTTTCTTCTAACTGCTCTCAGCTGTCAAACAAAGAGCCAGGGCTCACAGGTGAGGCAGCAGGAATGGGGGTGACTCAGACAACTTACTGTTGAGTGGTGAGTAAATAGATACATACACGAGGGTTTGTTTTGTTTTCTGTGAGCCTGACTGATTGTTTTCAAAGTTATCATGATCTTTTTTGGAAAGTGACAGAGGCTTGTTTACAAGACCCGTTTCACCCTGGTTTGGATTGTATCAGTACCTTGTAGCAAGTCTTCCTTTCCCATTGTTCTCCAAGTGCCTTCAAATCAGTCCTTACCTTTAAAAATAAAATTAATGAGGGGAATGGATGTGCTTAACTATTTATACTTCTGGACATACCCAGCGCTGTAAGAAAAAGAACTTTTATAAAAAAGAAATGGCTCATTTAGGTCCAGCTTCATATTTGTCCAGAGCTGTTTTATAACTCTTCACCATGGTTAAAAGGCTGGAATGAAAATAATTTTATCCCCTTGCCTCTTAAATGTCACCATTGTGCCAGGATTGGAAAGCCAAACTGACTCCAGATCAAAGCAAAATTGGCTATATTTGTCTCATTCCAACAATGTGAGCTGAAGAGTCTGTAAACAGAACCCAGGGTGAAAAGTTGATCAGATTTGGATGACTCTGAAACTTTTGCATTCCCTTTTGGTCAAACATAGTGCCAGGAATTCCCTTAAGACTTTTTTTTTTTTTTTTTTTTTGGTGAAGCCTCTTCTAACAAAAAAGAGTCAATATGAAGTCGTTATTAACATCAGCAAAAGGTCTGAAATTCAAATGGATGCATTTTTTTCTTTTGTTCACTAAATGCTGTCTCCTCATAAGAGCCGCACTGTTCACGGGTAGCTAGAGTTCTTTCTTCTATCAAGCATGTAAAAATGAAATTTTGTATGTCGGAATTAGGAAAGCCCAGAGACAGGTGACATTGTTTAAAGACGTCTTGGAGAATACCAAGCTCTGCAAATGCTACACCCTGAGGATGTTGTGTGTATGCGTTTCCTTTGCGTTTGCTCTGCAAAGCATTGAGGAGGGTGGTCTGTAGATCTTGACTTCCAGCTTACTGAGAAATTGTTGCTTCGCTCTGGAATGATGGAACATTACGTCCAGAAGAAAAAGTCTGTCCCCATTGGTGTGTATCATGTATAATTCTTTGCCCAAGGCCTTTATCTGCCCATTAAGCAAACAATCTACTCGGTTGGTTTTATACTCCTCTTTGAAGTGGTCGACTTGGAATGGATAAGCTGCTAGCAAATTAAACCTGTACCTTCCCTGGAAAGACATTACGTTTGATAAAGGCAAAATCGTGTCTCTACTCATCATCCCTTTAACCTGCTATTAAATGTGCTACCAGTGGGACCAATAGAGTTCATGAATCTAGGGAATGCTGGCAGCCTAAATTCCCTATACAGGGACAACATTAAGACTGCAGGGTGACCAGTGGGTGACGATCAGATCGTTTCTTTTAAGGGGGTTTTTTAAACCCAGTCATTACCCTAAGAAGAAAGATTATGCAGAACAGTCCATCTTTTCAAAGTTTCTGAAAGGCCTAGGACATGATTATTTGATTCACCTGGCTAGAAAATATTCTAGTGGAAAGCCCAAAGCCCCTGGACACTGGTCACAAGAAACAAGATATTAAATATTTTACAAGATGATGAAATTCAGTATTTTTCCCTTCTTCCATGTTCATGAATGAGTGGTTCTGTAGCTATTAATTATTCCCTTGGGACTCCCTCAGAGTGGACCAGATATTTTACAGGAAGCTGCAGAAAGTAAAATAACTTTAGGTTTTCCTCAGAAAGACTCTAAAATATATATTCAGTAGTCATTATTGCATGGGGGTGTAGAGAGAATGGGTATAAAACAAACTAGTTTTATTAAAATTCTCAAATTATCAAAAATATATTTATGAAGCTGTCACACGAGGATATAATTTAGATTTGTTTTTTTTAACAGAAAAAAATAATTATTATTCCAAGAATTGTGTTTGATAAAGCAGTTCACCCTTTATCACCAGAGTTTGGAGAGAGTAGGGGGAACTGGTGTTTAATTTTGAAAGGGTTTCTTGTTTGTGTTTCAAAATTAATAAATGGATTTCTCTTCATGGGAAGAAACTGATACATATAGGACAAAATTAACTTCGAATTTTAAGTTAACATGATTTCTTGTTTTTCAGTGTGCTTACCAGTCATTCCCCAGCATTTGTTAGGTACTCTGGATCTTTGTTCGCTGACTGTGTTATTTAACTTCATCAGATGTCACCTAGCCTCTCTAATTGAGATTCTAAAAGTTTCTTAGGCCTGTAACAGTGCTGAAATTTTACAGAGAAGTCAATACGAATGGCTGTCCCAAACTTGCAGAGATTTATTAACACCTAACATGTTGCTCAATAAAGTATGAGTTGGAATAAAGCCACTTTTTTAGTTCGCTGTAGCCATATGGCTAGACGAATTATAAGATGCATCCACTCGTTCATTCAGCAAACCTTTATGAATGCTTACTATGTGTTCAGTACTTTGCTAGAGGGTGAAGACGTTACTCTGGCTTCAAAAATCTGATTATCTGGTCAGGAGTCCCTTTGCAGAATTGCTTGTCGGCCATACCGACACAGACTTTAATGAATCATATGTTTTAATCATAACATTTGTCCAACTTCCAAACACCAAATCGATACAGAATATGTTTACTAGTGGGGAGTCCCTGCTTTTCCGTAATCTCAGACACTCATAGCATTGTTCAAGGTTCATCCTCCCTTCATTTGGAAAGATTGCTGCTGGTAGCACTTAAAACCTCAGTGTTCAATAGTCTGAGAGTCTGTCTGCATATATTCAGAATACCTTTAAAATATGTTTTTTAAAGTTAAAGAGTAAAATAGATTCTCTATACCTAAAGATGTGTAACTTCTGTTCTCCTATAAATGCTATTTATTTTATTTTTTTACTTTCCCTTTTCAATAAGACCTTTTATGACATCATTCCATATCATAATTGCATGTTGTTATTACATGCCTACAAATATTTACACTAATTATGTAATGAGCCATAATTGCACTAATACATGATAATGGGCTAAAATCAGTGTAAATAAACAAGGAAATTCACACAACTAAAAGAGCAGGGTGTTGAAAACCATTAGTATTCTAAGAGCAACATCTTTTTATCTTTGACCCCTAGAAGAAGAAGGTACATGGAGAAAAGGTGAATGTTTCCATTTCCAGATATTTAAAAGCTCTGTAAGCAATATGTTTATACTCATATACTAGTATTCTAGCACACTGAAACTTAACCTCTCTTTGTTGTATCTTCTTTTGCTTTCTCTTACCTGCCCCTCCACTGCCTTGTTTCCCATTTATAAGAGTTATATCCTGACTGTGTTTATAGAATCAGGCAAATGGTCAGTGCAAGGAAATGACTTATATTTTCTTTTAGTGCCCCAGGGGATATTAAATCATATGCATAAGTGAGTATCTAAAAGGCAGGGGACTTGGAGTTACTTCTTGAATTTCCATATGAGATCCAGGACTTCAGCCATACTTGTCAGGTTGAATTCAGTCATTCTGCAATTATCCCCCCTCTGGAATCTTGATAGCAAAGCCACCTTCCTATGATTGAAGTTACAATGTAAATGGAAGAACAGGGGACCTGACATAAAAATAAAAATCGCCTAGCCTTTAACTTTAGGTTCATTTATACTCCCACTTTATTCTTTCGTTCATCCATGTTTGTTTTCATGAACATGCTTTTAAGTCTCTACTGTGTGCCAGGTCGTAGGCACGCAGGTGGTACCAGATTTGCAAAGGTGAGTAGTGCAGCCTCATCTTCAGATAGCTCAGGGTCTAGTGAAGGAGACAGATAAAGTGATAATGCAGTGGTGTTAGGGCTAGATTAGAAATGTGTGTACGACGTTACGAGATAATCAGAGAAAGAACTCTTTGAATTGAGGCTGGAAGGATGAAGGGGAGTTTGCTTGGTAAAAGTAACGCCCCAGTCTTTCCCCCAAACCAGGTAGCACTGATGGAAGGAGAGGCAGCCTCCTCGAAAAAGCAGCCTTACTCCTCAATGGCTGCGTGAGGGAACAGGGTTGGAAAAACTGGGAAAGTGATCTTTCGCCAAGTTCGTTGAGTAACATGAAGAAACACCAGCTCTTCAGCGTTTGGATCTGTCTTTTGAACACAATCAGCATGATAGAATTATCACTCTTTGATTCCCTGTGCGCTCAGACACCCCTCCATCTTACACGGTTAGGCCCAGCCCCTCTGAGGAACAGCCTTTACCAGGCAAACCCAGAGTCCACTTGAGCGATGAGGAGAGATGGCCACAGAGCAGTCCTCATGGGAAAATACAAACCTGACCAAACATGGGAACACACAGAGATGGGAAGTCACCAAGCTTATGAGTCTGTCTGTCACTCCAACATTGAACCGGCCCTGAAGATAAAGGAAAGACCCAGTTTAAAAATGAAAAGTACAGACAGGGAAATTTTAATCCCTTATAATGAAAAAAACATAGAGTCACATCTCTATACATTGCTAATAAAAGTTAGGGATAGACTTTGTGAAAAAAGTGCTGAAGCAGTCAATTCTGGAAAATGAGCGCTTTATAAATATGTGAATTACGTGATGTACATGATCAATACTGTTGAGCGAATGTTCACCGTAACTTCTATATTATTTGTTTATCTCTAATTTGTTCAGAATCCTGTTTCCTTTACCTTTTCACCATGTTTTGGCTTAAACTGTTTCCCCTTGTTTACCAACCCTTTAGAGATTCCAGTTTTCCAGGTTCACAAGGGAAACATTTGTCTTCCTAATTCTTTCTTCAGCTACTCGAGTTTAAATATTGGTCTGCTTTCGTTGTTCTGTTAACAGGTACCAGAGGACATTAGATTGATCAGAACGACAGCCATTTTATAACCTTACCATAATTTTCATGCGCAAATAATTTCTAGAAGACCGATCCCAAGTATTTCCTTCCTTCCAGTCTGCACAGTAATCTCATGCCAAGGTTCTTGTGTTATTTTCTTTACTGTCGGACCCTTTGATGTGCTGTCTCTTATGAATGGCCCAAATAAGTGACAGCACGAAGAACAATTGTAAGACTAACTTGTAATTTCATTGCTTAAGAAATGGTAGCTTTCCAGCCATTGTGACTGCATGCTCCCAGGTTGAGGTAGTAGGTTGTATAGTTTAGAATTACATCAAGGGAGATAACTGTACAGCCTCCTAGCTTTCCTTGGGTCTTGCACAAAGCAACATGCCGAGAATGATCATGGTTCCTCCGGGCCTTTTCTTTTCCTAAGAAAGCCTATTAAAGGTAAGATTGGGTACAGTTATTTTAGAATTCATGTTTTATTTAATTCTTGCACCCTGAAGGTCTACAGGAGAAATAGGAGCAAGACCCTCAGGCCTCCTGTATGGTCTTCATTTCTTAGCTAATACATCCACCCTTTAGAAGAGCCTGTGGCCTTGCCCTGGAAGACACTGTCATTACTTTGTCACATTTATTATGAGTTTGACAGGAAACACAGCTATTACCTGTGTCTGTGTTGGATAAGAGTTTGTGTATTAAACATCTGTAGCCACTTGACATATAAGGACCTACTTAGTATTGTTTATACATTTATAAAGCTTTTTTTTTTTTAATCAAATTACTTCCCTGTGCAGGACAGTAATGTCCTCTCCTTTTCAGTGGCATAAACTTGAGTGATTTCACAAAGCCATGGTTTCCAAGGGCAAAGTAGTGTTTGGGGTCCTGTTTCTGAAGGCAGACTAACTGTCATATGGTTGAATTTCTACTGACTCGGTAATAAGGTTGTATCTACCAGAGTTTAAATCATGCCATCTTTGCTTTCAGAGTGGCTGTGGTGTCTAGGAGGTCATACCCTTGTGTTTTTTGGCCAGTAGCTCATGGTTGGACACAGAGTTTGGGAACTGCAAGGAAAATAAATTATGGAGGCCACTTTAGATACAACTTAGTGTCAGTTTCATCAGTAATGGATGCGTAAAGCATTCTTCAAAACAATTCATTCCTTATCTTCATCTTTGGTGAGTATGGGTTCTGTTTCCTTAGGGAAACTCTTCACTGAATTTTATATCTGACAATCATTCTTAGCCCCAGAAATCCGAAGTACACGATTAATACAAATTACCATAGTTTGTCTTCTGAGAATTAATCTTAGGATTTAAAAAGAAAAAAAAAAAAAAACGAGTTGCAGCATGCTACATTTTTAAAATATCCTCAAGGAATTATAATAGCTATAATGGGTGATGTAAGTGTTATTTTAACTTTTCAGAATCCAGTGATTTAAACCAGCTATTTTCTAGCACACACATAAGTTTCAAAACATAAATGTGTTGCTGGCAACTTGACCTTCTTCATCAATCAAAGAATGTTTTGCTGACACAGTTTATGGAGACTCTGGCCAGTTAGAATAGCAAGTTAATAAACTTTCTTGAAGACATGTCACCTGTACTTCTTTATTTGCACTCATCAGATTCTTTTTGACTTGGTTCATTAGTAGAGGCATTTAACTAGTATGTGATAACCCAGTCAACCCCCTTCTGGTACTGGGTAATTATGCATTTCCACAGTCACTCTTGTCGGGACAAACACTAGCCTTCTCAAAGCTGGCTTTGGCTTATTGTCTTCCCCGAGCCTTACTAGAAGACCCAGGGAGGAATAAGTAAGCCAAGTTTTTATTAATTCAATCAATATGTATTTTCTAAATATTTAGTGCAAATTTGGACTGCAAATAGAATAATACCTCACCTCATTTCTATTCTTGTCCCACTGTACTATTTTCCCTTCATCTCTTGCCCTCCAAATTCTAACCCCACTGAAACACTTGTTTTTCTATTCTGAGACCAATCTTTGATGGTCTTTAATAGCTTGTTTCTCTAACACTTGTCCTTCCAAGTTCTATTGACTGCTTCCTTTAAATAGTGTTTATCAAACTTTAATGAACAGGAATCCCCCAGGGATCTTGTTAAAATGCAGATTCTGATTTAGTAGGTCTGAATGGGGCCTGAAGTGCGGTATTCCTACCAACTCTTAAGCGAGGCTGATGCTTTCGGTGTGTGGAGCACACTCTTGGGTAGCCAAGTTTACATAATCAGATGTTTCTAAATTCCAAGATGTCCAGACACTTAGGCTGAGGGGAAGACATTGGAGACAGCTCCCCATCTTTAGATAAGTACAGCAAAATTCTCCTTTAATTGCAATCACACGGCTTACCTTTTACAAATATTTTAGTTTCTTTCACTAATACAGAACCCTAAGATGCAGCGCTATGAAAGTTGCATTGTAGAAATAAGGACCTTGTGACATGGAGTATGGTCCCAAAGATCTTCTTCATGTTACACTGATCATTCAGCAGACACATCCTTAAGTAGAGCCTGTAAAGAGAATTCACCAGGGGCGTGAGTGCAGGTGCCGAACCTGGTTCTGCCCTACTCAAATCATTTCAGCCTTCTGAACATCAGTGCCCAGTTATGGTAACCCACGGACTAGACCTGGACAATTTCTGAGTGACCTTTAGTATAGAATATTCTGCAATTCTCAGACTGTCATTCAGGAATTGTAGATGGCAGTGACTAGAACCTTACTTTTTAGCCTCCATGGCCTCCTGTCTTATAACGTGAAAACAGAAATTTCCAATTCTCCGTCTATACTGTCAAAGGGACACGAGCAGAGTGGTAAGGAGCGATTTGCAGTAATGTTACCGCAACAATCCGCTAACACGGAAAGCCACATTAAGGCGACGGATAAAACAGCCTAAGAAAACAGTGAATATTAATTCCCTTGTTCCTTCCATGGTTTGTAGATCATTAGGGTAATAAAGAAAAGTAAATTAATTTCTGCCTAGTTAATGTCTGTGAACAGGGTTAAAAGCACTGAATATCATTTTACAGTAGAGATTAGCTCAGTGGTGAACAGGAGGGGGGCTATGTCGGACATGTGAAATTCACCACCTCCTTCCCTGGTTCCTGTTTGTGCTCTTTCTAAACAAAAATGATGTGCTTCGTGCTCTACCGCCAACAGCAGTATGGAGCACACGAGAGCTTCTGTGGCCCTTCTCAACCTTTTTACATCAGTCACAGAACTCCCACTGTTCTGTGCTAATGTAAAATGCAATAACGTTTAGCATCAGGACATCTCTGAGTCAAGAGGTTAACGGAAAACACATCTCCCATTGTGTTCCTGCAGCTCTGATACTGTTAATGGTGAAAACACCATGGAGACAAATAGATCTCTCTTTATTCAGGATGCTTTGAGTGAAGAGAAAATATATATGACATGGTTACAATGTGAGAGCCCTCTCTATATGGTGCATTAAGGAAGAATGGGGGAGAGGAGACGTTCATGTAACATCATGCTTGATGTGGCTTGAGTCTTGTCTAGAGGGAGTTTTCTGTTGCCTTCATTTCCTTTCTGTTGCTTTAATTCTTCCAGTTCTGGTGGTGGGGGGAGTGAGATTTAACCTTTCAAGGTACAAATGCAAAGAAAGAGGACTCTTTGGATAAGCATAGTGGAAGATTTTATGGAGTGTGTTCTAACATGTGGCGGGAAGAGATATACGATCACGTAGCTGCCACTTTCTTATCCTACTCTTGTGCATCTTCCCTTTCTCTGGTGTGTGCTTCCAGTATAGAGACTGTGGACCAATATGTTTGTAAAAGGGAACCAAGGGGGAAAAAAAAACAAACCGAAAACACACACATTATAATTATGCTGAGATTTTTACTTAAAAATTACCTGAAAGTCAACTGAATGTTCTTTGTGGCCAAATAAAGATCAGTGTGGTCTTATTATCCATTCACTTGAGAGTATCCCTTAGGAAAATCTTAGACAAGGTCACTTCTTGTTCCTGTAGAACTTTAAAAAGAAATTTGTTTTACAGTTTATGAATTGTGATTAGAAACTAAAATTGGAGTGTTCCATTCTTTAGGACCTAAAAACTTTTCACTCTGTGGTCAAAAATTCTGGTTCAAGAATCCATTTGGGGAGGGGTATCTGCACAGGTTTAGATGTACCAAATAATTATCAAATTTTTAATGTTATATGTAGTTTTTGAAGCATTTGGAGGATATACATTATTGATTACCACTCAATCTGGTTAGATGACTACACTGGCTTTGGTGGGGGGGGGGTGAAGGGGAAGAGTGGGGACTTGGATTCAGCTTTTACATTGAACTGGACACTCTGAGATGTATTTTCAAACCAGGCTGATGCCCTTCAGTACTAGTATTCTAATTGTTGATTCCATTGCATCAAGGGCAGCCAGATTTCATGGATAAAATTTATCAAGTCCAGGAAAGAGGGAAAGGACTTCCAGAATGACTCATTGTTTAATGAATTAGGCCCCAAGTATTCTGTGGTTGCCATTTTAAAATTTGAGGAAAAAGCGTAGACTCCAAACATAGCTTGAATTCCAGATTGGGGCAGAGCATGCTCAATGGTGAGGCTGCAGTGTTATAGCGATATGTTGTTTCTGGTCAACTGCTAATAAGCAACTTCAGAGCATAAATGGGGCACTCATGATGTGTGTTCTGAATCCTTTAAGGGTTTAAGAGCCTTTAATCTATTTGTAGCTTTTTGTTATTGAGTAATGAAGTGCTGCTAATATACTGGAACCAATGAGCAAAACACATATTAAATCAAGCATAATTCAAGGAGAATATATCCCCCAAAGACTGAACAGAAAGGTGCAAAATGAATTCATGGGAAGTAAACTTTTAGTGGGGGGGTGGAGACAGTAAACTTTTTATTACCTTTCATAACCACCAAGAAGGAGAGTTTTCTGGTTAACCAATATAGTTTTTAACAAAACTGTCGTGTATGAGATTCATGAACGACCGGATTAAAAAATTAAAGATTATATTCTGCTTAAGGCTAAGATCATTCTAAATACAATATTTCTTTAAGATTTATAAGTTATTCAGAATCCTGTATGCTTCAAGATCAGCATCATAAAGCAAAATTTATGTTGTTTAGTTAGTTGATGTGTAGAAGTGCCAATTACAGATCTCAGCTTGGTAGAATAGTGGTTAAATTAGATTTTACCATTTATGTTCTACGGTTTAAGTTGGAAACTTGTGTTAATACTGACTGTGATCTCATCTAATGGAAAAGTGCCAAAATTCTCTGTTGCAAATGAAACACTATTAACCGGTCTACCAAAATATTTAGTTATGAATAAGGCATATACGTTTTCCTGTGAACTTGGGTGGTTCTAAATTTAGCCAGTTCAGTTGACTCTTCTCTGCCTCGACAGATGTTCCCTCTACCTTTTTCTGTCCTGTTCTACGCTCTTGGAGGTTGGCCTTCATTGGCTGTCTCAACAATCCCTTTTCCCTTCTGACTTCTGCATGTGTTTCACCAAAGGGAGGCACCAGCGGGAGACCCAGCGGAAAGTAGAGAGAGAGGTTAGAGCTTAATCCTCCTGCCTTTCTTCCTGCAGGCCATGGAGTTGACCTGGCTTCATTCCTTACTGAAGTTGGTGGCACCTCTTACAAATCCTAATTCTCTCTCCACCTTCTGATAACCACTCCCTCTCCTTGTTCTCTCAGGCCTAGGTGGGTAATGACTTCCTCTCTTGTCAGTCTTCAGATACCTTACCATTTCTTTGTAATCTCTCTTAACTCTGCCCAATCTTTGTAAATAATCCTTACACTAAACTTCCCTTTGCTTCCCCATCAGAGTCTGCCATTTTCCTGTCCGGACTCTGATTTTCTAGCTAAGTCAATACAAGCTAGAAAACAGAAATTAGTCACTCACTTTCCATCCTGCGTGGGAGGTGAGGGATGGGCGAGTAGATATTTATCTTTTCCATAGTACTGTGAGCTCTGGAAGGGCAGGGACCATGTGTAATGTCCTTTATAATCCTCGACAGCACCTGCAGAGGGCTTAGTCCACGGTGCATGCAGCTCAGTGAACATGGAGAGTCTTACTGAGTTTCTCTGTAATCCTCAAATTTGTCATTGGCTTAAATGGATTGTAAGCTCTTGACTTAGGATGTAGACTTCAAAAAATCAAGGACCACACTTTTTTCAACAACATTTTTAGTATAGTTTCATGTGACACAAATATCATACCCACACTGGAAATACTAACTCAATAAAAATAGAAGATTTACTTCATAGGTTAGGTTGATTTGTGTTTAGTAGATGAGAAATAATTATGTTTAAAATGTTTAGATCTAACTTTTCTTTTACATTACCAACTCATCTCCTATTTGTTAGTTTTACCTATTTGTGCTGTTTTTGTATATTTGTTTATCTGGCTTTTACCTCTTCAGCTGTAATGACAGTTTTCTGAATATAATCTGGGTAGAGGGAGCATATCTGGCATGGTTAAAATAGGACTTAAGAACTGCAGAATAAAAAGAATAGTTACCAGAAGAGGTATCTTCACTGTTCTTTGTGGTTCACATTGCTGATTCACTATTTGACTTTTACCATAGTGCCAAACCTCTCCATACGTTTAAGTTTCAAAATTATTCCCAATTCTATGGAATGTAGCAAATGGAAATGGAAAACACTTTGACTCATAAAGTAGTAAGCTGTTATCATATTGTGTTCTACTGTATTCACTTCCTACTTTGCGCAAATCAATGTTTTAACATCTAATTGCTCCAAAATTTGGGAAACTAGATTAGGAAAATCAGTTAGGAAGAACTTGCCTTTTGACTTCCTTTACTGAAGGGAAACTGCCTGGTTAGTTCAAAGAGCAGATTCCGCACTGTTCATATTTTGAAAACAAGATCATTTCTTCAACAAATGGAGGTGGTTGAAACACTATCAACTCAGATAAATTAAACTTTGTGTCTCCCTGATAAGTGAAACTGTTTAATGATAATTTTACTAGTCCACTTGGGAAGTGACCAAAGCACTATTAGATAAGTTAAAACCAAAAAACACGGAAAATATTTTTGCCAACTGTTTCTTCTTGGCCTCTTGGCAAAGATCAACAATTACGTTCCCTATCTAGGGACTATCTCTTGTGGGCCAGACCGGATGATCTAAGAGGTCTTTATAATCTCTAAATACTGTGACTTTTATCCCCAAGTGAACTACATAGTTTATTTACATAGAAACACGCTCACAGGCTTAAGGAAATGCAGTATGACTAATGGTAAGAAGAGTGAGCCAGGATGACTCAAGTGACTTTTTTTTCTAAATAGGATAAGTAAATTAAAATCATAGACGTTCTCTCTAGTTCTCCTCTAGCATCTCAAGATGTAGATCTTAGATGTCAGAATTTCCCAGTAGTGAGTTAGTTTCCTGTCACCGCAAATTATAAATGTATTACCCTGTTAAATCAGCAAGCCTTTGCTGTACTTATCAAGAAAGCTCTTCAGTGGAGATTCAGTTTAATTGTTTTAATTTCACATTCTGTCCTGGGCACATGGGAAATTAAAAATGTTAGGAATGATAGAAAAATAAAAATTGCTAGAAGAATACAAGCATGATAAAGCATACTCACTGTGCATTTCAGCTTTATTAAGAATGTGTTTTTGTAGTCTTGGGCTACATTTATCTAGACAAATGATGCTTTGGAAGGAATCTCATTTTTAATTAAAAAAAATTGTTTCCTCAGGACTTTGTTGGCAAAGAGAACGTTTTTGAGGTCTCTTTTCTTTCTCTATGTTATACAAACATTTCATGCTTCTCCATAAGGTAATACTTTGAATAGTCTAGCTGGGACTAAAAATCATAATTGTTGTCACTGTTGCTGTTGATGCTTTTAAATTTTTTTTAATCAAATCTCCTCCACACTCGACATACGACTCCTTTAAAAATAAATATAGGGACAGTCAAGAGATCTTACTTCCAGAAGGCTTCGAGTTTCTCAGCTGATTACTTGCCCAACTTACTCTGAGGGGATACACAGGGTAGAAGAATGTGGTTAAGATACTACCAATTGAGAAGGCAGATAACAAAACCCTAGTATTACCCATGGATTGTGTCCCTACGACCACTGGACAAACTTCAGGCCATTCTCTTTTTTTGTTGTTAAAGATTGTTTGATGTGGACCCTTTTTTAAAGTCTTTATTGAATCTGTTACAATATTGCTTCTGTTTTATGTTTTGGTTTTTTGGCCCTGAAGCATGTGGGATCTCAGCTCCCTGACCAGGGGTCGAACCCACACCCCCTGCACTGGAAGGTGAAGTCTTAACCACTGGCCCACCAGGGAAGTCCCCCAGGCCATTCTTTATTTTCAGAGGAGGTGTCCAGGTACTGATCCTTTCTGATGAAAATGGTGGTGGTGGGGAGTGCTGTCTGGGGGCTTGATGAGCGATCCATCTATTCTCTCGTGTTTTCTGCTTTCAGAGTCCTGATTTATCATTTGGAAATCCCTTTTATTTCAGCCCTGAGGAGCAGGGCCATATAAATATCATGCATTGTTTTCTGACACCCTATAGCTTATTGCACAACTGATTATATTGCTTATCCTTAAACTAAAGCGTTTCTTAAAAGATGATAATTTTTCTACAGATTCTTTCATAGTATATACTGAAAGCCCCAGTAAGTCACTCTCAACCTCCTCTGTGTCATGGGAAGACAGCTGTCAGGGTCACGTCCCACGATAAATTCAATACAGAATGGAGCATATATTCCTCAGCCTGCCGTCTCACGGTTTAAGTGAGAATATCACCCTCAGGAACATAGCTCATTTTACTAATTTATCTCAGTTTAGTATCTCATCACACATTCTACCTATGATTTATCTTTGGTCTCAATTACTTTCATAGTTCATGCTTTGAAATTACCCTAAAACTTAGGTTTCTGCCAAGGGCTCTGTTCATGGTTGAGGATACCTTTGTTTTAACGGTTTGTGTCTTCCCAGGTCTAGCTGAAAGGTCATCATCTCTCTTTCTGTTTCCCTCTCACCTCCCTCAGGCAGCTCTTTCTTTTGTGTTCACTTAATACTTTGTTCAAACAGCTACCCCATCATATGATGTGAGCGTTACACAGGTCTGTTTTACTGATAGTTTTTGTGAATTCTTTGATGGAATGGACACCATTTTAATCATCCTTCTCTTCCCAGGCTGACACATAATAGTTATTTAAGAAGTGTTGGTTCAGTTGAATCACATTTTCTTTCAGTAAACAATTTTTGACAGGTCTGTGATTTAGGAAATATTAAACTTGGATAACCCACCTATGTGGGTTCTGTATTTAAGTTCTATATTGTAGTATTCTGTGACACCTATAGAGTTTTTTCCTTTCTTTCTGCTATTGTTTCAGTGCACAAGATTGAATCTGAAATCAGGTCAGTAGCCAAGTCAAAACAGGGTGCAACTGAAGCTTGGCTTTTAAAAAGTTTCCTTAGGATGTTGGGAGTTGCCAGAAATTAAAGGCTTTATTAAGCTACAGGAACAAAGAATAAGCCCCAAAGAGAAGTATTCGCATGCTTATCAGAACAAAATTGACTAAGTTTCATTACTTAATTTTTATTTCAGAGTAATCACATGCAGTTTCTCTGCAATGGGACAGAAGTACTGGGGACGCAATCTCCCTTGATGTTGTACCCTTTTCTGCATTGTTCATTGAGTGTAAATAGAACCATCGTGGTCATGAAGATGATGAATGGTTGTCTTTGATGTTACTAAGCTTCCACAGTTGTTGTAGCTTCCTACTGGGCTACATTCTAGTAGAGTTTTTGAAGTGTTTTTAAACTAAGGAATATATTTTATGATGCTGGTGGTAGTGATGGTAATGATGGTGATTTGTTTCATTCGTGTCCACTGTGCAAATGGAATCGACAATAAATACCAAGTTACTTTTTTAAGTTAATCAAAATTTAAAAGTCCTTCAAATTAAGTGATGTGCCATTACAGTAACATCTATCCAATTAAAGAATTCATAGAATACAATTAGTCTTATGTTATCTTTTAGTTTTTAATCCCAGGAGTGAAATAAATAAACCTTGCTATCTGGAAGGATTTCAGTACAACCTAAAGAGTTAATGTTACAATAGTTAACCACTCATCAGTTTCTCCAATCAATTTCATGTCACTTTATCAAATAACTGATAACTTACTACTGTTTTGTTCTCTTTTCCCCTATGTCTATTTCAAGTTTTACTGTATCAATAATATGGGCCATTAACAATGTTTTCAATCTTCTCTGTTATACATAGATCATATTATATAGACATATATATATTATATATATTATGTCCATACCCATATTGCATATATATCTCACATTCATTCATTCATTTATTAAATAGTACTTTACTGAGCATTTGTGCTAGGTGTTGTCATGAATGCAAGATAGATATATTTCCTGCCCTCAAAGATCTTAAAATGTAGTGAGGAGAATAAAATAATTACTTCACAAATACAAATGCATTAAGTGCAATTCCAAAATGCTATGGTGAGTCAGAGAAAGAGAATATTTCCAAAGGTTGAATCAGAGGAGGTTTCATAGAAGAGATGTATTTTGAGCTGGGGCTTGAAGAATGGGTAAGATTTTGAGGGATAGAGATTAGGGGTAAAATATTTCTGATAAAGGGAAAATATAAATAAGGGGCTTGATTAGAGAGAAGTAGGAACTATTTGGGAATGGAAATAGTCCATTTGGGCTTAGACATAGTATAAAATGGATTTAATAGAATAAAAGTCTTTACAAGTAATCTGAAATCAGTTCTTAAAGGGATTTTAATGCCATATAAAGGTGTTTGGAATTTTGCCAGGTAGCTGTAGGGAGCATGTAGGTTGATTAACTGTCTACTTTAAGATGATTAATTAGCTCATAAAGTGGACAAGACGGGATAGGGGGAGACTAGTTAAGAACTTATTACCACAGACAGGTGATCTATGTATCAGTCTGAACTAGAGTCTTGGCAGTTATGTGTAGAAGGGAGGGAATACTTGCCAGATCCTGTCTCTGCAATTGGGATTCAACAGTAGATGGATAAGAATGGTAAAGATTTGTTGAAGGTTGATTGGGTAAATTAATTCATTTTGGATTTTAACAGTATGGTATTGTGAATTTTTGCAGAAATACTTTGCAGGCCAGGAATGAAAGCAGAGGAAACAAATGGTGATTACTCATGATCATAATTTGGAAAATGAAAAGATGTAAAAGGTCAAAAGATAATAGATCCTGGGGTGCTGGTGAAAGCATCATTGAAATGACTTCACAAGCGTTATTGACTAAAGTAGAGCTAGATAAGAATGATTGGCTTGGGGGATTCGTTGGAATTTTGGAGTTTCTATGTCACAAACTGAAATTGAATAGATTCAGTAGAAGTGAGGAGTGGATATGTGATAATTAAGTGAGGCTTTCCTGAGGTTGAAACAGTTCCAGCTTTTGATGAATTTCAGGTTGTGGCCATGTGTACTGATGACTAAAACGGGAAGGAAATAAATATCATTGGACTTGATGAGGCCAAGGTACTCAAAGACCCTCAATGTAGCCAGGGTGGGGGAAAAGACCATAAACTGAGATAGAACGAAATTATAGAATTAAAGTACCCCCAAACTGAATGAAAGTTCAGAGACAAATGTCCATGCACTGTCTCCATCTCTAAGAAAAGTGTGATACTGAAATTGGGCAAGTCTTAGTGAAGAAGCCCCACTCTTTCTGCCGGGTTCTAATAAGTGAAGAATTCTCAGTTACTTTCTAATTTTCTGAGAATTCAATTCATCTTTTCAAATGCAAATATTATGCTTATTCACTAAAGGGAAGAACATAACTTCACAGTCATTGGACATGTTTAAAGGTATGATCAGTCCTCATTATTTATGAATCTCATTTGCAAATTCACGCACTCACTAAAAGTTATTTATTTGTAAACCCAAATTAATACTGGCGGTGCTTTTGTGGTCAGTTGGAGACATGTGCAAGGCAGCGAAAATTTGTTTTGCTGGTACACACAACCTCCTAGCTGGGGTTGAACAAGGCGACACTGCCTTCTTGTTGAAGCTCTCTTACTGTGTCCTTTTTGGGATTTATTTAGTGCCATGTTTTTTGCATTTTTGCACATTTTGTCGAAGATTTCACTGTTTAAAATGGCCCCCAGGGGCAGTGCTGCATTGCTGTTGAGTGTTCCTAAACACAGAAAGCTGTC
This sequence comes from Balaenoptera musculus, assembly GCF_009873245.2. Taxonomy (NCBI): domain Eukaryota; kingdom Metazoa; phylum Chordata; class Mammalia; order Artiodactyla; family Balaenopteridae; genus Balaenoptera; species Balaenoptera musculus. The sequence goes on from NC_045792.1 coordinate 10,860,386, forward strand.
ATGCACCTTATGGAAAAAATATGTGTGTTAGATACACTTCATTCACACATATGAGTTATGGTGCTGATGGCCATGAGTTCAATGTTAATGAATCAACAATATATATTAAATAAGGTGTCTCTAAACAGAAACACACATAAAACAAAATTATGTACTGATTAGTTGATGAAAACATGACCAGAGGCTTGCAGGAAACTAACCTGGTATTTCCCCTAGGAGGGATTCTTCAGTATTCACTAATTCAGTGTTCGCAGCAGCTCTATAGAAGATAACTGCCACGAATAATGGAAATCAATTGTGGCTTGTTTTTGTTAAAGGTAGCTGTCTTTGTTGTTTGGATCCCCACTCAAGTTCTTTATCCCTCATGACCATTCCCTGTGAGAAGTGTATGAACTTTGCATAGACACTATTCTCTTGTTAATTTGTTGATGAAACCAAAATATGATTTATTTAAATGGTATTTTGAAGTAATTTTAGACCTATGGGCAAGTTGCAAAATAGTAGAGTGTTCATCTAGATTCCCCTAATGTTAACATTTTTACAACCACAGTACCATTATCATAACTAAGAAGTTAATATTGTTATAGTGCTACTAACTAATTACAGACCTTATTAGAATTTCTCCCCATTTCCCTTTAATGTCATTTTTCTGGTCCAGGGACCAATTTGGTATCCCACATTGCATTTAGTGTGTTGTTCCTCGGTCTCTTTCAGTCTGGGACAGTTCTTCAGTCTTTCTTTGTCTTCCACGGCCCCACCATTATTAAAGAGTACTACTGCTCAGGTATTTTGTCGACTGTCCCTTAGTTTGGATTTATGTGATTTTTTTCATGATTAGATTGAGGTTATCCATTTTTGGCAAAGATGCCACCAAAGAGATGATGACATCATATCAGGGTCAATGATGTCTATATGCTATCTTACTGGTGATGTTAATTTTGATCACTTGGTTAAGGTAGTGTCTGCCGTGTTTTTCCACCATAAAGTTACTATTTTTCTCTTTGTGATTAGTAAGTGGAGGAAGTTTTTTTTAACGTTAAAATTTTCTAGGAGATTACTTTTCAATCAGCAAGCACATTAGCACCAATCAATTCCATTCTGAACACAGTGATAAGTAGGTGGCATAATTTTTAAATGGTATTCTTTTCATCACTGAGGACTAACAGTCTAGTTGGGAAGATAGAAATAGCACACACTAAACAACATTATACAAGGAAAGGTAAAGAGAACTACATTGTGGCAAGTTGTGCGACACAAAATATAAAAGCTATAGGATTGATTAGGGAAGGCTTCCTGTGGAAAGCGGGAACTCCTATTGTACTCTGAAGAGTGGGTAGGGTTTTTCTAGGTAGAACTTTAAAATTCAGTGAAGTATATTGAGTACTTCAACTCCTTGGGAACTGTGCTACGATCCAGGAATGTATAGATACAAAAACAGAATCCTTACCTTCAAGAAGCTCCCAGTCTAGAGCATCCTCCAGCGCAAGATGGCACCACGGGAATCCCTACTACAGGCTGTCTGAGGGAACGCCGAACTACTGCATCCACCACCGGTTTCCAGCCGTGTGGCTGACAGGGTCTTGGTGCTCCGGCCGGGTGTCAGGCCTGAGCCTCTGAGGTGGGAGAGCCGAGTTCAGGACATTGGTCCACCAGAGACCTCCCGCCCCATGTAATATCAGATGCTGAAAGCTCTCCCAGAGATTTCCATCTCAACACTAAGACCCAGCTCCACTCAACGACCAGCAAGCTACAGTGCTGGACACCCTATGCTAAACAACTAGCAAGACAGGAACACAACCCCACCCATTAGCAGAGAGGCTGCCTAAAATCATAATAAGTTCACAGACACCCCAAAACACACCACCAGATGCGGTCCAGCCCACCAGAAAGACAAGATCCAGCCTCATCCACCAGAACACAGGCACCAGTCCCCTCCACGAGGAAGCCTACAAAACCCACTGGACCAACCTTACCCACTGGGGGCAGACACCAAAAACAACGGGAACTAGGAACCTGCAGCCTGCGAAAAGGAGACCCCAAACACAGTAGGTTAAGCAAAATGAGAAGACAGAGAAACACACAGCATATGAAGGAGCAAGGTAAAAACTCACCAGACCAAATAAATGAAGAGGAAATAGGCAGTCTACCTGAAAAAGAATTCAGAGTAATGATAGTAAAGATGATCCAAAATCTTGGAAATAGAATGGAGAAAATACAAGAAACGTCTAACAAGGACCTAGAAGAACTAAAGAGCAAACAAACAGTGATGAACAACACAATAAATGAAATTAAAAATTCTCTAGAAGGAATCAATAGCAGAATAACTGAGGCAGAAGAACGGATAAGTGACCTGGAAGATAAAATAGTGGAAATAACTACCGTAGAGCAGAATAAAGAAAAAAGAATGAAAAGAATTGAGGACAGTCTTAGAGACCTCTGGGACAACATTAAACACACCAACATTCGAATTATAGGGGTCCCAGAAGAAGAAGAGAAAAAGAAAGGGACTGAGAAAATATTTGAAGAGATTATAGGTGAAAACTTCCCTAATATGGGAAAGGAAATAGTTAATCAAGTCCTGGAAGCAGAGAGAGTCCCATAAAGGATAAATCCAAGGAGAACCATGCCAAGACACATATTAATCAAACTATCAAAAATTAAATACAAAGAAAAAATATTAAAAGCAGCAAGGGAAAAGCAACAAATAACATGTAAGGGAATCCCCATAAGGTTAATAGCTGATCTTTCAACAGAAACTCTGCAAGCCAGAAGGGAGTGGCAGGACATATTTAAAGTGATGAAAGGGAAAAACCTACAACCAAGATTACTCTACCCAGCAAGGATCTCATATTCAACAGAGATTCGACAGAGAAATTAAAACCTTTACAGACAAGCAAAAGCTAAGAGAATTCAACACCACCAAACCAGTTTTACAACAAATGCTAAAGGAACTTCTCTAGGCAGGAAACACAAAAGAAGGAAAAGACCTACAATGACAAAGCCAAAACAATTAAGAAAATGGTAATAGGAACATACATATTGATAACTACCTTAAATGTAAATGGATTAAATGCTCCAACCAAAAGACATAGACTGGCTGAATGGATACAAAAACAAGACCTGTATATATTGCTGTCTACAAGAGACCCACTTCAGACCTAGGGACACATACAGACTGAACGTGAGGGAATGGAAAAAGATATTCCATGCAAATGGAAATCAAAAGAAAGCTGGAGTAGCAATTCTCATATCAGACAAAATAGACTTTAAAATAAAGACTATTACAAGAGACAAAGAAGGACACTACATAATGATGAAGGGATCAATCCAAGAAGAAGATAGAACAATTGTAAATATTTATGCACCCAACATAGGAGCACCTCAATACAGAAGGCAAATGCTAACAGCCATAAAAGGGAAAAGCGACAGTAACACAATAATAGTAGGGGACTTTAACACTCCACAATCACAGATGGACAGATCGTCCAATCCCACTACTGTGCATATACCCTGAGAAAACCATAATTCAAAAAGAGTCATGTACCACAATGTTCATTACAGCTCTGTTTACAATAGCCAGGACATGGAAGCAACCTAACTGTCCATCGACGGATGAATGGATAAAGAAGATGTGGCACATACATACAATGGAATGTTACTCAGCCATAAAAAGAAATGAAATTGAGTTATTTGTAGTGAGGTGGATGGACCTAGAGTCTGTCATACAGAGTGAAGTAAGTCAGAAAGAGAAAAACAAATACTGTATGCTAACACATATATATGGAATCTAAAAAAAAAGGTTCTGAAGAACCTAGGAGCAGGACAGGAATAAAGATGCAGACATAAAGAATGGACTTGACATGGGAAGGGGGAAGGGTAAGCTGGGATGAAGTGAGAGAGTGGCATGGACATATATACACTACCAAATATGAAATAGATAGCTCATGGGAAGAAGCCACAAAGCACAGCGAGATCAGCTCAGTGCTTTGTGTCTACCTAGAGGGGTGGGTAGGGAGGGTGGGAGGGAGATGCAAGAGGGAGGAGATGTGGGGATATATGTATATGTATATGTATATGTATGATATATGTATATGTATGTATGTATGTATATGACAAGACAAGGTTGTCAGCTCTCACCACTATTACTCAACATAGTTTTGGAATTTTTAGCCACAGCAATCAGAAAAGAAAAAGAAATAAAAGGAATCCAAATTGGAAAAGAAGAAGTAAAACTGTCACTGTTTGCAGACGGCATGATACTATACGTAGAGAATCCTAAAGACGCTACCAGAAAACTACTAGAGCTAATCAATGAATTTGGTAAAGTAGCAGGATACAAAATTAATGCACAGAATTCTCTTGCATTCCTATACACTAATGATGAAAAATCTGAAAGAGAAATTAAGGAAACACTCCCAGTTACCATTGCAACAAAAAGAATAAAATACCTAGGAATAAACCTACCTAATGAGACAAAATATCTGTATGCAGAAAACTATAAGACACTGATGAAAGAAATTAAAGATGATACCCACAGATGGAGAGATATACCATTTTCTTGAATTGGAAGAATTAACATTGTGAAAATGACTATACTACCCAAAGTAATCTACTGATTCAGTGCAATCCCTATCAAACTACCAATGGCATTTTTCACAGAACTAGAACAACAAATTTCACAATTTGTATGGAAACATAAAAGACCCTGAATAGCCAAAGCAATCTTGAGAAAGAAAAACAGAGCTGGAGGAATCAGGCTCCCTGACTTCAGACTATACTACAAAGCTTCAGTTATCAAGACAGTATGGTACTGGCACAAAAACAGAAATATAGATCAATGGAACAGAATAGAAAGCCCAGAGATAAACCCATGCACATATGGTCACCTTATCTTTGATAAAGGAGGCAAGAACATACAATGGAGAAAAGGCAGCCTCTTCAATAAGTGGTGCTGGGAAAACTGGGCAGCTACATGTAAAAGAATGAAATTAGAACACTCCCTAACACCATACACAAAAAATAAACTCAAAATGGATTAAAGACCTAAATATAAGGCCAGACACTATAAAACTCTTAGAGGAAAACATAGGCAGAACACTCTTTGACATAAATCACAGCAAGATCTTTTTTGATCCACCTCCTAGAGAAATGGAAGTAAAAACAAAAATAAACAAATGGTACTTAATGAAACTTAAAAGCTTTAGCACAGCAAAGGAAAACATAAGACAAAAAGACAACCCTCAGAATGGGAGAAAATATTTGCAAATGAAGCAACTGACAAAGGATTAATCTCCAAAATATACAAGCAGCTCATGCAGCTCAATGTCAAAAAACAAACAACCCAATCCAAAAATGGGCAGAAGACCTAAGTAGACATTTCTCCAAAGATGTACAGATTGCCAAACAAACACATCAAAGGATGCTCAACATCACTAATCATTAGAGAAGTGCAAATCAAAACCAAATGAGGTATCACCTCACACCAGTCAGAATGGCCATCATCAAAAAATCTACAAACAATAAATGCTGGAGAGGGTGTGGAGAAAAGGGAACCCTCTTGCACTGTTGGTGGGAATGTAAATTGATACAGCCACTATGGAGAACAATATGGAGGTTCCTTAAAAAATTAAAAATAGAATTACCATATGACCCAGCAGTCCCACTACTGGGCATGTAGAAAACCATAATTCAAAAAGAGTCATGTACCACAACGTTCATTGCAGCTCTGTTTACAATAACCAGGACATGGAAGCAACCTAAGTGTCCATCGACAGATGAATGGGTAAAGAAAATGTGGCACCTATATACAATGGTATATTACTCAGCGATATAAAGAAATGAAATTGAGTTATTTGTAGTAAGGTGGATGGACCTAGAGACTGTCATACAGAGTGAAGTAAGTCAGAAAGAGAAAAACAAATACTATATGCTAACACATATATATGGAACCTTTAAAAAAAAATGGTTCTGAAGAAACTAGGGGCAGGACAGGAATAAAGACGCAGACATAGAGAATGCACTTGAGGAAACGGGGAGGGCGAAGGGTAAGCTGGGATGAAGTGAGAAAGTGGCGTGGACATATATACACTATCAAATGTAAAATAGCTAGCTAGTGGGAAGCAGCCACATAGCACAGGGAGATCAGCTCGGTGCTTTGTGTCCACCTAGAGGGGTAGAATAGGAGGGTGGGAGGGAGGTGCAAGAAGGAGGGGATATAGCGATATATGTATACATATAGCTGAGTCACTTTGTTATACAGCAGCAACTAACACAACATTGTAAAGCAATTATACTCCAATAAAGATGTTAAAAAAAAAAGGTCCCATTCTAGTGAGAAGGACATAGATGTCTATAAATGGAGAGCAGATATGATCATTGTTGTGTGGAGATGGGAGAGGAGAGGGTATTACAGGTGTGGCAGAGTGATACCACATCTTGGAGATGAAAAGAATATAACCTTCATGTTATCTAGCCTAAATCTCTGCACTCTAAGAATGCCAGAAAAGTTCCTGTGATGATGTCACTCAATCTATATTTAAACTCTTCTAAGTCACAAGAACTTTATTTCTCAAAGCATCTTATCCCACAGATTTATATCTTTTACTGATAGAAAAAGTTTTTTTGTTTTTGTTTTCTGTTGACCTAAAATTTACCTCCTCCAAACTTTCACCAATGAGTCTAGCTCTTTCCTCCTTTGCTATGAGGGAATATTTCTACTCTTCTCTTTTTGGGAGACAGTCCTTGAAAGTAGATATTAAATCCTTTCTTAATGTCCTCCTTTCAAATTAAACATGAGTAAATCTATATACAGATCTTTCACAAGTCTTCATGTATTTGTTTGTCAGTTGATATGGCAACCAGAATTGAAAATATTCTGCAGCTTTCCAACCAGTGGAGAACACCATGTAACTAGTCTCTCCCTTATTCTAGACAACATAATTCTATTAATACAGCCTGTGTGTGCTTTGGTTCTTTTGGAGGCAAAACTGTTGGCTTGGTTTGTATTTTCCTTATAAATAATCCATGCCCCCTTGAATGCCCTCACACTTATTCTGATCTCCTCCCCTGGAAATATTTTAGAATAATTATTATATGAACTCTCTCCCACACAATTCAGTTGGAGTTTTGAGCCTAGCATTCAAAACTTATTTATTCCTGTCATATTTTGTGCTCTTTATTTTGACTTCCTGTTGGAGTTCTCTTTGAACTTTGATCTTGTCATCTGGCACAGCTTTTATTTTCCCCCACTTTCAATATCTACAGATTTCATAAGAATCGAATCTATTTTTATCCAAGGCTTTAATGAAATAAACAAGACAGGATCAAGAACAGAGCTCTTCGGCAAACCATATATGTCTGGTCATTTCACAATATAAAAAGCTCCCAGTTGGGCTGTCATTCAGCCTCCCTGTCTCTGTCTGCAGGGTACAGGTATGGGGGAGAGCAGGGCATGCTCTTTGACAGTGATGAGTCTGACCTAACCAGAGCCCGAGGTGGCATGTTGGCCAGCCGTTCCAAATCAGGTCATACTTCACGGAAGGTGGGTTACTTGGTGTCATGTCCTAAAAGCCAGGAAGAACCATAATTGCTAAAGACAAGAATTCTATAATGTTTTACTGCTTGTGGAGTTTTCACACATGCACGGTCTTGTAACTATGAAACGCTATCAGTTGCCAATGAAGATTTGGGGCTAGGGAATGGCAGAAGAAAAACAGAATTTACAGCAGAGTGTTCTGTTAATGGAACTCCAGATAGACCAGAGGAGGGAGAAACTGGAGAATGGGAGGCTAGCAAGGAAGCTACCAGAGGTACCCGGGAGGTGAAGAGGTGAAGAAGTTACACACACAGGAGTGAAAAGTGAAGAGGAAGGAGCAGATCAAAGACATATGTTCCACAGAAGAGCAATGGGACTTTGTAACTAAAAATGGGTTTGGGGAGGGAGGGGGAGGGACAAATAAAAGACCATTCCCACATTTTAAATCTCGAAGAATGACGGCCCAGTTGACAGAAACAAAGGAGCTGGTAAAGGGAATCCTGTTTCGGGTGAGGTTGGTTTTTCTTGTTTTAGTGTAACACTTCGGTAAGAACCTAAGACTGAAGAGTCATCATCCGCATTAGCAAAGAGAGAGGGTTTCTGAGGAATTGTTATTCTCAAGTCAAAACTTAAATGGCCCCCTTCGTGGCATGGCAGCCTTGTAGCATCACCGTGGCTGTCAGCCCCTTTTGGTTTCCTGGTGCATTGGTGGACTACTGTAAAAGTAGTAAATATTGTTTCCGGTTGAACCAAGGATCTCTTAAGCTTGCAGGTCCATTTAAGATGTTGCCAGTGGTAAATGTGGTTGTGAAAATCTTGGAAATGGAGGTTAGCTAGGATTAATGATGTCCAAATCATAGAATGAGTCATAGGAATAAAATCTTGGATATCTCATTCTTTAACCATCAGCAGATATTTTGACAAAGCTATCTACCTACTCCTAATGGAACATTCTACTTGTTTCTTTCAGTGAATGTTCAATTTTTAGTCTCTCTACACCCACATGCACACACACAAATGAGTGCTAAAGAGAGAGTGAAAAGATATTAACTCGAAGCCCCATTAATCAGCCTTCAGAAATGACCCTGTTATTAAGCTCTTGATCATCATCATCACCAGCTATTCATTAAGCACCTGATTGTGCTTATGCTAAGGATGCGCACACTGGGCAAAAGTCACGGGGGGGGGGGGGTGCCCTCTCTGGGCATATAGACGCTGCATACAAGAGCAAGAGAGAAAATAATGTAAAATGGACAAACAAAAATGCTAAGTGATCAATGATTCAGTTTATCGTATTCTGGAGAAAGGGAAATTGGGCAAGACATTTCTGCTTGATTTGATAGGGTACCTTCTCTCTCGTTTTCACAAGCTTCCCTTTAATCAGTCTCCCTAAAGATTTTGGCTCTAAAGGGATTGTATAATACGGGGTGGTTTGAAGACCCAAGAGCTAAATATATTTGACTCTCTCTTTGTTCTTTTTTGTTGTTGATTCCTATTATTGAACATGGATATTTTTCTTTTAAGTCCAATGTGTCATTCTTTTTCTTGTAAGCAAACCTCCCCTATTCCTGATGTGGCATCAGTGCAGATATCCCCATGTCTGCATCTAACTTTGTATTATCTAGAAGAGGGGACCATCAAACTTTATCTATAAAGGTCCAGAGAGGAAATAATTACAATATCACAGTATGGACTTTGCAGGTCATATGATCTTTGTTACAACCACTCAACTCTCTCGTAGTGACAAAGAAGCTATAGACGAGAGAAAACAAATGGGTGTGACTAGATTCCAATAAAACAGGGAGTGGACGGGATTTGACTCCAGAGCTGTAGTTTGCTGACCCCTAAACTGAAAGAAAGAAGTTTGTTTACTAACAAAAATGTGTTAAAAACCAACCCACATCTCCCTATATGTGATGAAGAATTCTTCATCCGTAGACAGAGGAATATGAAGAAATGACAAAGCTCGTCTGAGGTCTTCAAGCACAGAATTTCTCAACAAATATAACTGCTCTCATCTATAATTTGCCATTTCAGTCAGACATTCCTATGAAGTAGTCTTTGGAAGTTTGATTATATTATCCATTTTATTTCTGGGAGAAGGGATGCCTGTGTTCCGTTTACTAAATGTGTCTGGTAACTTCTTAAAAACGATCTCCTAGAAATTTTCCTAAACGTGCATTTCCTCTTCTTAGCAGCTGCATTAAGCAGTCTCCTCCTGCCTTGACTTTCTGTAGTCAGTGCCCTTGCTGTACCCATTATTCCCCTTTCTCCTTGAAATCTTCACACTGGGACCACATATACTGACCATTTGTTTTTTAGTTGGTTTATTCTTTGTTTAGACAGTAGTCTACTCTCCACTGACTGCACCAATCGAGACAAGTGACGTAGATAATCTAGAAACAATGGATAATCCCCAGGTCACTCCAACTTTGGAATGCTTTATATGATTTTTGTGGGGACAGATTTACCTTGGTAATTGTATTCTGCCCAACCTAATATTAAAATCAACTCTCATTTCTAGAGCACCTCATTGACCGAAGTGATTGAAAAGTGTGTCTCTGATTAAGAAAATCATTTGATACGGATAACACTTAGGCAGATAATAAGAGATTTGAGTATATGAATAGCTAGATGGCAACTGACATGTCAATCAGCAAATATGTTTAAAAGCACTACTATTTGTCATGGACATGTAGCATCTACTTAAATATTACTAGGTACTTTTATAGGCATTATTTTAACCCTTAGGACAACTGTATTATGGGGATATTATCAGCTTCATTTTTGTTTTGTTTTTTAAAGATTTATTAATTATTACTTATTTATTTTTGGCTGCATCAGGTCTTAGTTGCAGCACACGGGGTCTTCATTGAGGCACGTGGGATCTTTCATTGCGGCGCGCGGGCTCTTTGTTGTGGTGCGCGGGCTTCTCTCTAGCCGTGGTATGCGGGTTTTCTCTTCTCTAGTTGTGGTGTGCAGGCTCCAGAGCACGTGGGCTCTGTAGTTCGTGGCATGAGGGCTCTAGCTGAGGCGCGTGAGCTCAGTAGTTGTGGCACACGGGCTTAGTTGCCCTGTGGCATGTGCGATCTTAGTTCCCCGACCAGGGATCGAGCCTGCGTCCCCTGCATTGGAAGGCAGATTCTTTACCACTGGACCACCAGGGAAGTCCCTCAGCTTCAGCTTGAAGATTAGGCTTTGAGAGGTAAAATGACTTCCTGCAGGTCTCAGAAGGATAAGGGGAGGGTTGGGATTTGTGCTCAGTCCTCCAATAGTAGTAGATCTAGCACTCTTTAGACAGCTACCTGTGGGTATAGTGAACAGATTCCATGCAATTCAGAAACAGCATTGCCCTGCTTTTTTCGGGACACTGAGAGGACTGTATACATAATACAAGACAGGGTTGTTACTTGGAGGGAATTTGAAAGCTATTCTCAGATATTAAGATACATAGGCATTCACACTTCTGTGCCTTTGTTCCTGTGCTTCTCTTGACAGTCCCCATCTTTATGTTTGGCAAATTTACTTAGTTTATATGCAACAGAGTGCATCCATTTAAAATATATAATTGATGAGTCTCTACAGGCTTACATCCATAAAAGAGCCGTGACAATCAAGTTATAGAACATCTTCATTATCTCCAAAAGTTTCCTTGTGCCCCTTGGCAATCCATCTCTCCTTCTGGCCCTGGCCCTAGGCAAGCACTGATCTGCTTTGGGTCTCTATAGATTAGTTTGTATTTTCTACAGTTTTATATAAATGGAATCATACAGTATGTACTCTTTTGTGTTGGTTTCTTTCATTCAGTATAAAGATTTTGAGACTCATCCATGTTGCATGTGTAAGTAGTTTGTTCCTTTTTACTGCTGAGTAGTAGTTTATGGTAGTATGGATATATCACAATTTGTTTATTCATTCTCCAGTTGCTAGACATTTGGGTTGTTTCCAGTTTGGGGCCGCTCTGAACATTTGTGTGTAAGTTTTGGTGTGGACGTATGTTTTTATTTCCCAGTAGAATTGCTGGGTCGTATGGTAGATATATATATTTAACTGCCAGTTGTCCTCCGTGGCTTACCATTTTACATTCCCACTAAGAGCATGTGTGAGTTCCAATTTCTCTCAATATTCTTGTCACAACTTGTTATTGTCAGTCTTTAATTTTTAATTTCTATTTGCTTTTTATACAATTTTAAAGGTTACACTCCATTTACAGTTATTACAAAATAGTGGCTGTATTCCCTGTGTTGTACAATACATCCTTGTAGCCTACCTTAGATAGCTGTTCTAATGAGCATGTAGTGGTTCGGTATCTCCTTGTGATTTTAACTTGCATTTCCCTGATGACTAAGGACTTTGAACATCTTTTCATGTCCTTATTTGTATATCTTCTTTTGTGAAGAGTTTGTTTAAATTTTTATCTTTTTTATTAGGTTGTCATTATTATTCGGTTATGAGACGTCCTTATATATACAAACTAGATACCAATCTGTCATATTATATGCATGGCAAATATTTTCTCTCAATTTATTGTGTGTATTTTCCTTTTGTTAATGGTGTCTTTTAAAGAGCAAAAGATTTACGTTTTGATCAAGTCCAATTCATTGAATTTTTTCTCTTACAGTTCTTTTATTCCTGGAATAAATTCTAATTGGTAATAATGTGGTTTTTTTATGTTGTTAGATTTGATTTATTAAAATTTTATTAAGGATTTTTACATCTGTGTTCAATCTGTGTTCATGAAAGGTATTGGTCTGTAATTGCCTTGTCATTTATTTATCCAATTTTAGTAAAAATTCAGTTTGAAAGTGTTCTCTTTCTTATCTTTGCCTACCCCCAAAGTTTCAGAGAGTTTCTCCTATATTTTCTTCTAAAAGATTAATAGTTTTAGCTTTTATATTCAAGTCTATTGTTTACTGTGAGATAATTTTTGTATGTGTTATGAAATAAGGGTCAATGTTCTTTCTTTTCTATACAGTTATCTTGTTCTAACGTCATTTGTTGAAATGACTCCACCCCCTCCGTTGAGTTGCCTTGGCACTTTTGTCAAAAAATCAGTTGACCATATAAAGTGTAGATCTATTCTGGATTCTGTTCTGTTCCATTGGTTTGTAGGTCTTTTCTGTCCTCCAGTACCACACTGTCTTTATTATTATACCTCTATAGTAAATCTTGAAATAAAGTAGTATAAAACCTCTGTTCTTTAAAAATTACTTTGAAAATTCTGGAAACTTTGTGTTTCGATATTAATTTTAGAATAAACTTGTCAATTTTTGCAAAAAAAAAAGGGGGGGGGGCTGACTTGCTGAGATTACTTTGAATCTCTAGCTAGGTTTGCGTAGAATTGACATGTCAATGATATTGGAGTCTTCCAGTCTATGAACCTGGTATGTCTCTGCACTTCTTTAGGTCTTTAACTTCTCCCAGCAGTATTTTGCCATTTTCACTGTAAGCTCTTACACATTGTATTAGTTTCCCAGAGCTACTGTTATAAATTATCACTAACTGCTTGGCTGAAAATAACAAATTTATTTTCACTGTTCAGGAGGCCAAAAGTCCAAAATCAAGGTATTGGCAGGTTGGTTCCTCTGGACACTCTGAGGGAGAAACCATTCCATACCTAGCTTCTGGTGTCTGCCAGACATCCTTGGCGTTCCTTGGCCAGTTTCTTACCTCTGTTTCACCTCGTGTTCTCCTTCTATGTCTCAGTGTCTTCTCCTTGTCTATCTCTTACAAGGATACTGTTGTTGGATTTAGGGACCACCCTAATCCAGGATGATCTCATCTCAATATTTTTACCTTACTTACAACTGCAAAGACACTTTTTCCCCCCAAAAGACTACATTCTGAGGTTCCAGGTGGGCATATCTGTTAGGAGCCACAATCCAACTCACTATGCACATATTTTTGAAAATTTATTCCTAAGTAGTTTATGTTTTATGATGCTCTTATAAATGGATTTTTAAAATTTCATTTCCAATGATTTGTTGCTAGTGTATAAAAATATAATTGACTTGTATGTATTAATCTTGTATCTTGTGATTTTACTAAATGCAGCTATTAGTTCTGGTCATTGCTATGTAGATGCCTGTAGGATTTTTTACATCAACAAACATGCCCCTTAAAAATAGAGGCAATTTTACTTCTTTTTCTATCTATGCCTTTTATTTTTCTTGCTTTATTATAAATTGCTAGGATGTCCAATGAAATGCTGACTAGAAGTGGTAAGCACAGGCATCTTTACCTTGTTCCCAATCTTAGGGGAAAATAATTTTATAATTAACTATCAAGGATGATGCTGACAATAGGTTTTTTATAGAATGCCCCTCGTCGGATTGAGAAAATTTATTTCTATTCCTAATATGCTGAAAGTTTTTTCTTTTCTTTTTTTTTGTCATGAATGGGTGTTGAATTTTGTCAAATGATTTTTCTGCACCTATTGAAATAATAATATGCTTTTCTCCATTTATCCTATTACTATGGTGAATTACATTGATTGAATTTTAAATATATCAATAAAACCAATATTACATTCCTGGAATAAATTCTAATGGTAATGATGTATTTTTATGCTGTTAGATTTGTTTTATTAAAATTTTATTAAGGATTTTTACATCTATGTTCAATCTATGTTCATGAAGGATATTGGTCTGTAATTGCCTTGTAATTTATTTATCCAATTTTGGTAAAAATTCAGTTTGGAAGTGTTCTCTTTTTCTCTGTTTTCTGGAAGAATTTTCTAAGATTAATGTTATTTCTTACTTGAATATTTGATAGAAATCACCAGTGATACCATTTGGATCTGGCATTTTCTCTGTGGAGAGGTTTAGATAGTGAATTTAATTGCTGTAATAGATGTAAGGCTATTTAGATTTTCTGTTTCACCTGTGTCAGTTTTGGTAAGTTGTATTTTTCAGTGAATTTTTCAATTTTATTTACGTTTTAGCCTACTTATTATTTATCTAACCTAGATATTTTCTCTTCTGTGAAACCTTCCCTGATACCTCCATTAGAAGTGATTTCTCATCCTTTGTGCCACTACTTTGTCTAGTATCATTTGTCCTCTCCACCTTCCTTTGAGGTTGTCTGTTCATATATCTCTTCCTATGCTAAATTAAGATCCCTGAAGTTCAATGATTGCATCTTATATATCTTTGAGTCTTTGCCACCTTTTATGGTGCTTGGCACATAATAGATGACCCTCCATCCCAATTTAAGTTATCAAATTATTCCATCTGTTGTTGTCTAATTTATAGTTACAGAAGCATGTGTCTAATTTCCCCAGTAGACAATGAGCATCTTTTGCAAAAATGGCAAGTATTATTCAATGTTCATATTCCTTCTATGTCTTATATTTAGAATAGTTTTTTAAACTATTAAATTGAATAGACTCTGCACAGTACAGAAAAATCAGTATTCTATGAACTCAGAGAAGAGAGGTTAAATGGAAACTTGGAAAGCACGCATTAATAAAGGAAGAGAAATGAAGGAACTAACATTATTGAGCACTTACTATGTGCCAGACATTGTGATAAACAGTTTATATTCCTTATCTCATTTAACCTTAAAATAATTAGGGATAGAAGATATTATCATCCTCATTTTACAGATCAGGAATCTGAAGTTCAGAAAAGTTAAGTACTTTGCCCAAGCCCACAAAGTTATTAAGTGGCAGATCTGGGTTTCAGACCCAAGTCTGAATGATCCCATCATCCATGTTCTTGGTTTCAATCATACTTTTGCCCATTTGGTTTTCTTCAAGACACTTGATGGATTTTCCCAAGTTCCCTTTAAACTTTGCTAGAGTAGAATATTCTGTGGTCCCCCTAATTGAGCACTGGAATCATTGTAAGTTTGGAAAAACTACAAAATATTCCCTGGGTACATGTTCCACCTATGGCATGAAATAGACAGAAGAAGCATAGAAGATCCAAAAGAGATTTATCTCAAAGTATGCTGCATAACTCCCTGTGGTCTTCCCACTATTCTTCATCAGCCTTTTGTCTACAACCCTGTTGTTCTTTTGATGATATCAGTTACCACCATTCTGGCTAATTGGAGGCATCCTTGGTTCCTGAGTCCCTACCCAAATAGCATAAGGGAAATTAAGAGGCCAAGACCATGATAACTCAAACAATTTCCATGACTTGATGTGAAAGAAGAGGATCTTTCCTGACAGCTGATCTTACCTTTATGGATGTTTCATATTGGTTCTGTTTAGAAAGATCTGTGGGCTATTTTGTACAATGCAGTCCTTCTCCTTATGCCTTGGTACAAGATAGGTCAAACACCAGATCCAATCATATAGCGTCTCTGCTGCTGCCAACTAAGATGTTTCTATCTTCAGTCTATTTTCTCTCTCAACACAACAGTACTCTGTAAGTCACCTAGATCTGGATTGCCTATGATAACGCAGCTCTTCCCAAGTAGAAAAATGAAAAATGAAAAAATGCACCATTTTACCAATACATCTTAGCCAAAGAACTGGGACAGGAAGAAGTTTTTCTGTGATTTCAGCCTGTCAATTGAAACAGGATGTTTCTGAGGTCTTCCCAATGTGAAAAAAAAAAAAAAAAAAACAATAATAGCATTTGTTTATTTATTTGCATACGATACTGTGGTCAGGAACTTGCTACTTCTCCAGGGAAACTGTTTGCAGCGCATCATTGAGGTGACAACTTAGCAATTCACACTGATCATTCCCTGTGGTCTGCCATGGTGAGGGTGATGCTTTCGTGTATTATAAGCACCAGGCAAGGGAGCTGGATCAATTCTCTCGAAATTCTAGTCTTGGTTGGAATAACTCCCTTAGGCACCCACAGCTCTAGGTTTTTTCAGACTAAAAAGTATAGCAAATACTCTCAGAGCTGTTCACATTAGGAGAAAAGAAATCTAAAAAGCATCCCTGCCTTTTAAATGTCAAAGATCAACATGGGTATCTTTCTTGCTTTAAAGAGTAGATAATGGCTTCTTTGTGGTCTGAGCTTCAAATTTGTTGAGGGGAGTATGTTGTTGAGACTTAGAATTAATTAATAATGTTTATCATGCAAACCTGGGTCAGATGATATTCCACATGGAGGTAAGAAAGAAGAAAATGGCATAAATACATGACCCCTTGGAAGCTGTTTTCAGTTGAGATTTTTGAGTAGGCAGTTGAAATCAAGGGAAATATAGGAAGAGTAGGAGCTAGGAAGAAAAGAAGGGCAGAATGTAACCACTTTTTCCTTCCCACCTAACACTATGCTTAGGCAAAGCACAGTCCATAGGAGAGTATTTTCTAAAATCTTGCTGAATAAATGAAAGAAATGGATGGATAGATGGATGGATGGATGGATGGATGGATGGATGGATGGATGGATGGATGGATGGATGTGAGGTTCTGAACTTTCTTACATGGTAGCTTCAAATTGTGGTGATTTTGTTGTGTTCTATCTGGGTGCTGCCGAAGCCCAAGAAAGACCTTCCTATTTATTAGATCCTAGAAACTGAACATGTACTCTTCACTGCCTGGACAAGACCAACTTCTGCAGTTCTCTTTATCCAGAGGCAGAAGGGACCCTCTTGCCTGCAGCTGGAGTACTGTTGCCAGTTTCAACAAAGAACCTATAATATATTGCCTAAGGAAACAGTGTTTCCTCTTACAATGTTCAATCTTCGCTCCTTTGCCATGAGGGGGGCTGTTCTTAGAAATGTCCTCCAGACACTTTGCTATTAAACCAGGATGCAAGTTGCATTGCTATGTAATTCCCCTGAGTCCCTATGAAAGGAATGAGTCGGGACAGATACAGCAAGATATTAGGACACATTTCCCCATTCTTCATCCTGCACAACACAGAAGTGAACTTGATTTCAACAAGATAACCCAATTCTCAGCATGCTTTTCTACCCACTTTTACCCGTAACACTTCCAAATTACTGTCTTTAATTCAAACTGTGCAGCGCAACGAGAAAATGAAAAGAAGATAAACGAGTTAGTCAAAAGTAAAATGGCATTTAATTAAAACTTAAGCTTGCAAATTCATGGAAAATAAAAGTATTTTGCTCAAAAAAAAAGGTCGTGTGATTAAACCTCAGGGCAGCATCACTGTCCTTTTGTGGTTCTGAGTGTATTTCATTTGTACATTGGAAGTAGATATTTGTCGTATTGTTAATAATTGCTCTACTAAATTGTTCACTCAGCATTGCCATCATTTTAACTTTTTTTAGTCTCAGGCTTTCCTCTTCTTTCTGTACTTAAGTTTCTGAGTGACGGTTTGTTCTCATAAGCTTTCAATTAAAAAAAAAATTATTGAAGTATAGTTGATTTACAATGCTGTGTTAATTTCCGCTATACAGCAAAGTGATTCAGTTATACATATATTTATATTCTTTTTTATGTTCTTTTCCATTATGGTTTATCTCAGCATATTGAATATAGTTCCCTGTGCTCTACAGTAGGACCTTGTTGTTTATCCATCCTGTGTGTAACAGTTTGCATCTGCCAACCCCAAACTCCCAGTCCTTCCCTCCCCCAACCCCCTCCCCCTTGGCAACCAAGTCTGTTCCCTGTGCCTTTGAGTCTGCCTCTGTTTCCTAGATAGGTTCATTTGTGTCACAATCCACTTATTTCACTAGTTATCTTTATTCACTTAAAGGTGAAGACTCAGATTGTGATTGTGTTGTAAATAAGTCAGCTCTTTCCTTCACTTTCATGGAAAAGCTGTGGATGCTAAAAAAGAATGGAAAGAAATAAAAATTTGGCTAGTCTGTTATGAACTCAGCCATTAGAGTAAGTAGAGCTAACTCTGAGGGGAAAAAAAGAAGAAAATGGAAAAGGTGTTTTTAGAGCTTTTAATCGAAGCCCCCCAGTGTCCCCCTGCTCTGTTTCTTTCTACTACCTTTACCCCACCCCTGCCCCACAGTCAGAATCCAGGGCACAGGCCAGCTCAGAAGCTGAAAGGAGAATAAGAGGCAGCCTCTGGATTATCCTTCCCCAGTAATCTTGAAAGATCGAGGCCAAAAGACTCTGCCTGGAGGAGCTCCTCTTTACAGTTCTAAAACTGCATCAGGGAAACTTCTAAATTGCATCAACAATCCTAAAATCTTTATAAGTAAAGAATTTTCTACATTTACAAAACTTAATCTCGTTGGGATCTTTTGCGGTAGAACACTATGAAGAGAGGTAAACATCCCCTATATTCTGATGTATTGGGCACGCTCTTTGAAACGTTGGAGGGACTGTTTGCCAAAAAGTCTTGGCAGTTTTCAAAGATGGCTGGCCAAGTCATAAGAGAATGAGGAGAAGAAGAGGTTTATGTAGAACTGAGTCCAGCATTGTGTGTAAAACACAGGTTTCAGTGTAAAGAAATCTGTTGCCTAAAAACCTTGGGAAATATATCATCCTGTCTTGTCTTTACTACATAGATACCCCACACAAGTAGCCTGTTCTTTAAAAAAAAATTTTTTTAGAAGAATATAAGAAGATAAAGATGGTCCTAAAGAAACAAATCTCTTTATTTTAATTTTCTTTTCCTTTTCCTTTTACATTTAAGAGTTAAGACAACATTTCAGCAGAGAAATGTGGAGAAGGGTAAAGGGAAATCAATAAAGTTATTCTGTGACTTTTCCAGGAGGGAGATGTGTTCATCAAGAATGGCTTGCTTGGCTATATATTGAGTCCAAGGAGAGCAGGAGTTTATTTTGAAACAGATTTCCCAGCTAGACTGAAAAAATATATATATACACACACACACACACACATAAATATGTATATATGTATATGTAAGTATGTGTATATGTATATATACACATGTACATACACATATACACACATATATACATACATAGATATATAATTCTATAAGAATGGTGTATTGTGTGTGTTAATACTATCATATATATTTTAATATATATTTAAAACGTGTGTGTAAGTATATATGCACACATTTAAAATATATATGTTTGTGTGTATATGTATATATACACACACACATTTAAAAAGTAGATAAGAGTAGTTTCTTTAGATAACTAGTAATACCAGACAAAAAATTCTTCTCATAATGTTTTATATACATTGATTTGGGTCATTTTACACTTTATAAGTTTCTCTTATAAGTCTTTTGACTCCTAAAGAAGGCAATGGGTTACAAGATCCTAAAAAGAGAGAAAAAGGAATGTAAACCAGATTTCCTAACCCCAGGCCAGTAGAAGTGTCTGTGACCACAAGAAATCTTCTGAAGAGTCTCTGTGTCATTTGTGTGGTCACTTTCTCTAGAGACCACATTACAGAAATTTTTAGCAAGTGTGATTTTAGCATGAAAGTCAAGGTGGCCAGGAGACAGTTCTGCTGGGCTGGGGCGCCATGTTCTCATGTTTATCGGAAACAGTGGTGGTTTCTTCATGGACAAATTTGAACAACATAATTGGGTGGAGACAGGATACCTGGGAGTCAGGCATGACTTCACCTTCACAGTGTGATCTTGAGTGAGTTATCCATCCTTTCTGAACTTCAGTTTCTTTGACTATGAAATGGAATGGATACTGATTCTTGCCCCTTTCCAACAACATGCTTTCTTACTGCCCAAGAATCTTGTCAAAATTTCTTTGTTCCACTCAATGATCAGGAGATTTTGGAGACAAGTTAATGGGCATCCCCTTTTCTCGACCCAGTCTGGTATGGTAAATCCCCCCATATTGAGACTCAACATTTTTCTTCTCTTGTTTTGTATATTCAGACTTTAAATTGTTTTTAACATCAGCTAAGATATTCTCTTTCTTTTCTAAATCCAAATCCCATGTATATCATAACCATTAAGACAATGTTCTTGTAGGGTAATAGAATCTAGACAGAGAGAGGGACTAGGCAATTCTAGAATTTCCCTGGAGGGGACTTCAGAATTCATCCAATCCAATCCTCTCATTTTATAGTTGTGGGAGCTAATGATCTGAGAGGTGAAATGTCTTGTCCGAGGTGACTGTGACAGAGGTAAGCAGAGAACTCATGTCTCTTTAACTTTCAATTCTATATTCTTTCCGTTGGTTCATCTGTCTCAGGACCCCTATAACCAGAAATAGAACCTGAAGTTCAAGAAAGCAGACCAGACAAGGGTGTGTAAGTCTTTGATTTTCCCCAGGGCCAGATTCCAACTCTGTGTGCACATCTTGGCCAGCAGGGCTTTAATATCTTCACAGAGGACGGAGGATTCATGGTTGCCAGAGCCTCTTCTTTGCCCCTTCTTGTCCCATAAGACCCAGCCCAGAAACTGGATCCAATTGAACTCCCGCCTTTCTGTGTTTATTATGGACGTAGTTGCATTTGCACTTTATCCTATAGTTCTTAAATTTGATCTTCCAGTTGACTTTCCTCATTTTATATTCAGCATTTACTGAGAGTTTGCCTTGTGACAGTCATGGTACAGTGGGATAGGTACACACAGAGTGTGCGCCACAGTCACTCCCAGTGCTGGGGGCCACTGGGGAAAGAGAGACTGAAGTCATCCAAAGGAGTCAAGGAAGACAGCAGATGGGGTGTTACTTCTCCTTTCTCATCAGCACAGAAAAGTTCATTCTCTGCAGTGGTATTTTCCAGACTAATCTCTCCCTTGTTTTCAATAGAAGAGGAGGATTATGTAGGATTTTTCCCCCACCTTCAGGTCCACTCAGGTCTTACCTTGCTTGTTCTCCATGAATTGTCTGAACAGAGCTGTTTCCTGTTTCCTGATCCTTCAATCATTTCTTACTGCACAGTCAAAAATAGTCATCAGGGCTCCGAGATTTTATTTTATATATATATATATATGGTATGTGGTTAGAGGGAAGATACTGTTCACCAAGTATGTCCTCCCCTACTTTAGTTTTCTGATCTGTTTTCTCTATTTACTTTGCTTTTAAAAAGACATTGACAACTAGGTACCTAGATGTTTCTGAGAAACACCCAAAACATTATTAACATTTTAAATAGAATCTAAACACCAGCCAGATTTTTTGTTTAATTTTTGAAATTCTTTTTCCTCCTTCCTTACCTTAGAACGTTTTTCTCTTTTCCATACATTTTAAGATATGGATTTTGAGTCACTAAGCTCATGGCAGGAGAGGAAAATCATCAACTAGAGGTTGCTTGTCTCTGTATCACCAGTTGATAGGTCTGTGTTACATGACATTATGGCCCTAGACTATATTAAATTCCCAGAAAAGTACAGAATGAACGGTAATTTGTAAAGCACCTATTACATGGCAGGCAGAGTTCTAAGCATAGTAGAAACAAAATCAGCACATGTGCAGGTAAATCCCTTGCAGAGCCGGGCATATAGACCCCAAGGCCCATAAACTGAACAGTCCAGCAGTCTTGGGGTAGATAGTCAAAATATCACAGTGAATCTTTAAAGACCTAGGAAGGCCGAAAGAATTTACTCAACCTCCCCTAGTTTGGGAATGCAGGTTGGCCTCAAATTGTAGTTGGTTTGCTCTGGGCCAGCCTGCGTTGGAGCACACCATCCAACATTCCTGGAGGGCGAAGCATTAGACCGCAGAAGGCGAGCCGGCTCCCTCTGACTTAGTTCTCTGTGGTCCTCGTGTCATTGCTCGTTGTAGCATGGAGAGACTCCTTGAGAAGTGTTGGATGTGCCAAGTTTAAAATCTCTGAGGTAGCAGTTTCCACCCTTAAATTATTCCTCGGCTTCTTCCCAGAGCACTCCCTATTCATCGCTCTCTGTTTTCATCTCAGCAGGAATTCTGATACTGCCGCTGCCCCTCAGTCCCCAAAACGTGTTTCAAAGTGTTTCTGTATTCTTTTAGTTTTACTAATTCTGCACGCTCAGTGCTTTTGAAACTCATCTATTTTACAAATGCTCAAGTAGACATAATCGTATCTTTTGGAAACCCTTCCTGACTGCGCTGTCGTTAGTTAATAATGGGGGAAACCAAGGTGCACAGGGCATGATCATTCTTAACGATACCTTGGGTTTACACAAACTCACTCTGACTGAACTTGCGGTGGTTCATTCTCAACAGCTGGGTTGAGAGACCTAGATTCTATTCTTGGTGCTCTAAACACCTTCTTGGGGAAATGTACTGAGCCACGAATGGCCCTTGGTTCCCAACTATGAAAGGGGAATAATGACATGAGGATATTTGCTTCCCCCTCTCCTTGTCCTAAATCTTTAGAACTAAAACAGCTTTAAAAGATCCGAAAAGTCTGAACGTGAAGAAGGAGTGTGTCTTAACTTTATGACTATTAATGGAAAGGTGAGGGGCAGTATTAGGAGCTTGACTGGAAACCTTGAAATCTGAATCGTAGTTCAATCTCTTCTTGATGATGGGTCATTGCCCTGGATGGATACCTCTCTCTTTTTTAGGGAGAAAGTACTGTATAGTACAAAATAGTATACTGGGAGGTGCTCAGAGATCCAGAACACAATAAAAGGGGCCGAGTCTTCTAAAGAGCATGACTTTGGTCAGCAAAGATGACTCTAAGAACCATGGCATCCACAGGACTGAATGTGAGATAAGAACTCTTGACTTCCAAAGCTTTACCCTTCCGCCACCTCTCTCCTTTCCCTCACAACCTCCAGGCTTTGTAGCAGTTTCAAAAAATATGCAAACTCAAGACCAAGTCCCTAGCCTGTATCCTTGGTTGCATATCATCTCTAGACTCTCAGCCTAGCAATCTCAATCTTCCAAAGTCTCAGCGGGTGGAAATATGCCTCTTTTCTTGCCAGCCTAAACCTAATGACTGAATAGCAGGAAGCCTAGACCAAAATAGAACTTGGCTCTTAGATGACACACATAAGCCAAGAATAATGATCTTTATAATGTTGGGTTCAATTCTCTTACTGCACAGGTAATAGGGATCTCGCCTTTTAGAAGGGTCTTCATCCTCTCCCTCTCTCTCTTTCTCAGTTTACCCACTATTAACAGGAATGAAAGATTTTCTCTTTTATTTTTCTAGACCCTAAAGACTATTGAAACGTACTTCCTACAAATTGGGAGAGTCGGGCCACAAGGCAATGGACGGTAGATTGTCTTTCAGAGAACTTCACAAACCACATGGGTCCATCAGATAAACTCCCCTCTGTGGAGTTAAGCTAGAAACCTGGAAAAGTCCTCTGAAACTCACCTGATGAGGCATAAGGAGACAAGAGAATTATTTTATATATTTATATCAAACAATGTTGTTAAATATATATACTGAAGGATTATCTCACCATTGATTTTCCCTAATACCCTAAAAGGCTAAAGGAAAGCAAAAGAAAATTTTTTTTTCACTGAGCCAAAATCCAACTATTTAGCTTGACATTACTCAGTCTGAGACCCTTGGAGCGGGTTTGAGGTATAAAATCTGCCAGATGACTCCTTTTGAGACCACGTGAACTACAGATAGCCTGTACCAGACACTGCTCCCTACCAGTTCAAAGTGTCATTGCTTTAGGAAAAGGGCATTGCTAACCAAACAGTGCATAACTAAGCTTCCTCTTCCTCACCTTCCTAGGAAGAACAGTAAGGAGTGTTTTTGTTAATTGACGAGGGACTCTCGCCAACAGAAGTTAGATAGTTCACATCTAAAGCACATTTAGAGTTTATGGGCTGGAGTAGACAAACTCCATCCAGCTCTCCCGTGAGAGGTGCCTCCAGCCCCCAAGGATGCATCTTTAGAAACTGTGTTCTGGGTTAATATAATGGAAATTACCCCAGCCTAGTGAAGATTGTAACTGAATCAGTGGTGCCTAAACCCTGAACATGCATGGATGCCTGGCGAAGGACAGACTGAATGCCATCCTATTCCCCTTGCCCTCTATTCAGAGACAGGGATTCCTCAGATGAAGACCAGCAGAGAAGCTAGCCTGCCTGGGATACCATTTATGCATACTTAAATATTCTTTCCTTAGGCGAAAGAAGGAATTGTCGAATCTTTTTGTCAGAAGACACATTATGAAAAACCCTGGAGCCTTTAGGTCAGATGGTCATGAACCACTTCTAGCTTCTCAACCTCTTTTTCTGAAATGAGGGCATCTGAACTGGGTTGCCAGTCTCAGGTCTAGACTTACCCACACCCTCTAAAGTGTAAAAGATGTCTCTCTGCACGTAGCTCAGAACAGTGCTTCACGACCATGTCATCCTGGACGCTTTATCAGTTGATGCTACCTCCTAATCCCCAGAGCAGTGAGATTTCAGACAAAGTACATCTGGCTTCCAACTGCACACCTTTGGAACTTTTAGAATAGATGAAACAGACCAATTTGCTCTTTTTCAGACACACAAACATGAGTATAGGTGGGACCTCTGCCAGAGTATCATCATGGGCAATAAGGCTGCAATTCACCATGTATTAAATGCTGCTTTTCTGTAGCATTTTACTAAGCATTATTCCCAGGGTTATTTAGACCTGAATCCCCCCTCTCCAAAAGTTACAATCAAAATCACATTTATGTGAGTGTGAAAGTTTATTCAAAAACTGCTTGGCGAGCTCCTGCTGTGTGCCAGGTGCTGTATACTGGGAATACAAACGTGACCATGTCACAGCCCCTGTCTTCATTCACCTTCGAGTTTGGAGGTGGAGATGGCATAGTATTTAGGCAGTGCCAATACCATAGCATCTTCTTCTCTCCTCTAGCTAAGGAAATCACGCTGCCCAGCACAGGGCCTGACATAGAGTCAAGTCAATAAATATTTATTGAAAAAAATGAACTAAATGCAAAAGAATAAACAAATGCTAAGATAAAGTGTAGGGTGCTATGCAAACTACATAGGAGGAGAAACTAGGCTAGTTTGAGAGGGTTACCTGCAGAAAGTGTCATTTACTCTGAGACAGGCAATAAAAGAGTGTACTGATGCAAAGGAAAAGATCATGCTTATGGAGTTAGACCTGGGTTCAAATCCTAGGGGAGATTCCAAACCTTACCCTTTGCATCTATAAAACACTGGTGATGGCTTTCAAGGCTGTTTTGAGGGTTAAATGAGATACTAGTTATCTGTGAGTGTCTGGCCCATTGAAGAACCCCAATAACAGCTTAGAGGGGTCACAGAGAATGGAATTGCAACAGTAAAGCAAAAGTACCTAAGTAGTAAGGTTAAGAGCACAAATATTTTGAGGGTCAGAGAGCAATACTAAGCTTAAAATCATGGTGGAAGCAAGGGAGAGGTGCTACCTCTTTTAGCCTCCCAGCCCACGCAAGGGTGGAGGGGGCAGGTGACTTGTCGAGGTTTGTCTTCCTCCTCAGAGCCGTCCCAGAAGGCTTTCATGTTCCGCTTTTAGCTACAGGACCAGGTATCACCTTCCTGTCGCTGTTCACAGTATGGTAAATACCCTTGCAGGTAATCACATGGTCTTGGGATATTGGGATGTGTGGAAGCAATTTGTGTGTGTGTTTGTGTGCACACACATGCATGCATACATAAAAATATAATTTTTACCTGTGTGTTCTCGTAATAATTAGCTTCTGTTGCTTTTATCCTAAATATCACAAATATACCAGACTCCCTTCCTCTGTTCTTCCTTCCACCCATGTACATCAGACCCTTTCCCGCTACATTCATGTAATTAGATCAGTTAACACACACACACCCACACCCTATTCTCTACTGGCTTCAGCTCTTTTTAGGTGACCTTTTGGGAAGTGCCGTGAGATGCATTGGCTTGCTGGCTATGTTAATGTGGGTGGGGAAAGACTGGGTTGGGGGAGATGCCAGCAGCCGACTTGTGGTTTGAGTTTTCAGTCCAAGACATGAGATAGGACTGTATTTTAATATGACCAAAAAAAAAAAAAAATCCGACAAGAGAGTGAGAGAGGCCAAAGAATGGAGATGGTGGTGGCCGGAGATGAAAGAAACTCTAAGACATAAAAAGATTTTAGACCTAAAAATGTGGGGAGGGGAGAAGTAGAAGTGTTTAAAATGATGATGGGGGAGGGAAGGCAGTTGATTGGGCCTTTGAAACCATGCCAGGAACCAAGAGCCAGGGGCAGTGGCAGAGGAGAAGGCCAGGTAGGACAATTAAAGTGGAAATCTGGCTCCCTACGGGCAGCATGGAGCAGGGCTACAGAATTTGCTGCCGTGGGAGGTGGGGCCAGTCTGGCACAGTCTGTGGGTCTGAAAGGAGCTGGGCGGGTTGGAGAATGCCAGTCCGCCTTTGTAGTTCTGAGCTCAGGGAGGGGGTGACAAATACTGGGCTTCAGGTCAGAAGCCTGGCTTGGGTGGCTTCTGGAGAAATTTTCCCTCTGCTCCCAAACTCTTAAAATGAGCTCATCACACCACTGGCTTCCAATCACAGCATAAACACGTGTCCTGGAGGCCGTCCTCCAAGCAGAGATTTCAGCAGTGGTACCTGTTGGCTGACTAATGGGGCCCTTTCCCTTTCCTATTCCCTAGAGACCGTAAACTGGGCTGAATACAATATCCTTGCATATTTCCCATCACCCTCCCAACATGCTTCACATCTCCCAGACTCCTAGGGTTAATCCCCAAGACAACCTTGCTTTGAAAGAAAAAATGTGGTGAGCCTACTTGAAGATTTGGATCCCAGAGGCCTCTTGTCTGTCCTGCCTCAGCCAGACACCGGGCTCAAGGAGATGGACGTTTACAGAGAAAGAAGCAGTAAGTTCTTGTTGTTGTTTGTTTTCAAGGCTTGATTGCGCTCCAGATTTAGGGTCCCTGAAAGCAATGGGTTTTTCTTGTTTCTTTTCCTTCCTTCTTTATTTATTTTTCTTTCTTTCTCTGCAGAAATTAATAACGTCCTATCCTGCAGATGATTCATAAACGCGATTGCATTAGAAAGCGCTTCTTCGTTGCTGTTTGTAGCCCGGGTTAAAGATACCTAAAGTTGATCTGTGTGTGCCTGTTCTCAACACGCTAATATTTGGAACTATATCTGCATTTGTGAAAATAATCTGTACTGCTGGTTCTTCTCCAGAATAAATGCTACATAACTGGCTGATTGATTGTAATTGTGATGAATTTGTCCCAGGACTGGCATGGACGTCTTCTTTGGGGATTTTTGTGCCTATTTTGCTGCTCATCAAAAGGGATGGATAGACAGACTTTGGAACGAGGGTGTGGTCCGGCTGATTCAGCTTCCTTCCCGGCCCATCTCTGACTCCTGCCTTCAGCTTCTCCCCTTCCACCCTGGCTCCTCCGATCCAAATGAAATGGCATCTACCTTTCTTTTCTCTTACCGCCTGTGTTCCACTCGGTCAGGTCGGAGACCACTCCCCGTACTCAAACTCATCACGTTTGTGATCTCAGCATATTTTCAATCCAGTTGAAATCTACTCCCTCAGCTTCTCCCATCCTGGGATTATTCATCAACGTAGTAAGAGCAATAATAATACTGTATTTAGAAGTTCCTTAGCACATTGCATCTCTGAGAGTCTTACAGATGTTATCTAATTAATCTTCACAACACCCCATACAGGAGCAGTAAATATTATTAACCATAACAGAATACACACACACACACACACACACACACATATGTGCTAAGGACAGCAAAATAGTTCACTTATTTATCATGGTTCACTTGATATAGTAACTGGTATTTTTGAAACACCCATCATAGATACAATAATTAGAGATGTGCTTTTGTTAACAAAACCACTACCCACTTCTAGCATACCCTTGGGTACTAAATAATTACCCACTTTGTGTGGTTATCTAGCTCACTAATTACCCACAGAAATTGGGGTCAGGTGTTAACTGCTTGAAATAAGTATCCTCCAAAGACATGGCTGAGTTGTATAGAGAAAATGATGTGTTCATAGCAAAACTTTTATAAGTTACATATTTGTATATCTTGATAACCTGAGTGAATACAGACAGGGACAAATTAGCTCAGTGTGTGAAAATCATGCTGAACCATTGTTGCAAATATCTAGAGGTTTCAGAGAATCTCAGGAAATGTCATTCTCTGTCTACCTTTCCTTCTTGAAGATGAGTACAACCATGATTCCCATAATCTGGACTTCATATACAAGGACACTAAGACAATTGATGATTCTCATTAGGAATGATTCATTTTGGCGTTACAGGGAGGCACCCAGTGAGTCAAAGATTTTTTTTTTGACAGCTCCACCCTTTATGATTATTCTAGCATGTTTCTTTTTCTCCATCAGTCTAGTGCAAACACCCTTTTAGCCAAATCTGAAAAAGATTCTAACCCAGTCTCCAACCTCTGCCGACCATCTTTTTCTCCTTCCCAATAAAGAGAAAGAGAAAAAAAAGGTATTAAAGGAAACCCAACACTATGATTGTAGGTCTTTCTCTTTTTGCCTCAATTTGTTCTCCTTTCCTCTCTCCTCCTCTCCTCCCTCTCCCTTGTTCTTCTCTCTGCGTCTCCTTCTCGTTTGTGCTTTTTCTTCTCCTTTTCCTTGGCATCCAGCCGTGCTTCTGCAGGTCTCACAGTCAGAGACAAAGCACAATATCTGAGTTGAGCACAAAGAAACTACCTTTTAAAAACATCGACTTGGAAGAAACCTGCATCCTCAGCTACCTCCCTCCCTTCCTTGCTCCTTACAGAGCCCAGCATTATATTTAACACAGCACTGCCTGTTGTCTGCATGATTCTAGCCTCGAAAATTGGGTGAAGATGGCAGTATACCCACTGTGTGTACAGATAGGTAGAGACCCTAATTTTCAAGAGCTACCTGCTTTACAAAATCCTCCTGTAGCCGAGCTTTTAAGATGTGTGCCCGCAGAAATGATAGGATATGCTCCCTTGGTCAATTCAGGATGTCTTTCGTTTTTTTTCTTGTGCCACGTTTTTTTTTTTTTTGTCGTCTGAATGATTACTTATCATGATCAAGGGACTTTAGGCTGATCAATGAAGTGTGCATAGAACCGATGGACGTTCGAAGAGAAATGCTTCAGGAATAAGGAAAAATGTCTGCAGTAGAAGCGAAGGGTTAGGATGAGCTACAGTCACTGATAAGTTCATTTCCAAATCCAAGGGAATGTAAGTGGTAAATTAGTACACATGGCAAACAGAGTCAATGCGTAAAACCCAGCCACTGAAAAGAAAGATTTTTAGCATTGTAGTTATCACATGCCTTAATAGAGCGTCTGCGTACTTTAAATATAGATTTGAATCACTGCTCTTTTATCCCTCTAAATGCCGATTTCAAAGAAGTCTTTGGGCATTGTTGACTTTCTGTCCATAAAGAAAACCCACCCAGCTTCCCCAACTACATCACCTGCACTTACACATGCATGCGTGTTTTAAATGCCCATGGGATGTGGAACAATTAGGCAGAGGTCTGCACTGTGGTCTCTCGTTTTCACTCCTCCCCACCCACCCCCTTTTTTCTTCCCTTTTAGAAAATGTGATACCTGATCTCTGGGTCTAGCAGGGCTGAGGATTTTTTTTTTGTATTTGTATAATACAGTGTCTGGCCTTCCCCCTGACCTGCTGGTGTATTTTTGGTCTCATTAGTAGTCAGGCAGAAGCCTTAGTGCATCCGGTGCAGGGAGTCAGGGATGAGACACACGACAGCAGAGAGAAGGAGCGGGCGAGAGGATATTAGAAGAGAGGCTTGCCTCCAAGATATGGAAGGAAGTGAGAAATGACAGGACGACGGCAAGCTTTGTATGGAGGAGCCTGGCAGGGCGGGGGAGCGGTGAGGAGCGCGAAGTGGGTTCTCAGAAGCCCTAGAAGAGCTAAAGGTGATTAGAGGGGGATATTGATTCCTTACTCTGCCAGAGATTTAAGCAGGCATGCGAGGAATCCGCACCATGGTTGGCAAAAGGAGACCCATTGCCTCCTGTAACCAGACACTCTCGGGCTTTCCAGGAGCCCAGGGAGAGAGCCGAGAAGAAAGGGGGCAGTGTGGTCTAGGAAAATCCAACTTGTCGCTGATTTGTGCCCGATGCTTGCTGTCCGTCAGCAGCCTCCCTTACAATCTTTTTTTCCTCTCTCTCCCTTTTTTTCTTGCCTTCTCCTTCTTCACTGAAGCCTAGGGGAGCCAGTAAAGATTAAATGTGCTTTCTCAAAGGCAGCCACTTCACGCTGCTATGTCGAAAGGGCCATTATTATTATGTTTTTAACAGTAAAAGAAAAAGGGAGAGAGGTTGAGAGAGAGAGAGAGAGAGAGAGAGAGAAGCTAGGTAGGATGATGACGGACTAGCTTTTCTGAGAGGAAAAGGAAAAGGGAAGGGAGAGAAAAAGGAGAGACCCTGAACTGAACAGAGGATTGTGCCTGCGAAGAACCTACAGAGGTGAGAAAAAAAAGTTGTCTTGAAGATGGGGGGAGGGGGAGTGGGATGTTGAATAACCCTGTACAGAGGGAAAAGAGACATAATTTAGCTGTCTTGCTCCTATGATTCTGTTTTGCAAGGCGGTGGGGGGTGGGGGGTGGGCAGAGGTGGGTAGATCCTGGAACTTTAACGGTTTTTAGTTGCACATGGAAATATATACAAAATATTTAGCATTTTTCCTAAGTGCCCGAGGCCCCCTCCAGTGCCTTCCTTGCAGGGGCTGCTTTGTCATTCTCTTTGACTAGCCATCCATCCACCTTGCTCAGGCTGGAATAAAAGAAGAAAAAGAAGGAGGAAAGGAAAGGAAACAGAAGGAAAGAAAAAAAGGGGAAGAAAAAAAATTCTTAAAGAGTCATCTTCCCACCCACTTCCCCTCCCTTTCGTTTCATTTTTGGAGGCGGCACTAGGAGCCATCTCCGCAGAGGAAAGCCCAGCTTCCAGGCAGACGCGAGGAAGCGACGATCTATCAGGTACAGAGCCCGTAGCTGTCTGCGAAGATGGAGGGGAATTGTGCTTCGGATTCCTCCGAAATATTGGCAAACGGCTTCAAAGGATCCGCGGCGGGAGTGGGGCGGGGGAGATGCGCCTCCCCGGCTCGCGCCCACCCCTTCCCACTCGCCTCGACCAAGTGACAGCCTGGTGCTGGCTCGGGGTGATTTGGCCTTGGCTTCAGCCAAGCAGCTGATGCACAGGAGGCCCTTCGCAGGACTGGCAAAGTGCACGCTAAAGGAAGAAGGAGGAAATTTTGAAAAGCAGCCCTGGGGAGGGTTCTCATTCTTCGAAAAACACTTTTTTTTTTGAATTTTTAACCGAATATTCTCAAAATTTGATCAGTCCCAGTCCCTCCCTCCACTGCCACCGAATCGCCTTTTTTGCCCCCCTCTCTCGTCAAAGCATAAACTACAGAGTTACAGACTCTAGATTTGGTGTATCGCTTCCTGCCCCCGCCTCCCCCTCCCTGCCCAGTTCTCAGTCCTCTATTGAAACACCTCGCCCAGGCAAAGCGCCCTGCAGCTCACATTTCCCCCCCTGGCCCGGACGGTGCTACTGGAGGCTGCAGCCCGACTCCACTTCCAATGGGTGAGTTTCAAACGCTCTTCGTATGTATACTTTCCAAGCCTCCAAATCCTACTGCTTGGTCTTCTCCTTCTCGAAACCTGATTTGGATGGTTTTGCATGCGGCATGCTCGCCCAGGGGGGAAGAGATGCCTCGGATTTTCTTTACCGTCATTGGTGCTAGTTGTAAATTAAAGCTTTGACGTTTAATCTTGATTGTAGACCGTGGTTTGAAAAACGTGGGCATTTCTGAGTCTATTCATATTGTTTTCCATTTTAGTAAACTCTTTTGCCCAAAGCTTCAAAGAGTTTTCTCTGATAGCCTGGCGATTGTATGTTCAGGTATGTATATGCGCCCACGGACGCTGCGTACGTTTGTATGTATCTACTATACTTACGTGGAATCCAAATTTTGTGAAGGAAGGCAGCTTAGAGAGCGAGGGAATATCCTGCCACCTGTTTGTTGTCTTTCAGTCGTGAACCTCGAGCAGAAATTGCTTGTCATTCCTGTTTTGCTTTGTTTTGTCTCAAGAAAGAACAATTTAGCGCTCCTCTCAATCCCTGAGACCCTAACTTGTGATGTTTACCGTTTAAATCCACGGGTTAGGCTCTTGGGAGCTGCGAGCCGTGCCTTTGCATCCTGGAAATTTGGTGGAACTTTTTTTTTTTTCTCTGAAGCAAAAACAAAAGAAAAGAAAGTTTGTCTGAAGTGCTTGAGTGCACCTCTGAGGTTTTCATTGTTAGGTGGGATCAGGTGACCAGAAAAGTGGCAGCACCTGGATTTCTGTGAAAGTAGGTATATATTGTGTGATAATAGCGCGTCGGCTGCAATGGGTACGCATGTTTATTATTGATGCCTGAGGCTTGTGGAACTCACCTACCCTGGTCTATTCCTTGAGAGCAACACGCAGTACGATCTGAGCCTAACAAGAACACCTCAGAACCTGGTGCTTGACCTCAGAACATATCAGCCGAAGTCCCAGCATGCCCCATGCCTCCAACTTTTCAACTCAACAGTTAATCTTAAAATTGCGCCCAATTAAAATGGGCATGTGGATAGAGTATATATTCAGTGCCCACATATGTGTATCATATATGGCTGGACAGTGAACTCACAGACACAAATAGGGACGAACCAATAGTGTGAGCTAAAATACCAGTAGGCTACAAATTCCACTCTTGCTAGACTTACAAGAAGGATGGAATTTATGGTGTTAACAAAGATTAAATTTGTATTACTTGGCAAGATTTTAAAAAATAAAATAAAAGGAGAGGTTATAGCTTCCTTGCCTGACATCTATTTTAAACTGTTATACACAATGAGTTTAAAAGTAATAAGGATTGGAAATGTGCTTTCTAAATATATAAAAGGAAAGAAATAAAAGGAAATATATATTTTTAAACATATAAAAGGAAACAGCACGCACACAATTATTGTATCATTTAGAAGTTATCAATGCCTGTTTTTTATTTAAAAATTGGAAAAAATTGATCAGGATTTATATAATCCAACGAAGTTATTTATAACACCAAACTGTACAGTTAAAATGATCTTCTCTTAGGGTAATTGTTAGCATTACCCAGTTTGCAGTTTTCTAAAACTGTAACTTTTGATACCACGAGAATCTCGGTGATTTAGATCTATCTCATAGTTAGAGAAGAGAAACAGTAACTTACCTTTTCTTTGTTGTGAAAAATTCCAGTATACAATTTCATTTAAACCATTTTAGTATTCTTGAGCCAACATTTATCTTCTATTTTTGGAAAATACCTAAGTCAACCCTGACTTCAAATGCTTTCTTCTTTTAAAGACTTTATGTCGGTTATAACCTTGTTTTATATGTCGCCGAAGGTTAAGGAAACTGTTCTTTTCCTGCTTTTCTTTTTTTAAGTGTTTATTGCCATTTTAGTCATTGACTCCAAATCGTAGTCAAGAAACCATTTTGTATCAGAAGACTGAATTGAGAAAACGAATTGTGCAACAATTGCATTGTGCTTTTTGTTGAAACCTCCTAGTAGTTGTAATGTTTAAATATTACTTTCAAGCCTTTGATAGCCTGAATATGCGTCAGAGAAAAGAGCTATTTGATTTTCAAGTTATCTTTTGGTTTCTATACAATGGATTAATGATTTTCCCCCATCTTAGCTGATGTGCATGCATAGGCATTTGGAAATTATGGAAAGGCATCTATTTAACTTATGGATATATATTACCACTTGACTCATATCAAGTATTTGCCAAACATTTGGTGCTTTTTGAAGTCAAAATATAGCTGCATCTTATTCTATGAAACTGTATGCAGGGATCAATAAAAGCATGCTGGATGTAATTCTTCTGTGATTTTTAAATGATAACAGCATAGTAATTTAATACAAGTGATACAGTTTATATTGCAAGGCACTCTCTCGGTTTTTTTACATGTTTTCACCTGGATTGCTCATGTCCTAAGGTTGCTATCATAGGATTGATCACGCAGGCATTTAGGAGTGCGTAACGACACACGAGATTTTGTATTTCAGCCCGGAACTGCTTCAGTATAAGGGCAGATTTCTCAACACCCCTTCTTCCTCACCAAGCCCATCAGTGAAGTTCAGTGAAATGAATAACATAATTGGTGGTTGGTTCAATCACTACCAGTCTAGACTAGCCCAGACGCATCAATTAGAGGGGGCTGTCTTTTAAAGGGAGAGTGCCACCGAAACAAGCAGGGCATTATTGATACTGATCTTTAAAAGTGCAAATCCAGCTTGGCAGATAAAAAAAAAAAAATAAGGCAGGGAAATTGGTGGGGGGGGGGGCGTGTATTGCGGGAAGAAAAGAGAAAGAAGTGAACTGGAGCTTTTGGACACAGAAGGTCAGGAAGCTTGAGAGAAAAGGAGAGGAATCAGGAGTGAAATGCAATGCAGCACTTCCTTGCAGCACACAGTTACAATTCAGTTCACCGGGCACACTGGTTCACCGTATTTTTAACTAGATTCCCCCCGCCCCACCTTTTTTTTTCATTCCTTTTTTGCCTCTGTTTCCAAAGAAGTGCCAGCTTAAAACCAATGTAGTTGGAAATTTAACAGCTCTAGGAAGCTCTAGAGAGAATAAAGCCAGGAGTAAGATGAACCAGCCAAAACTCCTTTTGCAACATTTTTCCCCAAAAGAAAAACACAGAAGATGTTTATTTTTCAAGTCTCTAATTCAACCTTAAAAAAAAAAAAAAATCAACTGTACAAGTGAACAGGACTCATTTTAAACCCAGCACCTGGGAACTAATTTTATGGGGAAGACACCTTTAGGTAAACAGCTCACAGTCTTCTGTTGAATACAGTAAAATTATGAAGAATGTAACAAAAGGCTTTGGTAATTTGATGGTTGGTTTTTTCTTTTTTCTTTTTCTTTTTTTTTGGATGGATAAAGCACAGATGATTTAGAAAGCGTTAGGAGCACATCAAGCCCCAGGGAAGGAAAATGTTTGATTGGTATTAATTAAAACACTGCTAATATATTCTAATAAAATCAAATTTAACATTCTAAACTAATCCGCTTGGTATGTCAAAGGAAAAGAAAAGTATTATCTTATTTGCATCTCTGCAATCCAAATGCATTTGCTCATTCAGCAGAATTAATTTTTATCACCAGTCTGTTTAATCTCCTCACAGATTTAGCCAAACTTATTCTTTCAAACTAAAAAGGATCAGGGTAGGGAATCCATAAAGGTATTCGGAAGACTAGTGACTGTATTTAGTACCGGCTTTATTTTATGATTTTTTTTTTTTTTTTCTCTTCATTCGCTATAATGGGGTGTGGAGGAGAACGGTGAGTCTGCAGCGAGAATGATGAATGGTTAATTCTCCCTCTTTCTCTCTTACCTACCGGGTTATTTAGGAATTCCAGTTGCCAAATTATGTGAGTGGCATTTATTTACAGGAGTGATGTTGGTCTGTTGATTAATACCTCACTTATTTCTAATTTCAGAATCCTATTTATTACAAATTCCTAATGAAAAAAAGGATCTTAAACCAGAGACCAATTGCCTTTTCTCAATTATTTTCAACTGTAGGCCTCCTAAGAGAAAGTGGGGAGGTGAATGTAAAATTTTTGTCACTAAGAACTGAGTTCTTTGTTTCCTTTTTAAGTCAAAATTTCTACAGAAAAATTCATACTTTTATGAAACGGCGAGTTTTACGCTCTTTACTGTTAAACTCTCACAATGGATAAAATTGTCCCAAAATGACATCATAGCCAAAATGTTTCTCCTCTCATTAGTCTCCCATGACTATGATATCATATGTAAATATGTGCCTCACACACAAAATGAATGGGCCATAAATATCAAGGACCACATTTGTATATTTAAAAAAAAACAACGAGGAATTCTGCACACTCTCGAGGAGATGTAAAACCACTGACTCAACCACTGATGATACTGCCTCTTGCTCCACTGCCTTTTTCAGTTCTTGGACGTAAAAGAGCAATCGCAGTTCGGTTTCACATGTATTGTTCTATAATCCAGGCAATAAATGCTAATTAGTAATGCTCAAGGATCCGACCATTCAGGGTAATTATCATAATTTACTTCTTCCTTGCTAAAGACATTCCTTGCTGATTAAAAAAAAAAAAAAAATTAAGTCGTCGTTTTACCACTGCACTGCAGTGGAAATACACTGGAGAGATGTTCAAGGTATAGGAATATCGCTCTGGCTGCATTTGAAGTCACCGACATGTGCCTCTTAGCTTATTCCAAATGGAATTGCAACTTGATTTTGAAAAAGAAATTCATGTAAATGCACAAAGTTTTGCATGTGCACCAGGACTGTATGATTGTATTTTACAAACCCCAAGGCTCCTCCTTCCCCGCCCACCCCCTTTTCTAAAACCACTTACTGAGCAGAACAAAGGAAACTGCTAACTATAGAGGCATCATTAAATATGAGCAGCAACAGCGTGATAAAGTATGTGATATGACAACATATTTCATTGCACAAAAGTGCAGATAATTAAATAATTCAATAGTAACCCTGGTTAATTAGCAGAAAGTTCTTTAAGGAGGAGTCAAGAAAATGGATCCAATCAACTTGAATAATATGCTCCATTCTCCAAGATCACAAATATGTATTTGGTTATTTGATGATTGATTGATTGATACAGAAAGATGAGGACAAAAGCCTATTCTTCAAAACGGAGCTTTGACCTTGTGTCGTCTTTAGGACAAATTAGTCATATGTTTTAACAGAGCAGAATTGAATGTAGGGCAGTCTCTGCTTTCAGTCCAAGGTGTAATCTGCCATTCTCTTGCACACTTCTCTTTTAGCAGTTGATCTAAAAAATCATCAATCCCTTAGCTTTTCATATCATTGCCTCAGAATATGTATGGCGCCTTCCCCACATTTTCTAATGAGGCTCTTGTTTAAGGTTTTTTCTTATTGCTTGAAGCAAATAAGGATCCTCTGCACAGAAGGAACAGAATAAATAACCATATGCTGAACACTATCTTTGGTGGACCCCTCCCCTCTTGCTTTATCCATCAAGGTAATATTCCCAATGTTCATTGTTCATTGGTCCTTTAAGGAAGAGCTTCAGCTTTTACATGAGGGCTGTAAGCACATTAGAGGAATAATTCCCTTTGGATACTATACATAAGGAGCCACCTGCAAAATGTTGATGCTGTTATTGAAATCTCAAGTGGAATCAGCTTTCAAAAAATTAGATATTAGATACATCCGATATAATTTGCAATGTGTAATTATACTAATGTGCATATAGTTGTGTGTTGCTTTACATGTTGCCTACTTGAGATTCCCCCCCCCCCCCCTTGGGCATTTCTCCTCATTTGAAATGGCTCCTGAGTAGAATGTTTTTAAAGTCAGCTTTTATTTTTTTTAACTCCTTGTTAATTAATATAAGAAGCAAAGAACTCTGTGTTCTCATGCAAGAATGAATGTGTCTGACCTAGATGTTGGAAGCTAACGATTACTAAAAGGGTTATCATTGTGGATACTTGCATTATTCCTAAAATATTTGCTGTTCTTTACTGATTTAGTCTTCATCTTGACTTTGGGCAACTTGAAGTAATGGAGAATGTTAGAACAGTAAATCGTATTCATAAGATATCCATTTCCTTTATTAGAATAATGAGATCAAATGCCAGGGAAATGGCCTTAGGCAGAGATAATAATCTTAATTTAATCAAAGTAATCAAAATCATAACAATAACAAACAACTTCTTTTCTCTTTTTCCTCCACTTTGCGTGGCACATGATGAATAACTGAAACTCTGCCTCAGGTCATTTATGCACTCATATCACTTTCCCTTTTGGTGTCTCCATATGGTGTCTCCTGGACTGGAGACCCCACCACACCAAGGAGCTGACCCCTGAAGATCCAGCCATTAAGGCACGATCCAGGCAGAGAAACAGTGAGGGGATTGGTCAGCTTGGCACTTGGCACTTCCTATGTGCTCAGTGGGTGGAGATGCTTCTGATATAAATTTGGAGAATCATCCCCATCAGATCACAGAGGGACCTCAAGCAAGGCAATGCAAGGGTCCCAATTTATGCTTATACGTTCAGGAGACAAAGAGGATTCCAAGGGAGGCTCATGTTAAGATGATACAAGATATTACTCGTTCCAATTAAGTAGTCACAGGCCCCAAAG
Source organism: Balaenoptera musculus (assembly GCF_009873245.2). Lineage (NCBI taxonomy): Eukaryota > Metazoa > Chordata > Mammalia > Artiodactyla > Balaenopteridae > Balaenoptera > Balaenoptera musculus. Next base: position 10,898,833 of record NC_045792.1, read on the forward strand.
AAAGCTGATTTGTTAAACTTTTGACTCATAATAGACACCTGGAGTATGGTGCTTTGCATGTTTATACTATTTATTCCTCAAAATTCATTTTGCTGATGGGATCCAGAGACATTATGCATGAGCTATATCTATGCAGCACCAACACAATACGTTGATTTACTTTTCATCTGCTCATGTATACAAGAGCTTTGCATTATTAGCTACCCAAAGGAGTCACACAAGAATTTTGTGACACGTCCTTCCTTGCTGCAATGGCGTTTTAGTTGATTCACAAATGAGTCTCATACACATGTATCAAAAGCTTAGCGCCTCACCCTCCCATTCTATGTTCACAAAATAATAAATTCTAAAATCTGTAAGATGTATATTTAATTACTCATCCAGGATCAGTTATTGCATGCTTGATCAGAACAGAAAAATATCTATTAACAATATTTAACAGTAGGTTATTTTACCGGTTTTCGGAAATATATATATATTATACCTGCCATCTAGAAAGAGAACCAACATTTTCAATGTGTCCAAAGCGTTTAGTGCAGAAAGAGGGGTGTGTGGTAGTAAATCCCTTTTGATGTACCTAACTCATTATGCATCTTCATTGTGCTAGCATAAGGAAGAAGCTGACAATAAAGGCTTTAGTTAATTTCAGGTCCACCTGCAAAGTATACTGCATTCATAACAACTTTTGTAGAATGAAAGAAACATTAATACAGCTCTTCCCAAATATCCTTGTCTGTAAAATAAGTGGGTTGGATTAGTTGGTCTCTAAACTCTTCTCCAGCAGGGAATTTTTGAAGCGATTCTTATAGAGGTATAAGAACAATTTCAGGACCCTTGAATCCGCAGTCTATTTGCACCAACAGCTGCCCTTTAAAGTTATATTTGATCCCACCTCCAGGCGCTGTACTTACTAACATATTTTGCCTTGATGCTAAAACAGTGAAGACTGAAGTTTCAGGAAGGGCAGGGACAGAAAAGAGGAACAGACGAAGAATGAGAAAAGCTACACAGTGGGAGAAGGAATTTATTGATCTGAGATCTAAGCCCATTTCCTTCAACATTAACATAGAAGAAACCCAGAGGAGCACCTGCCTTTCTATTTTAAGACCATATTCTTTAGTCCTTTTGCCTTCATTAATTGCTTGCAGTATCCTTTGGTTTATTTCCATTGGGTTGACATCTTTGAGTTTCATTTTCCCCTTTCTACTTGATGCATTTATATCATGTTAATATCCCCTTCAAATGCCTACAGTCATTACATTAACATACCGCCCTTCCCAAATTAAATCTTAACGTGTTCAAAACCTCCTGAAAATTGCCCTGCCCATTTCCTCAAACCATGTATAACCTCTTCTTGAATTAAGGGAGCCCGCTCTTCCAGGCTTCCAGGTCTTTGAATATTGAATACGCTCTCACCCAAGCTTTTCCTCTCTGCACGCTCTGCCTCTCCACCTCTTCTACATTTCAGAAACCGTTCGTTCTGTATAGCTTTCTATTCCGCCAGAATCCTGCATTCTGTCTCTGGCTCTACCCTCCCTTTCTCCCTTCCTTCCTTCTCTCTCTCTCTTTTCTCATTTCATTCTCACTCTCCCTTGTTCCCTTCCCTTCCTTCTTCCCTTTCTCCCTCCCTCCTTCCTCCCTCCCTCCCTCCCTCCCTTCCTTCCTCCCTTCCTCCCTTCCTCTTTCCCTCCCTCCATTTTGTGGTTCCTTTCATTCTTTCTTTCAGGGGACACCATGTGTCATCCTCTGAGCCAGGCACTAGAAATACAAAGACACATACAAGGAATTGACGTCGACTCCTAACCATTCTAGTGACTCTGTTCACTCCTACATTGCTAAGCACTGATGTGCCCATACTTATTTTATTTTGCATGTAGTCTTTAGCTTTAGTTGAATGTGTCCTTAATGTCCTGTGTTCTTCTGTTGTTTTCCTCCATGTCCTATTTCAGTAAGTTGCCTGTTGGATAAACCTGAAGTTATTCTTACGGAGCGCGTTCTCCCAGAGCGAGGATCGTGGTGCTCTCACACACTCTCAAGCAATGCTGTTGCTTGACTGATTCCTGAACAAGATGAACAATGAGCAAGCTCCGTTTTTCTGGTGATGCAGCATTTCACTCATAGTTAGAAATAGCATGGCTCTCAAAGTATCATAACATTCCTCTATTTGTATTAAAGAGTCAATGTGATAACCTTCTGTGATGTGTTCTGTTATTTTTTTAGTCGTGTTGATGTCCTTTCAGCTGGTCCTATAGTCCCCCCTCCTCAGGAATGTATCCCCAGTGAAAGGACACAGACCACAGAGACTGCTGTCCTGATGGACGCTCAAGCCGACTGTGAAGTGGAAACAAAGAAAGCGATCACCTGAAGACACCTCTCCTGCCAAGCGACACACCCACATGCTGCAGCTTCAGCCAATAGAATCTCAGAACAAGAGGCAAGCTTTTCAAGAAACAGAAACACTTAAGAATGACATCTAGATTTCGAAGGAGCCCAGGACTTTCCCTTCGTCATGTGTATTCCTCTGTTTGTATTTAAATTCTGTGTGACATTCATTTTTAAAAAACTTTTTTTCTAGTATGAATGAATATGCTTATTAATGCACCAGTTTTTCAAATAGAAAGTTGTTCATGCCAGAAGTAAATTGAATGTTAGCCACACACCGAATGTGACCTTTCAGAGTGACTTAAAGAATATAAAGTTCTTTTGAAATAACGAAATAGTGGGAGGCAATCCAAAGGATAAAATAATGGTGAGAACTCAGACTGTGGCATAGAAATACAAGATCCCGCTGACGCCAACCAACCAACCAACCATTCTTTTTATCAGGCAAGCTAGGTTCTGTGAGATGTGGTCAGTGCCTCTAAAGAGTTTAAATCTAGTGAGACAGAGGCACATAAACTTTTGAAAAGATAAGTAACAAATCAGGTCAACTGATAGGAGCAAAACCAAAACAAAGCAAAAGATATAAACAAGGAGCTCAGAAGTCACCTTAAGCTGGACAAACTTGTCTGTTTAGGGAAGAAAGTTCCCAAAGGAGGAAAATACAAGATGAATCTTAAAGGCTGTTAAAGATTTAGATAAGTGGAAAGGAAGGAGAAAATAGAGGCCTTTAGATGGATGCAATATTGTGAGAAAAGTCAGAGAGGAAAGCATCTACGTGGTGGTTTTAGGGAATTATGAATATACATGTCTCGTGTACTGCATCCCAGACTTTCAGTGCCAATGTATAGATATATATATACGGTGAAGACTTTGCACACACACACTTCCCCTCTCCCTCCCTAGGGGTAGCCTAGAATTATAATCATATTTCTTCCATTAAAGCAACTGATATGAAGATTTGTGATTTTTCTGTTAGCCTAGTAACAGTGGATATTTATTGAGTTCTCACTACATGTTAAGCATTTTCTTTGTTAACTCTCTTAAGCCTCACAACAACCCTGCCAAATAGGTGTTTTTTATTCCCATTTTACACAAAGAAAACTGAGTTTTAATGAGGTTAAGTAACTTGCCAAACTGCCACATACAGGGTTCACAATCAGAATTGCGATTGCAGAGCTCATGATCTAACACACTAAGTCACAATATTGCTACCAACGTTGCAATATTACCACTTCTATATTCCTTGATATTTTTCTGTGGTAAATAAATAGCTATTTCCTTTAATTAGCTTCTCAAATTTTTCAGTTTCCTGGTTAAACTCGCATGATGGAATGTATTTTCATGAAAGAAATTGAAAAAAATTTGGGGATAGAGCCTATCAGCATTTTAGACCTTTTTTTGGGAGGGGGCCAGACTCTGATGAAACTGTTCACTTCGGTCAGCATGAAATCTCAACTTCTTGAGAATAAAAATAGGAGGTGGGGAGAGCTTAAAAGTCATCTACTGCAATGTCCTTTTCTACAGATGTGATAAATCCATAAAGTTAGAGTGACTTACGGAAGATCACACATTGAAGTGTAGCAGAGCTAGGTCCAGAAACCATGCCGCCCTCAGAGGCTCTTGAAATTCTCCACCCTGTCTAAATGAAGTGTGAGCTTGAATTTGATCAGTGAAAACATTCTATCTGGGTGACCAGGGAGCATTGTACCTAGTAGATTGCTTCAATTTTGCACTTCTTTGGCTTCTCACCTCAATGTGAAAATTAGCTAGCTACAAACTGACATCTTTAGTTCCAGAAATTGTCAATGGTCCATCCACAAAGAACACACAATGGCCCAAGTTGCGTGTGCAATGTCTTCAATGATATTCTTAAGTTATTTGGCATTCTTAGTTCACCTAAACAAACCAGATCTTCTAATGAGCACTTTCTTAACCAGTTTTATGGACAGTATATATTTGTAAGAGCTTCTGCATGAATATTTAAACACGACTGTTTCAATAGTCCTTATATTTTTTGAAAATATCAATGGTTATTTGCTATTTTAATTGTTACTAACTCAAGAATACTTCAGCCATAAAAAACTAGAACTGAGGAAACATCACTCTTCTTTACCAGCCCCTTTACCTTCAGTTGGCATTTAGTAATGATTAATAAAGTGGTCAGCTGGAGAACACAGAAGTTCAAAACGCAATTTTGTCTTGAAGGAGTCAGTTAATCTGTGTCTACTTAAGGGCAAGCATCTAGATGTTTGGAAGGACCTGAATATTTGACTGTTGTAAACTTCTGCTTAGATATCTGGCATTGTCACACTTAGACCTCCTGGTGGCTCAGGTCGTCCTGTTTTCAAAATGATGATCATTGGCCATATCTCACACAGTTCTCATTAAGTGAACTCATAAATAAACAGGTTTTGGTTTTTTTTTTTAAAACATAGCCAAGCACAAAATGTGACTTTGTTGACATTTTATGAGACTTTGTCATATGTCCCCTGAACCCCCAATAAAAGCGGTGTTGCATCAACTGTGAACTCGTGTTGATTTCTTGGAAGAGTGTGCTCTTGTAATTTGGGTGTTTTCACTAGTGTGTATCAAAGCTAGTTTCAGGATCTATGAGGAGCAAATGATCTAATATGGTGGGAAAATGTCAATTTAGAGGCAATTTCTAAACGATCCCATGTTGCCTTTAATAAGCAGCACTATCACCTACTCAAGTCAGAAACCAAGGTGTGATCCTTGTCTTTCCTCTTCCCACCTGTCATGGCCAATCAGGTAAATCTTTTTGGTTTTTCCTTCTTTCTGTTTTTAAATGTGTCTACTTCTCCCCATCCTCCAACTATTTAAGACAACTCTCGTATCACCTGGACTCCTGCCTCATGCCTCCAGTTTCTCCCTTCCACACTGCCAAGTAGCACCCAGGGAAATCTGTCTAAAGCACAAATATGATCATATCATTCCACAGTTTCAAACTTTTCACTGGCTTCCCATTGCCCTTTAAATAGCATTACATCTAAAACCCTTCCTATCCTGTTTCCTGGCCCCAACTTTCCTCTCTGGACTCATCAAGTACCACTGCTTTTGCAGGTTCTCACCGTACATCTTTGCCATTTCTTATCTTCTGAGTTTTCTCACACACCTACTCCTGCTTGGTACTCTACCACCCCTTCCAGACTCCATCTATTGTCCTTCATGTATCATCCTAGAAGGCATTTCCTCTTGGAAGTCTTCACCCCAACCATCCACTACCCCTAAGACTAGCTTCTTCACCTAGGTGCTTTCATAGCATTCTGTGCTTACTTCGTATTAGTGCTTATCACCCAGATTATGAGAATTTGTGTGACAGTCTCCTGCATTTGAATATGAGATTCTAGAGCTGCCTTGTACTGTAGGGTAACCACTCACCATATATGACTACTACAATTTAAATTAATATTGAGTAAAATTTAAAATTCAATTTCTCAGGTGCACTGGCTACATCTCAAGTGCTCAGTAGCCACCTGTGTCTAGTGGCCACTGTGTTGAATGGCACAGATATGGAACAATTCTATCCTTGAGAAAGGTCTGTTAGATAGTACTGTTCTAAAAGACAAATACTGTGTTTTGTTTGTCATTTTATCCCCTAAAATTGCAGCCTTTCTTATCTCGAGTTTGTCATCTGAACCACAGAGCAAGACAATTATTTCAGTGACTGTTTTTTCAATTTTCCCAACGATGATATATAACTAAAATTGTATGCATAGGAAGGAAATTAATTAATTACATGTAAAGATACCCAGGTTTAATTAAGAATTAAGGTTTAATTCTAGCATAAAGTCCTCATTGAGAAAGTCTACAATAGCTTACCACAGTGTTTGGCACAATGTAAGTACTTCCTAAACATCTGCAGAATGAATGAATGACATCTGGATACTCAGATATTTTGTTTTATTTATTCTCACCTAGATGTGTGGGGTCATGTAGGAGACATGTCTTTAGATCCCCAAGAGCCTCTTCTCTAGAGGATATGGAGATAGATGATTTCCTTACATCCATCCCAAGGACAGTTGAATTGTGTCACTGCAACCGGGTTGCCCATTATTTTACTTGCCTTCCTTGTTTTCATTGGCAAACAAAAGGAGAGAATTGAGATCTTATTCAGTAAATAAGATCAAAGTGAAAATGATCAAAGTAGATACCAGATTTGATAAACCCTATTTTTTAGGGGTTGGCCAAAGTTCACTGAAAATGTTAATGATTTCCTGAGCACCTACTATATTTTTGGTAGGCGCTTTGTTAGGTCCTGAAGATATAGGAGGGAATCAAGATGCACACAGTTCTTGAGTTCATAGTGAAACAACATTAATGTCATTATTTCAGTTCCTCTCCCTGCATTGTACCCAAAGCAGGAGTTCTCAACCTTGACAGCACATTGCTACCACCAGGTGGGCTTTAAAAAATAGTGATACCTGGGTCCTTCCTCAGAAGACTTTGATTTAATTGGTGGGAGGTGTAGCCTGGGAATTGGGATTTTTTGTAAAGCTCCCTGGGTGATTGTAAGATGCAGCCTAAGTTGGAAACTTAACCTATGGGAACATAATCTTAGAGTGAGCGCAAAGCTCAAGAGCTTTTGGTATTGATGATGGATAGCATATTGGAGACAAAAAGAGAACCTTTAAATCATCTGTCTAACATCCTCATTTTACTCTTTATTCCTCAGTGTATAAACTCATACTTAAGAGTCAATGAGCTGTCCAGGGCAAAGGGCCAGTTCATGACTCAGATAAGACTTGACCCCAGCTTTCTGACTCTAACGTGACCTTTTTGCTACACTAAGCTGCCTCCAGGAAATGGAAGATACAATTATCTGCAAGAGACAACCAGCATCCACCACAGTCATAATATTTTAAAGCAATAATTGAATTTGGACCGATTTTAATCCCATGTACTCAAAATTTTCTGCTAATCAAATGTGAGCACTATAGATTCATTTTGTTCAAGTGCAACTTCTTTTTTGAAAAATATACATTATATACATATATATGTGTATACTTACTTATGTAATTGTGTGTGTGTGTGTGTGTGTGTATATATATATATATATATATATATATATATATATATATATATATATATATGTATATATATAAAATGAGGTAGAGTTCAGTTTCCCAGGAGCCCTCACCACATTCTTACAAATTCAAAAATCAATATACATATGTTAAACTCCACACATAACTAGGAAGGACATTTTGCTTTTAAACTTGAACTACTCAAGAGCAGAAATGGTAGTGGGAGGAGAGATAAAAGTGCACATTCTCTGTCCCCACCCACCCTATTACATGACCTTCCATTCAGTTTAACATTTTACATACAGGTAAAAGTTGCCAGTCTGTCCCCATGAAAAATGTTGACTTTGAAAAATAACTACTATTAAAGAAAAAATTACTTCTTTTAGCTACCCCCCCACCCCCATTTTTAGATTCTCCTCATAGATCAAGAGAATTCAGGAGCCATACATTATCTAGTCCATTCTTCTTTGTCCATGTAAGATCACATAGTGAAAATGTGCCTTTCCACTTTTTAAGGCATCAAAATAAAACTAATGTCCATATACTTCCTTCGAGACATGTTTCAGTGTTTGAGAGCCTACACAGTTGGGAAATTCTGTTTTATTTTGATCCCAAATCCCTCACGCTGTAGTTTAATCCCATTTTCTCTTGTTCCCTGTGGAGAGAAAGAACAGCTGGTCTCCATTCTCTCTAAACCCAATCCCTTCAAGTCCTTAAAGACACCTACCTCCCAGCCTTCTCTTTTCTGGAATAAATAATAACAGTCCCCATCAGGAAAATATCTCTCTTGGATCATGCGTATTCACTTCCAGCCGTATCACGTATATTCATGCTCATCACATAATGTTCATAAGTGAAACAAGCCAAGGCCAAGAGCAAAAACAAGCAAATGTATCATTGTTTTCATGAATGAAGTTTCAGATCCAATAATAGATGCTGAATACATAGTTGTGAATGGTAACCTTCCAATAATTATGTGCCAAAATTATCATAATTTCTTTTAGAAAGTATTGGCAATCTGTTGCTTTGGAGAGGGGAATTAAAAATTCAGTGATTAGGTTTCAATTTCCTTTATGCAAGTTCTCCCCATGCCCTGCAATGGAATATTCCATTCAGCATTCCACAGCAGGAGCCACCATTGCTTTGACAAAAATAGATACAGTATTGGAACATTCAGTCAATGGAGTAATCCAATTGTCTGAACATTCTTTTCTGCTTTATCATTTACATTTTAATAAATCCCAGAATATGTCAAGCTGTATCGAGTTGTACCAAGTGTAGCTAATAGCATGCAGTTACCAGATGCAGAGGAAATCATACAGGCAAATCCTGCAATGCATCACATTTGCTTTGTATATATTTTTAGGTTTCTACATTTTAAACAGGGATACTCTTAAAAAATGGCTATTTAGCAAACTCTTTGCTATTATCAACATTCTGTTAGTATATTCAGTTTTCATAAAGGAAGCTGTGGGGAGGGGGTGCTCTATTTAATTTATCTAGGAATGCTGACATCTGCTAACCCCAAGGATGACACTATATAGCTAGTAAAATGTGGAATGTTAAATTATCATCTTATGCCTATTTCTTTGCCAGTTTATTGTCTCTCCATTCAGGAGGCTCAGATGGTCACATTTTAAAGTCATTTGACATTCCATGATGCCAAGATTCCAGGCAAATCAGTCCTGAAAAAGACTCTGTGTGTGTGTGTGTGTGTGTGTGTGTGTGTGTGTGTGTGATTATTATTAACCTGTTTGCATAACTTACCTCCTGCATAGATTGACCACCTACTGTTGTAACATTTGAGAGGTTTGTTGTCCTGGTTTGACAGAGCCCACTGAATTTTCACAGTGTGACAGAGGTGTAATGATGGAGTGAGTCTCAGCATGTTGGGGGTCCCTAAGTGGTAGGTATGTGCCTGGAGAGGAAGATTTTTCAAGGACAAGACTATTCAGATTAGTCTCTACTAGTAAAAATCAAACAGAACATGAGGCTTAAACTTAGCTCTGCTTATATCCTTTGTACCTAATTACCTAAATTATTTGTTAGGCCATCAGAAAATTCTCACTTTAGACTTCTCCCCAAAGACCAGGGTTAGTTATTTCCTGACATCAGGTATGTCTGATTAGTGTTAAACTTGTAAATAGACTGAAGGACTAAAAAGAATCATTTGGTTTTTGCTCTTGCTTAGAGCAGTGTAAATGTTTACCATGGAGTTTGTGGGCAGCATACCACTAGCACTACGTGGGGTCAAGTACTGTGCTGAGGAAAGTGATGTCATAGCTTATAGTAGTGGGATGGAGAAAACCAAAATGCACTGGCATTGTAGTGCACAAGTGAGGTCATCAGCATTTCTTGATTCCTAGAGTTTTCTCTTACTCTGCCCATAGTATGATAACTGGTAGATTTAATGGAAAAGTATGACGTAGCCCATAGTAGAATGATCACAATATCTTGAAGACCTCTAGAGAAGGACCCTTTACAACTTCCCCATTCACTTAGAATATGATCAAACACTTGCTCTCATAAAGTCCTGCCATGATTATAGAATAATAGTTTATAGTTTTGATGGCACTCAATGAACTTGAATTAATCAACTAATAATCTCAATCAACATCAGGGAGAATTTTAGGAGGAATGTCAGATGGTGAAGGTCCAAAGGCACAGTTGAAAGTTTAATTTTTGTGAATCAAAGGTTCTATGTTCTAGATCTAACACTATTGATAATTATTTCCTTTAAAATTTCTGGAGTTGAGTTAGTTCTTCTGTAAAATGAGGAACATGGTAGTCAATGTGTTGTTACTTCACAAAGATATTGAAATACGATAAAATGTTTCAGGAAGTCTCTTACTGCTTTTAATATTTTCTCCTTTTCTTTAACTTTTGACATTTCAATTGTAATGTGTCTTGGTGTGGTTATCTTTAGGTTCATCTTATTTGGAACTCTCTGGGCTTCCTGAATCTGGATGTCTGTTTACTTCTCCAGTTTAGGGAAGTTTTCAGCCATTATTTCTTCAACAAGATTTCTGTCCCTTTCTCTCTCTCTTCTCCTTCTGGGATTCCAGTAATGCAAATATTAGTTCATTTTATGTTGTCCCATAAACCCCTTAAGCTATCTTCACTTTTTAACTTTTTGTTTTCTTTTTGCTGTTCTGATTGGGTGAGTTCCGCTGCCTTGTCTTCTAGTTGACTGATCCTTTACTGTGATATGTCTAGTCTGGTTTTGAACTCCTCTAGTGTATTTTTCAGTTTAGTTATTGCCTCTTTCAGCTCTGTGACCTCTATTTGGTACTCTTTTCTATTTTCCATGTCTCTCTTGAAGTTCTCACTATGTTCATCCATTTTTCTCCCCAGTTTGATGAGCATTTTTATGACCATTACTTATAATTCTTTATCAGGTAAATTACTTATCTCCATTTTGTTAATTTTTCCTGGGGTTTTATCTTGTTCTTTCATTTGGAACATATTCCTCTGTTTCTTCATTTTTCTTGGCATTCTGTGTTCGTTTCTATACAGCTGAAACAACCACCTCTCCCAGTCTTGGAGGAGTGGCCTTGTGTAGGAGATGAACCTTGTTGTTCAACCCTGCCCCAGTTCTGTTGTCTCTCAAATCCTTGTGCTTGTCCAAGCAGCCTATTATACTTCTAATAGTTCCCAGTAGTTGAGGATGTGCCAAGACCTGTCAGTGTCCCTAAGGGGAGGATCTCGGCACCCAGATCTGGCTGGAAGCCAAACCCTCATACATCAGCTTTTAAAAGTATGCAAATATATACAGTCCCGTCAGACCACAAGTGTAATTCCTACTGACCAGTGCTTTGGTGGTGTCTCCAGGGTGGCAGTCACAAAAATTGGGGCTACAGACAAGTTTACAGGCGTATCTTGGTGATATTATGGGTTTGGTTCCAGACCACTCACAATAAAGTGAGTCACGTGATTTTTTTTTTTTTTTTGGTTTCTCAGAGCATATAAAAGTTGTGTTTGCACTATGCTGTAGTCTATTAAGTGTTCCATAGCATTATGTCTAAAAAAAAAAACAATATACCTACCTTAATTAAAAGATGATGCTGTTGGGAAAATGGCACTGATAAACTTGCTCAGCTCATCATTGCCACAAACCTTCAATTTGTAAAAAAACACAGTATCTGTGAAGTGCAATAAAGCAAAGTGCAATAAAACAAGGTATGCCTGTGTAAGCTCTTTTCTGGGAGACACAAGTGAGCTAGACCAAGGCAGAGAGGGAGAGCACCAAGATGATGTCCTCAGCCTGTGTTCCTTGAGATTCTTGAGAACAGCTTTGTGTCCATCAGAAATGTGCCAAACGTGAAGTCTGCCCCTCAGGCAAAAGCTCAAGGATAAGCAAAGAGGCCTCCTTCACAGAAAGACTCGGGGGTGCACCTCAGTCTGCTGTCTTCACAGTGCCCTGGGCATGGCAGCCTGCCAAGAACCATCTCTCCAATTGCCAAAGTCCTGTGAGACCCAGGAACGCAAGTCCCACTGGCCACCAGAGCCTGGTGATCAAGATTACATATCATTGCCTTTTAACTACCCAAGTAAATAAGAGCAGGGAAGCAATGTTATAAAAAATTAATATAGTTTTACAGAATGCACTTTTATTATTTTTTTATTTTTCCCCGAAATCTATTTTATTGAAGTATAGTTGATTTACAGTGTTGTGTTAATTTCTACTGTATAGCAAAATGATTCAGTTATATATGTATATCCATTCTTTTTCATATTCTTTTCTATTATGGTTTATCACAGGATATTGAATATAGTTCCCTGTGCTATACAGTAGGACCTTGTTGTTTATCCACCCTATATATAATAGTTTGCATCTGCTAACCCCAAACTCCCAATCCATCCCCCCCACCCCCTTGGCAACCACAAGTCTCTTCTCTATGTCTGTGAGTCTGTTTCTGTTTCATAGAAACAGAACCACATATTAAGTGATATCATATGGTATTTGTCTTTCTCTTTTTGACTTACTTCACTTAGTATGATAATCTCTAGGTCAACCCATGTTGCTGCAAATGGCATTATTTCAACAGAACGCACTTTTGATGTTGCTTCGGCCAAATTTCCTTTTGGAGTCTAAATCCATAGACTTTCAACGACAAAGAAGCCATAAAGGCCATCTAGTTTATCTTTTGTCTGAATTTTCCCTGCTAGCCTATAATGGACCACTTCACTAATCAGCAATTCCATCTTTGGACAACTCAGATAGTTTAAAAACTTTTCTCTCATATCCAATCATAAGAGGCACTTCCATCGTTCCTGCTTTTACCCTTGGATCATACAGTGTAAGTCTCATCTCTTCTACTTATCAGTCCTACAGATATTTAAAAGAAGAAACCGTGTTCCTTCCAGAGTCTGCTTTTCCCTAGGCTACAGACACCTAGCAACTCCAAGCACTCCTCCTACGGCATTATTTCAAATACCTTGATTATTCTTGTTAGTCTTCACACTTCAATTTGTCTATCTGCCTTTTTTAATGTGCTACTCAGAATTGAATGCAATTTTCTAGATGTGGACTGACAAATGGACAGCAGAAGGTGATGATCACTTTAAAAAATGCTTCCTAAGTACTGGATTTCTATGTATAAAACCTCATATTAATCTTCTTGGCAACCAATTAGCAGTGTTGACCCGTATCGTCTTACTATCTATTAAACTACTTAAGTCTATTTTGTACGTGCTACTGTCAAACACCATTTCCTTCATCTTTAGATTCAGCCCATTATCCTGTCTCCCAATATCTTTTTTGATCCTAATTAAGATATCTGATATATTAAATATTTCTCTCAGAGTCATCTTTTTCACATATTTGACTCAAACTTTCCCAAAAGAGATCATAAAGCCTTGTCAAGTGACTTGTTGAAGTTAGAATCCGGAATGTCATTCACTAAAACTATCCATCTAATAACTGTCAAAGAAAGAGGTGAAGTTAATCTGGAATTTTTGTGGTTGTTGTTTGGTTCAGTTTAGTCTCATACTTACATTAGTTTTTTTTCTTATTAATGACTCATGCTGGGGACCAGCCATCTAGATGACTGATAGATGGGAAGGGAAAGTTCATTTGGGATCAGTAGTTTGCTTTAGGTAATCAAAAGAAGGAACATTTCATTTGTGAAGAATTGAGATCACTACTGCATATGTTGATGTTTTAAATAACTGGATTTTCCTCTTTCCTGCTCTCTTTGGGTTGGTAAACAACCCTCCTTGAAAGAGGAGATCTAGGGTAAAGGGAGTTGGCAAACTTTTTCCCACAGTATATAATAATATTAATATGTCCATACATCTTTGCACTTATCTATCCCACATAATAAAGTAAAAGTAAATATGATTAAAAAAAACAAACAAAACCTTTGGTTCTTCACTGTAGTAACAATTCTTTGTAGAGGAGAGGGAGTTATATAAGGTGAGTATGGTCTGGCATCTATCAAGGGGTTTAGTTACCAAAGTGCCAGAAGATACTCATAATAAGGTATTTCAACTCAATTCAAATTGTTAAAATGAATTGAAATTCATGATAAAACAGCTTCACAATCTGGCCCCAGAGGACAGAATTTATAGCAAGGCTCCAGTGTACTGTGCTATCTGATGGTAATGTTATCCAGAAACGTTGAAAGTCCTCTTTTTATTCTTTCTCTTTTTCCTCCTGTGCTGAGACTTGGCAATTATTTCTCTGTACCTCACTTTCTTTTGCTCTTTCCTTTCTTTCCTTCCTTTCTTCCTTCTTTCCTCCCTTCCTCCCTTCCATCCTTCCTTCCTTCCTTCTTACTCCCTTCTGTATTTCCTTCTTGCCTTTCTCCCTCCCTTTCTCCTCTCCCTCTTTGTTTCCTTGCTTTTTTTGTTGGCATTCCTTCTCTCTCTCTCTCTGTCCTTTTATTTTACTGATTTTCTTGTCACTAAATATGAACCACTTAAGAGCCATAGCTTCAGTCTGGTGTCTGCACATGGCTTTCTCATGCTGCTACTGTCCTCTCAAGACTTCATCTTTGAATAAGCCAATGTTAAGATTTTATCTGAGGATAAAACCGCATGTAGTTATCAGGGTTCTGAACTCTCCTTGAAAGGAAAAGAAAAGAAAAAAAAAGAGAAAAAAGAAAAGAAAGGAGCCCTCCCTGGATCGTTTCTGTGCTTTTTCCCCAAGTTACTTCCTCACTTTCTTCTATAGCTCTCTGATTTCTTGGACAGGGGTTAAGACTCAACATTTAAGGATACCCTCATCCTTTTTTTTTTTTCTAACACTACCCATTTTCATTATTCTCCTTGTGACCACCACTCCTATTCTCTGAATGGTTCTTAAACTGCAACATGCAACAGAATCGTCTTGGAGAGCTGTTAAACCATAGACTGCTGTGTCCCATCCCCAGAGTTTCTGATTCAACAGGTCTGGGGGTAGAGACCTAGGATTTGCACTTCTATCAAGTTCCCAGGTGATACTGCTACTACTGGTCCTGGGACCACACTTTGAGAACGACTACTCTAATTCCAAACCTGTTTCATTCTCCTTCAATCATTTCTTCAATGGAATAAATAATACTACTTCCTTTCATCTTCCTTAGTAACATGTATTTCCAGAACTTTTAATCATCAGGGTGGCTCTTCTTTAAACTATTTCCAAATCCATATTTTGCTGGAGGGCTAGAACTGAATACAAGACTGTAGCTAATTTTGACATAATAAAAATAACAACCCCTTATGTTTCTATGATGCATATCTCCCAAAGGGTTAGAGCAGTACTTTCTTATCTATTATCTTGTTTGTCTGCCTAATATCCATGTGATAATATCTCATTTTGGTAAGAGAGATTGTTGTAGGAAGAGATATTGGGCAATTACCGCAAAGATATGCAGGAAAAGACTTGAACTCAGCATTGCAGACTCCTAGTTCGCAGCTCTGTTTGAATTCTTGAAGGATTTATTTAATTTCTAAAACCCAGAGTCCAGTTCATCTCATTGATATAAGGTAAACTGCTCTGATCTATTACTATACTGTCAAAAAAATTAGAAAGTTACTTAATTTTGAGTAGAAGCTGTCATTGGCTGTTCAGATCCAAAATAAGCCTTATTTAAAGAATTCCACTCCAAAAATGTGAAAATTTAAAACTCTTTTACTTGGAACTTTATTTCTATGATCACCAATAGTGGCTTTTAACTGTGATCCCACCTTTGGTATTCAGTTCACTACATATATTAATTTTGGTGCAATTTGTTCCCCAATTTGTCCTACCACAGAAAACTAGCCTTCTACCTGGTTCTACACATTGGTTTTGGCATTGTTTGATTTTTTACAATCTTACTGTTGTACATGATAATTAGAAATTTCTACATTTGTCATTTACCTGGCTTTATGTACTACATGTTTCCAAAAACCCAAGGGAGAAAGAGAGATTAGAGGGAAAGCAGTTTCTCAACATATCAATGTTATTATTTATATATATTATCTCAAAGTTTTTTTAGCTCCTTATGTCCCATGATCCTCTCTCTGCTTTTCTTATATCCTGTTCTGTCCTCTCCTTATGACAAAGAAAATGAAGAGTCTGACAGCTTATGAAACAATAAAGCTGGATTAGATGGGTTTTTAAGGGTCCTATTGTTTGTCCCTAAACCATTGTTGCAAAAGCAAAAGACTCCAACTGTTCAACCGACATACAAATTGCCATCAGCAAGGTATTAGAAGGAATCTCGTTTACTACCACCAAGGAAATAAATAACACCAATGGACTGAGTGTCTTTCATCCAAATTAGACTAACCAAATCAATTCAGATCATTAGAATACATTATATCCAATTATATATAAATCTGCCTTGTAAATAGCCACTTACCTGCTTGCCCAGAGCAATGTAATGTCTATGCTAAACCAACAGTTAAAAAAATTATAGAATCGACTGGCAAAATATTTTAATGGGTTGTTACATACTTTGTACTTAATTCATTCAATAAACATTAATTGAGGACCTACTACATCCTGGGAATATAATGATGAATAATACATGATCCTAGTCCTCAAAGTGCTCACCTCATAAGGGGAAAAAGACATGTGAGGAAATGATTGCCCTTCTCTGGCTTTAAACTGCATTCAATCCCAGGAAAATTAATGGTGTGAGTTTCTGCCTGATTTATGCATGGGGAAAAAAAGATGAAGAGACTGGTGAAAATATCTAGAGAAAACTCAGTGATGAGAATTTGCATAAAGGTTCAGGTTCAACGCCTTCCAATGACCTTCTCTAAGTAAACGCAGGTTTTAGGTTAAGCGAAACATAAAGAGGAAGGTGGGCGTGTGCAGGAGTGGTGAACACTGTATGCTAAAGTCAAGTAGAAATGACTTGGATTATCTAGAATGCTGTGATTCCATTCCGTCTGTTCCTGTGGATAAATAAGTACATTAAAAACATTTTCAGGGGAATCACTAGCAATTGGTAAACATGTTCATTCTTCAAATTATGTCTCTATCCCTAAGATAGTCCATTTAATTAGGTAATAATACGTTCTTTCCTTTATATATCAAGAGGGTTTGACTGACCCAACTTTAGCTGAAAGATGCACATGGATCCACCTATACTTTCTTTTTTTAAAAATTATTATTTATTTATTTATTTATTTTTGGCTGTGTTGGGACTTTGTTTCTGTGTGAGGGCTTTCTCCAGTTGCGGCAAGTGGGGGCCACTCTTCATCGCGGTGCGCGGGCCTCTCATTATCGCGGCCTCTCTTGTTGCGGAGCACAGGCTCCAGACGCGCAGGCTCAGTAGTTGTGGCTCACGGGCCCAGTTGCTCCGCGGCATGTGGGATCTTCCCAGACCAGGGCTCGAACCCGTGTCCCCTGCATCGGCAGGCAGATTCTCAACCACTGTGCCACGAGGGAAGCCCCACCTACACTTTCTTTAAACAATGGTCCCATCACCTTTAAACAATGACCCTTGCTAGCTGGACCCAGGCTGGGCTGAGATCACAGCACTAGTGAAGATGGACAAGTGTTTGTGGAGTGGAAACTAAAACTGGTTTATTTAGGGATTGAACTTGTAGCCTCATGAGTATGAAGTCCAAACCAGCTGATTGTAGAGCGCTGTATGGAGCGAGATTATCTTCTTGGTTTTAATTTTTTAGTATCTTTTAAAAGGCACAACCCCAGCACAACACATTGAGATGAAATGCTGATTTGGAGACCCCCAAGGTGGGTCACCGAGGCCTTCCTCAGACCTTTAAGAGGAAAGAGGTTCTGCAGTCTGTAGGTGTCAAGTGCATTACATGCTCAACCAAGGGACCCTGGAAAGGAAATGATAACCCTCTTAGAAGTAGTGCTGAGAAAAATTTTAGAAGTGGCTTTTGAACCCCAAAAGAGAGTTATACCAAAAACAAATCACTTTTTTCCAAAGTCACTCATTTGTGCCTTTTTAAACAGCATGTTTCCATTTTCAGCCTCCTCATCATCTTGCATTCTCCAAGATTTTTTGCAATGATTATAGTCCTCTTATTAGCTAATAACCATGAGTAATTCACCTCACGAACTGATTTTTTGTTGTTGTTGTTTATAAAGTTCTGTTATCAAGAACTTTAAAAGTTTTGTTATCGGGCTCTGAAAACTGGCATTTCTTGTGTCGGTGACCAGTTTGGGATCAAGGCGTTGCTGAGCTTTGATTGGCCAATTTGCTTATGGTCTGACTGCCCGTCAGTAATGCCCATTCACAAAAGCATGGGGTGAGGTCATCATGCTTGCAGAGAGAAAGTTTTGCATGCTTTTTATTTTGTATGTAGCTTGTAATCACTTTTTTCTTGCATCTGGCAAAATATGTGCCTGTGTGAATTCCATGAACACTAAAGAGCAAACACACTAAGCATGTGCACGTTTTTATTCTGACTGTGTGACTATCGCAGGTGTCCTCTCTATGAAAACAGTGACTTTGTGTTAGGCCAGGCGTTGTGTTTTGGGAGCCAGTAGAGACACTTGTACAATCAAGACCCTGGCTGAACTGCGTCGTGAAGCTGGATGGAACTTTCTCCAGTGCCTGTGCCCAGTTCCTGCCTCTGTCACCTGTCTCCTCCCTTTATGGTCCCAGGCTCAGCTTTCTGTGCCTAATGGAAAACAACTGATAGATTAATGCTTCTTTAAGGTATTATTTAATAAGGTGGGTTCCTCCCATGGGTATTAGTAAAGGAGCCTTGAACACTGAAAGGACTTAACATCTCAGAGAAGAATTCTCCCATCACAGCCTTTTCTGACGCCATGGCAGACTTGCAGGGTGAAGAGGGGAACCCAGGATAAATCACTTTTATTCATGTTTCTCAATATCACTTGCCTGGGCAAAACTGTGAAACAGACAAAGCTTATCTTTTGTACCCACAGCTTCTCCTTTCCACACTCTTTGCTTGCAGGACTCTGAACAGTCAATTTTTTCCACCTGCCTTCCGAGCCAAAGCCACTGACGTTTAAATGGTGATGCCCCAGGAACAGGGTGTCTCTCTCCCATTAAGCATCTCCATCATTATTGTGTCAGCAGAACTAGAAAAGCTCATTTGGGCCACACGGGGCAGGGCGGGGTATGGAAAATTTGCTACCTTTTTGGCACATCCATGACGTCTCCATTCTGTATCCTAAAAAGTTCACTGTGGATATTGAATAGTGAACGCAGTGTCTCCGAGTTCTTGATGGACCTTCTCCCTCTGCTCTTTCAGTTCTTGAGAATTTTGACCACTGGCATGGACCTTAGAAGTCATCTATCTGCCTTCTCCCACTTTTCCAAATGTAACCTTTAGCCATCCCATTTCTTTTCGTAAGTTCAACTGGGAGCATGTTTACAAATAGATAACCAGCCAGAGGCACAGAGAGACGCACTCCAACCTCTCACATTTAAACCCCTGTAACCCCTACTCTTCTTTGCTTTCCATGCATCCAAAAGGGTGATAACATTACATCGGTCCGGGACCTAGGCAGAAGCATGCATGTTCTCATAAAGGGCCAAGTTAGGGTTTCCCTTAGTCAAAATTCTTTCCTTATGTTTTAAATGGAAAAAGTTTAACTGCACACGAGATGTTTTTAGGTTAAATGTTTATAGGATTTATTTGAGACATCCAGGATGGAGAGTGATGGTATACTCGTCATTTCCTGCTTTTTGCCTTGTGTTTATTTCTCTATTTATTCAGGTTTATTATTTATTCATTGAGCTATTTTTCCCCCTCTCAGCCTTGTCTCTCTCCTCCTTTATCATGTTCTCTGGACCATTCTTCTTACTGTCTGTCTACTTTGTTTTCGACACACACTCAAAATTATTAGCACTGATGCTGGACCACTTGTCATCCTCACGCAGTCCTAGAAACATCTGATTGTGGGGTAGAAATGCCTTTAAATGGCCATTCTATTCAATCCCCTGCTGTCAAGTCAGTACTCTGCCCATGACCAACTGCTATCATCATTCAAATCTGAATAGAAACGTCGATTCCTCAAGGAAGCCTCCCCTGACCTCCCCGCAATTAGATCCTGTTCCTTTGTTTGTGTTCTCATAACTTGCTGTAATGTTTTTCTTTACACCATTCATGGTTTATAATTATGTATTTAGGCAATGATTTGATAAATGTATGACCCTTCCTTAGGACTGTGTGCTCCAGAGGGGAGAGATGTGGTATGTTCCACTCACCACTGCATCCCTCCCTCTTTGTTCAATGCCTAGCTCATAGTGGGAATTGATAAATGTTAATTCATAGTTATTATTATTATTACAAATATCAAGGTCTATGATCAGCCTTGTTTTTATTATAAAACAAAACCTGGCTAG
The DNA here is from genome assembly GCF_009873245.2 of Balaenoptera musculus. Classification (NCBI taxonomy): domain Eukaryota; kingdom Metazoa; phylum Chordata; class Mammalia; order Artiodactyla; family Balaenopteridae; genus Balaenoptera; species Balaenoptera musculus. Next base: position 10,919,033 of record NC_045792.1, read on the forward strand.
AGGTAAGGGATTTATAGATTTACCTACATTTTCCTTCACTCATTCATTCATGTATCCATTCATTTAATACAGCTGTCACACAAACAATGACAAATATATATTGCTTAACTATCAATACTATGTTTAAGCCCCTTTTCAAGCAAAGGGGAGAAAAGGCAGGTACAAAATGATTCAATACAAAGCAGAGACTGCTAGGTGCACAAGCGAGCTAGAGAACACGTAGGGCTTGGAGGACTGAGGGAGGCTTCACGGAGGGAGTTGCCTTTGCAGAGGCTGGAAGGTTCTCAATAACTTGGACAAGTAGAGATGGAAGGGACTGTGTTCTAGATGGAGAGAAGGGTGAGACCAAAAGTTTGTGTCTCTCTCCTTTGAATGCCCTGTGCAGGGAGAGGAGACAGCCAACGTGTCAGTGACCTTGACAGTGGAGACTGAAGGAAGGTCCTGGAAGAACTTGGATGTTCATCACAGGAGTTGAGATTTTTTATTCTTAGGCCAGTGCTGAGTGATTGGAGGCCGGTGAGCATGATGAGCTCATGCGAATGGTGTGCTTGGAAGATTAAGTTGGCATCACTGTGTCTCGGGGTTAAGTTGGCTGTCGTGCTGATCCTGGCAACTCTCATCTCTGATGCTCGTGTTCCTGTCCCTGTGTCTTAGTCCCCGAGGGCCTGGACTCTTAACCACTGCCGCCCTGGCCTGGGATCAGCTGCTGAATATTCCTCATATTGGTTGCCAAAAGCTTGAAACTCTGCTTATCACTTGTGTGGTCTCAATGGACACACTTCATCGTGGTCTCTTAATAAATGTGTCTCACGACACACCTTTTGAGTGAGATCTCAAGTAATCTTCTTACTTTCATTTTTGGATGATGAAACTGAGACTTGTAAGTGGCAGAACTGACTTCTTTTTTTTTTTTTTAATTATTTATTTATTTATTTATTTATGGCTGTGTTGGGTCTTCGTTCTACTTGCGGCAAGTGGGGGCCACTCTTCATCGCGGTGCACAGGCCTCTCACTATCGCGGCCTCTCTTGTTGCGGAGCACAGGCTCCAGACGCGCAGGCTCACGGGCCCAGTTGCTCCGCGGCATGTGGGATCTTCCCAGGCCAGGGCTCGAACCCGTGTCCCCTGCATTGGCAGGCAGATTCTCAACCACTGCGCCACCAGGGAAGCCCGCAGAACTGACTTCTAACTCTAGGATTTCTGATCCCAGGTCTAGACCTCTTTTCTGTCATAAGTTCACAGTCTCTCTTAACTAATAAAAAGAATGAGTGAGTACAAATCAAACCACAATAGTTAAAATTTATTAAGTAGTTTCTATGCGCAGGCCCGCTGCTAAGCACTTTTGTAGGTATTGAATCATTGAATGACCACAAAAAATTTTGTGAAGTAGGTGCTATTGTTCCTTTTACAGGTGAAAAAACCATGATAAGAAAATTTAAGGAACACTCCTGGTCATGAAGCTACTAAGCAGAATAGTCTGGACGGAAACCCGGACAGTCTGACTTCTGAGCCCATATTTTACTGCTATGCTACTGTCTCCTAAGTTAAGCGATGTGTATACATGAAAGCACCTACTCATTGTCCCATAGACAGTAGGTGCTCAGCGAGTATTGCCCGAATGTCAGTTCACTCTTTGATCTCAGCTAATGCTGTGTGCATCTCACTTGTCCTGTGCCACAGACCAGTTCTGTGGTCTGTGAGTTGGTCTCCAGATGCTCATACACAGGTGGTCCTCCTGAGATGAATTGTTCTACTGCTGTGTGTTTATGTTTGGTCCCTCATCTGCTGCCAACCCCAGGAGTCTGTCTTCACTTTCCAACTTGGTCTTTCCAACCAAATGCAACCTTCCCTCTTCTAGTGAATTATAGATGGCATTCGTTCTTCTATACTTGCAATAGACATGGTCTTTGGAATAGGTCCACACAACTTCTTTCTGGGGAATATCCTTTCAGGAACCCACGGTTTCCTCTGCAATCATTGAAGACCTTCCAAAGATTATCAGGAAAGACCTTTTGGAATGGCAAGCGGTTCACTTAAAAATGCAACAAAAGGTATTGAATTAAAAAGGTATATGGCATGCTACTGTGTTAGGCCAGAAACTATGCATTTTCACACATGTCTTATTTATTAGTCTCAACAACTATTTGAAGAATTGTCATCTCATTTTACAGATAAGAAATCAGGTTTAGACACGTAAAGATGCCTGTGGCCAGATGAGTGGTAGATCTACAATATAAACATAGGTGTGTAAGAGCTCACAATCCAGCAAGGAAAACAGATGACTGTATAAATAACAACAGCAAGCATGATAAATGCTGTGATGGAGAAAATGTAACCAATGTGTCCTTTCTTTGTTTTCCACAATGGCACAATGTGCAAGCCTTAAATTAAAATATATGTGTGTATATATATATATATATATATACATATATACACATACACATGCACACACACACACACATATCCCATTTAGTAAAACAATTTTTCTCTTCCCTTAAATCTTTATTCCTCATCTTTTAAAATTACTAAGGAGTTTATTTGAACAACTGAGGGTCCTAATGGTATGTAAAGCCCTATGATATTGACTGTTAGAAAATTTAAAAACATGAACAAGTATGGTCTCAGGACAATAGAAGCTTAGACAGAACTGGCCATAGTAGTGGGCAGTGTACATGCTAGAAAATTCTAGGCAAAGCTCATAAAGAGGGTCAGTTTCAATACAGTAAGTTCCGTTTGCGTGAGCGGTCAGGGAAAGCCGGCCAGCTCCGGCCCGCGCTTCGGCGATAGCAGAGCAGCGGCCTTCGCGCCGTGAGAGGACTCTGTGCCCTGGTCTTGTTTACAATTTGTCTGAGGCTTCTTGAGATCAGCCTAGCCAGATGGACTCTTCCTCTCAAATATCAGACCTGATCTTTTTAAATAAAACAGTACAAAGCACATTAAAAGCTTTGATCCAACTGTTTACTTTGCATTTGTGTGTGTTGGGGGAAATGGGGACAAAGGAAGGATTTATTAGGCCTTACTGTGGGTGGCAGGTGAAACCACCGGGCATGTTCGAGAAGAATCGGGAGGGCTCCGAGCTGGCATATTGGATCCGTGTCAGCACCTGGACACCCTGATGTTCCAGCTGAATTCTGTGGACTCGCCCCGTGAGCCTCCTACATTTCAATCTTCTCATCCACAGTAGGGGCAGGGTTCCTGAGATAGGAGCCCTTGCAGTTTAGCTGGTCAGTCCATCCATCCCTCTGCTTCAGGTCAGAGTCAGACACCTTCTTTAGGATTCTCCTGGAAAAGAAGTTTCTCAACATCCCTGGGTGACACCACCTTCCTTTTCCGTGAGTGTGTCATACTTTGAAAGCATCTCATGTAAATTAACTTATTCGGTCTACATCCTCCTGAAACAGGTGGTTATGTATCCTCTGTCTCTCTCTCTCTCTCACACACACACAATACAGACGTTTTTCCTACACAGATTAGAAAACTGTGTTGATTACAGGAAGGAGGAATCTTTTACTCCCCTTATATACCAGAAACTCTCAACAGATGATGTCATTAATCTTCTCGAAAGTCCCATGAAGTAGGTACGATTTGCCCATTTTAGAGATGAAAAATCCTGAAGCTCAGAGAAGTTAAAAACTTTCTGGCTCATTCCTTATAGATATTGGTACTTATTTTCATATCACCAAAGGGTGGAGCTAAGATTCAAACTTGAGTCCGTGGATTCCAAGGCCGGTTTGTCTGTCCTCGTCCCGTGGGCTGGTCTCTCGTTGCTCAGTGTCCTTTGGCTCCACAAATACCCAATGAAGAGGGACGATTGCTCTCAGAAAGTTCTCCTGTATGTCTGTTTTCTTTTATATGTGCATTCGTAGGGACAGAGAACATCTACAAAAAAAAAGCTGCCCTAAAGGATTTTTGAGATCAGTAAATGAAAGGAAATTACATGGGCAAAATAAGACAGTGTTCCGAATAGGGATTCAGGAACCTTCTGCTGTTTAGGAATGAGAAGATCGCAAAAGAACTGCAGCTTTCTTTTAGCTCAACAGAAGAGCAACTGTGATTACTTAGTAAATACAGTGGATAAAGTATATGGAATCCCCAAGTGTGAAGACAGAATTGTCCTCTTATTTCTCAGCTCTGGTCACCTTTCTGCCCTTACTCCCCCCACCAATTCAGTCCCCAGTTAAAACTGTTGCGCATAAGCTCTGGGTCTCTGGATAGTTCAGGGTTGGGCACTAGAGAGGAAAGGAATTTAGAAATTCCAGTACAAACACAGTACAGAAAGCTCCATCAATTGCAGTGTCTAGTGAAATTAAAGCCGCTTTGAAAAAACACAGTTATTCCAAGGTTTCAAAAACAAGTGAGGCATTTGGAAAAATAAAGATAAAGCATGATGGTTACATGTTTATCAAATAGAATTTTAAAATATCTCGTCGGTGTGTGTGTGTCTCTGTGTGTGTGTGAGTGTGTGTATAAAAGAGACAGAGAGACTAGTACTGTAATTTTAATTGCTTGTAATCTAACTTGCCTTTTTGTTCCTTTTTTCTTTCTTTCTTTCTTTCTTTTTTTTTTTTTGTATCAGTTAATCTGTTGGTTACATTTTCAGCTTTTCTTTGCTTCTGGTTTCATTTTCAGATGAAAAAATGCTAGGCACACAGTGCTGCTGTCTGGTTGCCATGGTGACCACAGCCTATTATCCTGCCTTGTCATTCATCACGAAAGAATTGCACTTGACAGAGGGAGAGGAAAATGCCTGCAGTCTGCAGCATAGGAGGAAAAAAAGGTTTTCTTTTCTTCTATGTCTGTAAAAGGTCTTTAATGCCCGTTTAGTTACATGTTTTATTTAGCATTATTTATTACTTGTAACGACAATCATTGATACCTGTAAAAATACATCCCCTCCACCCAAAGTATGTAACTTGCAATTTGTTCATTTGCCTTGCTTTCCCATTTCAAACCTACACCTAGCGTTGCACCTCCATGCCCCGCCACCACAAACACTGCTTCCACTCCAGTGACAGAAACAGCCCAAAGATTATATTTTCCACAGAGGATGATCATTGTAAAAGTAGCTAAACGAACCACTTCTTCTTCCTGAAATTGTTTTATAATCAACAGTTCTCTTGTCCTGCTATTCCTAAAACTAATTAGTGGGATACATAATCGATCAATAATTGAATATAACTTTTGATTAAATGACTTCAAGTTGCAATGCCTATGAAATATAGTGTTAGCAAAATAACGCGAAAGTACGACCATCTTTCCATTAGATAATCGAATATAAGATCATGATTGCTCTCTACAAATTTGGATCCATCCCAAATCCATTGTTCTTCAAAGGCAGGGAAATGTAATTACTTGTTATTTAACTATTCTGCATCATGGCCATTGGAATTAGCCTAAATTATTTCCAAAAATAAATGGTCTAATAAATTTCGTATATTTAAATACTTAGCCTTATTTATTATTTTTTAAGTCTGAAATTTTCCACCTCATTATTTAACTCTTAAAATATCTGTAGCTGGTGGGCCATTTTCAACAACTTTGCTAATTTCTTTGCTCTTCTTGAATTGTTTGACTTTCTTGTTAAGGTGGAGAAACAGGCAGTATTTGAAGTTGAGATCTAGTGAGCTTGGTTTCTGAATATTTTCTTGCTCTTTTGTCTCAGTGATGAGAGAGAAACTGGACAATAATGACACTTCATCTCAAGTTGGTAAAATACCAGGATTTGGCATAACTGATGTTTGTTTCAAATAAGCCATCCCACCTTGAGAATAAATGGGCAACTAGGGTGAGGAATAATGAACTTCTGAAGTTCAAGTTCTCGTCTGTCTGAAGACAACATCCCTACTATAGGTCAAACTTCACCAGCACCCACGGAGACACTGAAATCACACTTCTACCTGTAAGTGAAACAGGGAGTTGGTTAATTATCTGGTCAGTTTTGGGTTTTGAGATGGTTCAGAGTCTAACCTTCCCACCACTTCATTATCTGGATAATTTTGGCAAGAGGAGGTTTGGGGGCGGAGAGGGATAATTCTAAAAGAATGAAATAATTACAGCTGTCAGGAAATCTGTCCTGGATTTTAAATATTGCTCCATAATAATTCAAATCTCTTGATTCTCATCACATTGCAGATAAATTCCATTAATGCATACTTGCCAGGATCCTTTATATATCCTGGCTGTGTAAAAATGTAGAAACCATGGAATGTTTTTCTTTAATCTTGACATTTGGGAGAGCAAAAGGAAACAACAAAAAGGAGAAAAGACATATTGAGTTTAGAATTGTGACTATTTCCTATTGGTTCTAACTTTTACTTTAATATTGCAGTAACACCACTCTTCATTTCCTGTTAAACTTCAAGCCTACCTTTTGATTTTCAAATGTCCCCTAGGCTAATGTTTTCACTGAAGAATGAAATGAACAGGCAGAAACAATTAAGCGAGCAGATACAGTGAAAAGGAGCGCCACACTGCACTTTCACAGAAATGGACGTGTATGAAGGAATTCTGCTTGGAATTTGATCCTATAGCAGCAGAGCTTTTGCTTCTTGTCATTTTTCTTTTGCCCACCCCCAATGCACACCACTTCCCCTTTATGGGGGAAAAAAAAAAGATCTAGGCACACAAAGGAACTCCTAAATACTCACAGGCATGGGAAATATTTTCTCTGCCTGTTACTAGTACAGGATAATCTCCAAGAAAAAAAAAATTCATCCAGATATTCTAAACTGCAAATGTCTTCCAAAGCCCGTTAAATGTTTACATATGTCTTTATGAAATTTGTAATATGGATTGTTTATACACTCTTGATTAAGGGCATGGGCATCATTAAAAAGGATCAAGTCAGTTTAAATATGGAAAATTATAAAATCAGATAAAATTGTAACCTACAAGAAAAAGTGTGTACTTTTTAAAAAAAGCTTAATAATCTACAACTCTGTATATAAAAAGATAAATCAACAGCCAAAAGTGAGCTGTTAAAGAGCCTTCTAAGTTCTATCAGGAATTAACAAGGAAGTAATTAACTCTCCCCCAAACAAATCTGCCATCACGTGTTTATAGCATTTTTACCACTCTCTGAAAGTTATATCTTTTTTAGCACCAAACTGAGAGATTTTACATGGCAGGAGCTTGGCATGCCTGTTTTTGGATTTACTTTGTTAAAACAGCACTAAGTCGTATGCTGTAATACATAAGACACTGGGTACAATATAGCAAGGTAAGGGGGCTGACAGCGAGGTATCATTGTATATATTTTAGAAGATTTCATATTATTATCTGACATAAGACCTGCACGACAGGTTCAAGGTTGGTTCCCACTGAAATTCAAACTTTATTTCTAAGGTGGTATGCCATGGGAAACTGCCTTGTGAAGGGATCAGAACACCCAAAACATGCACAGTTTAAACCTTGTGACTCTCCTTTGTAAGGCAGAACAATACCTCAGTCATGGATCTGGAAGATGGAGGGCTACCCATAAGATTATACTGAGCGGAAGGCCTGGTTTTGTTTTTTATTGAATCCATCCCTTAGTATTTTCCCAATAAAACACTTCTCATAAACCAGGGACTTTGTATTTTTGTTGTTGTTATGGGGATTTTAAAAAAATACCAGTATAATAGTTTTACTCTGCAGTAGTGAAGATTTAAAGACAGCTGCTAGTAAACATAAAACCGGCTATATAATGGCATTACAATGGATTTTTTATTTGAGATTCCAGGATGGGGTAAATTTGTTACCCTAACAAACGGCTGGTTACGTGGAAATTGACTTCACATAATAGGGAACATTTCCCTGGAAAAGAAGGCAATTTATATTGGTTAAAACACCAAGCAACAACACACTTCCTCTTCTTTGTTACTTATAAAAAAAAAACCCGACAACGACAACAACAAAAACAAAAAAAACTCCACCTATGTTGTGTCTAGACATGAGAACTCTCCAGTAAACCGTTCTTCTTGTAGGTGTCATGGTACTAGTCCTGGAGCAATTACAAAAGCACAAATGAATTTTCAGGTATCTGTGGAAGTCCTAAGTGGAATAGGACTTTTTTTTTTAATCTTATCTACAGTGATCTGTCGCCAGCGTCATTTGAACTAAGCAAACTGAGATCACCTGATCTTCTTCCTTGTCTTTGTAACACAAGAAAAGGTAAATCTAAAATATTCATGGGTGTATTTACATGTTTTGCAATACCATATTATTTTTCGGATTACAGTGTTATATTTGTTAAATGTCAAAATGACCTTACAAGAAAAATCTGGGCAGTCGTGGCTGTCGAGAAAGTGTAAGTAGAGATATAAAAGAATTCATTGAGATGGCTATCACTAAATCTTGAAACTAGTCACCACTACAATTTGGGATTCTCTTTTTCTGGAGTGTCATAGCAGCTTCTGCCAAAGATATGTCCACCTGTGAATTTGCATAAAACGTTTTGCAGAAATAACTAAGCTAAGTGTCTCAACAGGAGATCATCCTGGTTACATGGGGGCTCTAAGTCTGATGACGGGGTTCCTTGTAAGAGAAAAGAAGGAGAGATAACACAAAGAGACACCCAGAGGGAAAGGTCATGAGTAGACAGAGGCAGAGGTTAAAGTGATGAGTCTACAAGGTAAGGAATGCCCAGGTTTGCCAGCAGCCAGTAGAAGCTAGGAGATAGAGAAGAAATGAATTCTCTGTCAGAGCCTCCAGAAGGAGCCAGCCCACGTTCTGGACTTCCAGCTTCCAAAACCATGAGAGAATACATTTCTGTTGTTCTAAGTCATTCAGCTTGTGGTGATTTGTTACAATAGCTCTAGGAATCTGATACAAGTTAATGCAAAACAAAACAAAACAGAATCAACAATTAAGGCAGTAAGGAGACATATTAGCACACAGAATACAAGGGAGAATAGAATGACCAAGCTGGCAGGAGGTTGAGTGTGCAACTGAACCCTGGTTGTTTTGGAACAACCAAAACTCAGGGTCCAAATTTTGCCAGAACTCTCCATCCTCCTCCTCTGCATCATTGTCTCGTATTGACAACTGGCTTTCTTCACTTGGCCAGAAACATTGCCACTAACATCTCCTGAATTTTCCATTTTATGGTTTCAATCACCTCAGACAGACTGATTCCCTTTCACATTTCCAAATCCTGTGGAAGGATTCCACTTTCTTAATTTGGGTCATGCCTACCCCTGAACTAATCAACCAAGGCTAAGCTGCCATAGCTTATCAAATGTGGCAGTTTCTGAGGAGACCATAGGAACAGGTGGAGGTGCTGGCACCCAAGTGTCCATCACATGGGCTCTTTTCTTGTCTATCTGTGATGCCATAGCCATTTTTCTTAAGGACCATGGTGTGGTATTGGCAAAGACATTCGTTCTGTGGGTAAGATCTGGAGGTAAATCCAGGCTAGAGCGTGGTGTTAGCAATTCACCGGACCTTTCTGAGCTTCTTAATCTGCTTTTGAAAAATGAGGATAGATTCACTGTACATATAGAAGGAGCTCAATCGTGTGTGTTAATGATGATAGCAGGAGTAGAGAAATTGAATGGTCCTGAAAGACAGACAAAGGCAATCACTTCATTTCTGTAGCTGAGATTTCAGAAGTTAAGTTGGTAAGAAAACCAGGGCGAGAATTTAGGTTACTTAACTACCAGATGAGTGCTCCTTTGTTATTTTATAGAATCTGTCCCCATCCCTGTGGATATAAAATAAGGTCTCATCTGAAAGGTGTCATTCAACTAAGTCAAAAGCATCTCTCTTAGAACAGACACTGATATTAGGCTTTAGATTAGATAATAACACTGGGGTAAGGAGGTCAAAAAGGAAGGTGCAAAGAAGTGGGTTAGGAGCTAAGATGTGAAGGACACAGCCTTGGTGCTTGCAAAATTGTGCCTGCCCTGGAGCCTATAGAATGTAATTATTTTGAGACAGCTTTCAGAAAAGAGAGAAATAAGCCCTGGTAGGATCAGAACCTTCTAATTTTAAAGCCATATTGTTTATATCCCTCTACCCTGTGTTTATTTTCCTTTTGCCATCCCTTATCATATAATGAAAACATTTTGAAAGGGCCTACTTGCCACAGTTTTGCAATGAGGAAATCAAGAGAAAGGTTTTGCCTTCTTTGGGCCAAGGCTGGACCAGAATAAGGACAACTATCAGTATATCTAGTGACTGTAGGTCAGCTCATTTTTTAAGTTTATAACAACTTAATGCTCATGTCTATGTTTTAAAGTTTTTATAATATCAACTACATTTTCAAGTTGCTCTGGACCAGAAAGTTCTACTCCATTTTCTTCAGGATACTATAATCATAACCAATGAGACCTATACACACTGCTCCATATGTGGGTACCAGGCTACACACACACACACACACACACACACGTAATATGCAGCATTCACAGAAAAGAGTATGCTTTTTCAAGGCCCTATTCTGTAAGAAGTACTGCTTAAAATGACTACTCTGAACATAAGAGTATTACCTGCCTTTGTTAGTAAATAGTAACAAGTTTGACATAGCTATCTGTAGGAATATTTCAAAGTTTTCTTGGTAGGTTCCAGTCTTTTTTACCAATGCTTGTTCAGCAGTTAGTTGTAATTTTGTGTGTGTAATTTTTTGTGAAAGGAGGTGAACTCGAGGTCCTTCTACTCCACCATCTTGTCCTGGATTTCTCAAAATTCTCTTTAACATAAAACTTTATGAATACAGTGAAATGATTACTTGAAAATGGTAGAACATACACCTTGGTATGAAAACCATATGTAGTTAATACACAGTTAGTTTAGGTATTATTGTATATCCAATAGGTTATGGATAATTCAATCTGTGAATGTGATCATTAAATTCCACCGCCCTCTCACTAAGTGTTGATGAAACAAACAAACCAAGAAGTTGCATCACACCTGATCCAGCGCGGAACCTAGTCGGCCGTTGCCGGTCATCCTCTGCCTCACTGTCCCTTGCTGTCCTTGCCCCCTGACAGTCTGTGCTGAGACAGCTCCCTTGTCACAACATTTCAGGTAAGTTTCAGTCCCTGGGTCTGCAATTTCTCCATGCTCAGATTTTGTAGCTATAAAGTCACGATTATTTTATTTCTAATGGCCTTTGTGGAGTGTTTGCCATTTTATTTTTGCCAGAGAATAGCTTCTCTGTGTATGTGTGCAGCTCTGATGCTTGTCTCTGCGTGTTTCTGCAGTGCTCTGCAGCAGAAGGAGGGGGTCTTACATAGTCAGTCAATCATCCATCCAATCAGCTCATTTGGTGAGTATTTACTGAGTCCCTACTGTGTTCCAGGTGATGCCCTAGGTGCTTGGGATATACGAGCACACAAAACAGACAAAACCAATTGGCCTCCATAGTGCTTACATTTTATTGGGTAAAATAAACCAACCCCCTCCCCCCCAATAAGTGTAATAAATAAGCTATAGGGAAAGAAAAGAATAAGTGTAATCAGAAATGACAACAGAAACAGAGGTACAGGCTGCAATTTTAAATAGGATGCAAAAAGGGGGTCTCATTGACACAACTTTTGAGCAAAGACAATAGGTACAAGAAGGAGTTAAATATATGAATACATGGAATAAGAGCATTCCAGGTGGATGGAACAGCCATTGCAAAGGCACAAAGGAGAGTAAGTACTTTGCTAGTGGTGGTAAGCATAGCAATGCCCCCAGAGGTATTAAGAGGTCCATATCCTAATACATGGAACCAGTGAATATGTCACCTAACATGGCAAAAGGGACTTTGCAGATATGATTAAATTAAGGATCTTGAGATGGGGAGATTATCCAAGTGGATCCAGTATAATCACAAGTGTCCTTATACGTGAAAGGGGGAGGTAGGACAGTCAGTCAGAGAAGGAAATGTGTGATAGAAAGCAGAAGCTGAAGTGATGTGATTGCTGGTTTTGAAGATGGAAAGATGTCATGAGCCAAGAAACACAGGAAGCATATAGAAGGTAGAAAAGGTTAGGAAATGGATTGTCCACTAGAGTTTCTAGAAGGAACGCAGCCATGCCAACACCTTGATTTTAGCCCCTTGAGACCCATTTTGGACTCTGACCTTTAGAGATGTAAGATAATAAAGGTGTGTTGTTTTAAGCCACGAATTTTGTGTTAGTTTGTTCGTTAGGAATAAGAGACTAATAAACTAGTTTAAGAAATAGTACATTCATTCATTTATTCACATGATTTTCAGATAATAGTATTTTGTGCGTCTAATACATGCCAAGCGCTGAATGAAGAATGGAGATTCAGGGTTAAAACACACAGCTCTTACCCTGAAAACTATGATCTCAAAGCAAAGATAGATAATTCCTACAAAATGTGGCAAAAACTATGATAAAGCTAGGCACATAAGGCTTTGAGAACACACAGGAGAGACATTTAATCAGACCGAGGAGGGAATAGTAGCCAGGAAGACTTCCTGCAAGAAGTGGTATTTTAACTAAAGTTTAAACAGTTAGTAGAATGTAATGTGGCAAAGATGGGGGAAGGGAACATTACAGATGTAAATAATTTTGAGTTCAGAAAGCCACAAGAGTACATCACATTCAGGGGACTGTGGGTAGTTTGCTATTTACTGAGAGGTAAAATGGAATGCACAAGAAGCCTCGGACCAACATGCTCCTAATATGTAGACTTTAAACAAACATAAGTGTGTTAATACTAATTTAATGTTATTATTCTTTTACTGAAGTATGATTTACCCAACAGGAAATGAACAGATTTTAGATGTACAGTTTGATTAGATTTGACCATTGAATTCACTTGTATGAGCCATACCCTAACAAGATACAGTCAGTTCTGCTACAATGCTAAATTATGCATTCCTAAAAATCAACATTGCCATGCAAAATCATGCAAGAAACATCACATCATAAGTCTTATGCGAAAAATGGGACTAGGGTAAAACATTCAAACACTTTGTCAGTGACACATAAAAATAAATAGAAAAATAAATACTGTATGCTAACACATGTATATGGAATCTAAAAAAAAAAAAAAAGGTTCTGAAGAACCTAGGGACAGGACAGGAATAAAGACGCAGATGTAGAGAATGGACTTGAGGACATGGGGAGAGGGAAGGGTAAGCTGGGATGAAGTGAGAGAGTGGCATGTACTTATATATACTACCAAATGTAAAATAGCTAGCTAGTGGGAAGCAGCCTCATAGCACAGGGAGATCAGCACCTAGAGGGGTGGGATAGGGAGGGTGGGAGGGAGACACAAGAGGGAGGAGATATGGGGATGTATGTATATGTATAGCTGATTGACTTTGTTATACAGCAGAAACTAACACACGATTGTAAAGCAGTTATACTCCAATAAAGATGTTAAAAATAAATAAATAAATATAAGAGCCTAATAAAAACAGTAGTGCAGTTTTACACATGTTTGGTGATTAGGGAGTTCATAAAGAAGTTATTATAAGAAGTTCATATAATAAATATGGCACTTTACTTTGAAAAAGACCTGAAGTCTGCTTATGGAAGTGGGCATCAGAAGGGTTGCAATTTGTGAGTTATTATGAAGTGAAGGAAAGAGGGTTACCTGAAATGAGACAGAAATATGTAACACCAGACGTGGATGGTTGTGACTCAGAATACAAGAGATAAACTGAGGCAACTCGTAGATGTTTGAGGTGTGTTCCTTTGTGTGAGATTTGTGTTTTCCTAAGCAGCTCAGTTTAGCTGGATGCACTTTTTTTTGCATTCACCTAGTGTTTCTTGCAGACAGCATCACACATAAGCAAATGAAAAGTCCACGTCACACTCAAATTTTTCCCTAATGTATCAATTGCATGGGAACAAATTCATATTTTGAAACAAGTGTTATAATAGAACTAACTGTGTAGAACATATCCATCACTGCCAAAAGATCCCCCGTACTTCTGCCCAATCAATTGCCAACTCCCACTCCCAGAGGCAATCAGTGTTCTCACTTCTATCACCATAGATTAGTTTTGCCCCTTCTAGGACTTGGTATAGGTGGAATCATGCAATCTGTACTATTTGGGGCCTGGCTTCTTTCACTCAAATGTCTCTGAGGTGCATTAATGTTGTTGCTTTCATCAGTAGTTCATTTCTTTTATGGCTGAGTAGTAACACCTTAGATGGATACACAATAATTTGTTTATCCATTTTCCAGTGGCACTCATTATGGTTGTTACCAGCTTTGGGCTATCATGTATAAAGCTGCTATGAACATTTTGTACATATCCGTTTGTGTACGTATGTTTTCCTTTCTCTTGGGTGAATATCCAGAAGTGAAATTGCTGGGTCCTAGGGTACATCTATGTTTAATTTTGTGAAAAGTGTTCAAACTAATTTCAAAAGTATCCGTACCATTTTACACTTCTATCAACAATGTATAAAAGTTTTAGTTGCTCCACATCCTCACATTTGATATGGTTGGTCTTTTAATCATTCTACCAGGTGCATAGTGGTTCTCATTGTGACAAATGTGCATTTCCATGATGCAAATTTCCCTAATGATATGGAGCACTTTTTCAAGTGCTAACTGACCAGTCATATAGTCTTCTTTGTGTAGTGCCTTATACTCAGTTTATTGGTTGTATTATTATTATTGAGTTGAAGTTATTTATATATTCTGAAAACAAGTCTTTTGTCATATATATGACATGTATATGATATGTATGACAAATAGGTAGATAGATAGAAAGGTAGATACAGATAGATATTTTAGTTGATGATCAACTTAACAATTTTCTTTTTTATATTTAGTACTTTCTGGTTTGTATCTAAGAAGTATTTATTTATCCCCAAATCATTAATGAATTCATTCTTCAATGTTTTCTTCTAGAATATTAGAGTTGTAGAGTTCTAGGTTTTTAAGTTTAGGTCTATAATCAATCTCAAATTAATTTTTTGTATGGTATGAAGTAGAGGTTTCTTTCCCCCTATAGATAGCCAGCATTCTAGAACTATTTGTTAAAAATAATTTTCTTTCTCATTAAGTTACTTTAGCACCTTGTTCAAATATTAATAGATCATATAAGTTTGAGTCTATTTTCTAAAATTAGTTCTGTTCCATTAATCTATTTGTTAATATTTATACCAATATCACACTGTCTTAATTTCTATAGCTTCATAATAGGTATTAAAATCAAGTACTGTGAGTCCTACAGCTGTGTTATACTTTTCAAAATTATTATGGCTATTCTAAGTCCTTGCATTTCCAAATACATTTTAGAATCAATATATCAATTTCTATTTTTTAAGCCTGCTGGATTCTAAAAATTGAGATTGTGTGATCTATAGGTCAACTTAAGAACAGACACCTTAACAACATTGAGCCTTCTAATCCATGCACATGGTACATCTCTTCATTTACCTAGTCTTCTTTAACCTATCTCAACAATATTTTGAAATTTCTAATGCATAACTCTTGAAATGTTTGTTATATTATTCCCAAACATCTCATGTTTTTGATGATACTGTAAGTGGTATGTTTATAGTTCATTTTTTATTGCTAATGTGTAGAAATACAATTGACATTTGTGTATAGAAATTAAATTTTATGATAATACTAAATTCATTTATTAGCTCTAGTAGGTTTTTTTGTTGTTTTGGGTTTTTTTTTTTGGGGGGGGGGTAGATTCCTTAGGATTTTTCTACATATATCATGTCATCTACAATTCAAGATAGGTTTGCTTTTTCTTTTCAGTCTAAATGCCTTTTATTTCTTTATATTGTATTATTGCACTGACTAGAACATCTAGTACAATAATGAACAAGAGTGAGGAGAATAGACATCCTTGTTTGTTTCCTATCTAAGGGGAAAGCATTCTATATTTTACAATTAAGTAAATATGATGCTTCCTGTGTTTTTAAAAGTAAATGACCTTTATGAGATTGAGGAAATTTCTTTCCATTTCTAATTTTCTGGTAGTTACTACTACTACTACTACTCCTACTCCTATTATTATTATCATTACCATTACATTATTAGGCATTGAATTTAATTAAATGCTTTTTCTTCAACTAATAAGATACATAATTTTTATTTATCCCATCAATATGTTGAAGTACATCAATTTTATTTTGAAAGATAAAACACCTTTGCATTTCTGAGATAACCCCATTAGTTCATGATGTATTTGCCTTTGTATGTATTGCTGGATGGGGGTTGTTAGCATTTTCTTAAGGAATTTTATATCTATGCTAATGAGAGGTATTGATCTGTAATTTTCTTTTCTTGTAATGTATTTAAGTGGTTTTGGTTTCAGGGTAATACTGGTCTTATAAAAGGAATTGAGAACTGTTCCCTCCTTGTACATTCTTGTAAGAGTTTGTGTACAATTTATATTATTTCTTTCTTAATTGTTTAATAGAATTTACCAGTGAAGTCATCTAAGTCTGCAGTTTTCTTTGTGGAAAGATATTTATATTATGAATCAATTTCTTAATGGATATAGAGCTAGTCTGATTTTTTTATTTCTTCTTATGTTAGCTTTAGTAATTTGTATTTTCAAGGGATTTGTCCTTTTAATGTAAATTTTCAAATTTATTCTCATAAAGTTGTTCATAATATTCACTTATCAAGTTTTTAAGTTTGAATGATCTATATTAATATCTCTTCTTTCATTTGTAATATTGATAATTTGTATTTTCTCTTTTTTCTTTATTAGTATAGGTAGGAGCTTATCAATTTTATTAATCTTTTTAAAAAGCCAATTTGTGATTTTATTATTTTTTTCATCATTATTTGCCAGTTTTCTAGTTAATTGACTTCTGCTATTATCCTTATTATTTCCTAGTGTATTCTTGCTTTGGGCTTATTTTTTTTGGATTTTTCTAACTTGTTAAGGTGGAATCTTAGGTTACAACTTTTAAACCATTTTTATCATCTAACATAAGCATTTAAAACTGGAATTTTCTTTCTAAGCAGTGCTTTGACTTCATCCTACAAATTTGATGTGTTATGTTTTTATTTTCATTTAGTTAAAAATGTTTTCAAATTTTCTCTTAATTTTGTCTTAGACCTGTGGTTTAATAAGAAATATTTTGATTGACTTCTAAATACTAGAGGATTTTCCAAATGCCTTTTTGTTACTGATTTCTAATTTAATCCTATGAACCTACTCTAAATGATTTATATTATTTTAAATTTGTTTAGACTTGTCTTATGGCTCAGCAAAGGGTTTATCTTGGCAATGTTTTGTGATCACTTGAAAAGAATGTGAAGTTTCCAACTGTTGGGAGGAGTGTTTTATACATATAAATCAGGTTGTTTTGGTCATTAGAATGGTTCAAATCTTCTGTATGCTTATTGATTTTCTGTCTAGTTTTTCTATCAATTGTTGAGATAAGAGTATAGAAATCTCCAGCTATAATTGTCAATTTGTCTGTTGCTTCCTCTTTTTCCATCCTGTTTTTCCTCATGAATTCTGATATTGTTATTAGATGCATAACCTTTTATGATTACTGTGTTTTCTTTATAATTTGACACTTACATCATCATTGTCTTTATTTCTGGTAAAACTATTTTTCCTGAAGTCAGCTTTGTCTAGTATTAATATACGCAGTTCATCATTCTTATGATTAGTGTTTTCATGGTATGTATTTTTTCCACAATTTTACTTTTAAGCTATCTGTGTCTTTATATTATATGTGCGTTTGTTGTAAATAACACATATTGAGTCATGCTTTTTAACACAGTATGACAGTTCTACCTTTTAAATGAAATATTTAGTCCATTTACATTTAATGTATTTATTTAAATGGTTGGAGTTAAGATTGGTATCTTGCTATTTGTTTTCTATTTGTCCCATCTATAGTTTGTTCCTTTTTTCCTCTTTTCAAACTAATTTTGGATTGAGTGATTATTATTCCATTTTATATCTTCTGTTGGCTTATTATTTGTACCTCATTTTATTTATTTTTTAATGATTTTTCTGGGACTTATCATATGAATCCTTAACTTATCATAGTCTGCCTTGAATTAATATCAGCCCACCTCATGTAAAACATAGGAACTTAAATTTTCCCCACTGTTTTTTTTTTTCTATTGCTATCATACGTTTAACTTCTACACTGAGACTCTATCAATTTTTTCAACCTTTTCCTGTCTGTGTTTCAGCTTAGCTAATTTCTGTTTTCCTGTATTCAAATTCACTGATATTTCCCTTTGCTGAGTTAAGATCATCCAGTGAAATTTTTACTTCAGATTTTTTTTTTTAATTCTAGGTTTTCTCTTTGGTCTTTTTATGTTCTTTCATAAAATTTCCATTATTTATTGTGTTTCTTTACTTGTTACCCCACTTTATCCATATTTTCATTTAAATCTTTGAACATATTTATAATACTTGTTTTAATGTTCATGTCTGTTAATTCCATTATCTCTGTCATTTCTGTGTCTGTTTTTATTGGCTTATTCTTCTCCTGGTTATGGGTCACACTTTCTAGCTTCTTTGTATGTAGGCATTTCTGAGTTGCTGCTAAACATTATAGATTGTATGTTGTTGAGTGTTTGGTTTTTATTGTCTTTCTTGAGTACTGAATTTTGCTCTGGATGGAAATTAAATCAAGGCAGCTTGATTCTTTTGGGTCTTGTTTTTAAACTTTGTTAGGGCAGGTCTAGGGTAGCCTTTACTCTAGAGATAAATTTGCCCTTCTCCTAAGGCCTGGCCTTTCTGGGCTCTCTTCTAAGTACTGTGACTTCTCTGGGAGGTCTCTACACTCTGGGGCTAGAACTTGAATGTCCCCCAACATTGTGCAAGTTCTAGTATTTGTTCTACTCACAGTTCCTCAGTAGTTTTTCTTTCCCTAGTAGTTGTCTTTGCTCAGTAGTTGTTCTGCACATGACCTCATGGTTTCTTATTTTGCACATGGGAAGCTTCGTGTTCAAACACTCAAGGGCTTCCAATATAGATTTCTGAAGCTCCTTCTCTGTATAGTTCCCTTTTAGCTGGTATCCTGACCCACAATTTCCAACACAGGAACTCCAAACTCTGTTCCCTTTCTCTTTAGCCAAGCAAGACCATTGTTTTCTGACTTCCCTTTCCCTGCACTACAGTTCAGAAAATGCCTGTAAGCAGAAAGCCAGGGAAATCATGGAGCTCACCTAATTTAGCTTTTTCCACACAGTAATCATGGTTCTATGTTGCCTGTTGTTCAGCAATTGAAAATGGTTATTTCATATATTTTCTCTAGTTTTATAGTTCTATACCAATTACTCAGTTATCACTGGTAAGCAAGTATTTTAATGCTAAATCATTTCGGTCATCAAGTTCTTTGAAGAAAAGATATGAAAGTCTTTCTTCATAACAAGAGATACTACTTTAGTAATTATACTCTAGTAAATTTGTTTTATGTGTGTGTGTATGTATGTGTGTTTGTGTAAATATAAGTGTGTGTCTTTATGTGTGTATGTGTATAATGGGATTTCAGCAATCATGAGGGGCAACAATCCTTTGGTTTTATGCATACAATCTTATCAATTTTCTTTTTCACATAAATTTTGGTTAGCTTGGAACTTATTGAGGCCTGTGGGAATTATACCTTTGAGAACCAGAATGAAAGCATGTTTTTCTATTTTCTTCAGTACTAAACTATATCTCTTTTTGGAATGTTATTCATCTAAGGTAGAGAATAATTCTACTGGTGGGAGAATTAATTAGAGTCATTTATACCCTAATAGACCTAACAGTCTTTACACGAACTGGAAATGTAAAGTGGATTTGTTCTTTGCATTCATATGGTTGATTCAGAGAGAACATCATTCACAGTATCTGTGAGACACCAGGTGGGGTGCCCAGGTCAATGGAACAAAAATGGATTTATTTGATTCATATGGATTCCTATTATTCAGATAATAAAAATCCATATTCATTAACCTGTAAGCAACTGGAACCAGAAATATATCCATTATATTGAACCATACATTATCTCAGACTTTTTTAACCTGATTTCTATAATACAGACATATTTGGGAATTTGTCTGGAGGGTTCTCCTAGTGTGAATAGTTCTTAGGCCTTGTAAATATTTAGCACCTAGTAATAGCCTAGTAACCATGATCAAAACTGAGGTTGCAAATACATAGACTTCCTTGATAATGTAAATATGAATATTTATTGGGTGTCATTAATCTAGTTAGTCATTTAACAAACACATTTTGGGCACCAAATACTATGTTAGGTGCTAGAAAAACCATGATGAACTGTTCTAGACACATGATAGAATATCTTTTAGAGAAAACCTATGTCTGTGTCAAGGTGTAAATATAAATGACCATTTTCATTATCTACATATTGGACAAATGAAGAATTTGAGAACCCATCTTCCCAATCTCCCATTCCAGAAACATGAAAGCTGTCACTTATCTCAAGGAAAAAAATCACCTGGCCAAAGAGAACTTTCTCTTTCCTTAAAGCAGAGTTGCATTGGTAGTCATCATTACTGCATTTTATATCTGCTAACCTTTAAAAGCAGTCTCAGCTATGAGGAAACACTATGGTTCGGTTATTTTTTTGAAGCCATAATGTCTTCGGCCTAAGTAATGGATGAAGGAGTTTGCTACCAGGAATCTTTTTTCTTAATGCTGCATGGACTCAATCTCAGTTTCTACATAGCTTCCAGAATTATTGTTAAGAGCTAAGTTAATTTTCCATTGTATAGCAATGTATCACATCACATACAATGGAAGATCCCTCTGGGTGATAGACTACAGGATGGTGTATGTTTCTCATCAGATGAACCTGTTAATTAGTTAATGTTGGTAAGGCATTTTCAAAATTAAAGAAAGAAGATAATTCATTTTTATCAGCTTTGAAGTCTCTTTCTTCATGGAGACTGAAAGTATAATACGTTGAATCATAGTCATAGAGCTCATTGCAGCTGGCACTTGAAGCTTGTATGAGAAGGGAATGCCAATCAATTTCTGTGATTCTCATCTAAAAATACATAAAGCCCGAGTTATACTCTGGAGATTAACTGGCTTTATCAATAACAAATGTCCTTCTTCCCCTGAGATTAGCAAGAATTCAGACCTGGTCAGGCTGCTTTCATATGTGTCCTGGATGACACTTTAACAGATGCCATATTACAGGAAAAAAATACAGATGTATATTTGGTTTTTAATACTTTATGAGAAATTGCATCTAGGTATTTCAAATATTACAGCTCTAGGTCCATTAAATATAATGACTATAGATGTAATATATACTATATTTTTTCTTCAGTAATTCATTGATATCTGGGGATGTGTATATATCATTAATAATGGATACATATATACACACAAATGTAAATGTATGCATTTAAAAATTCTGTTAAATATTAGTTTGCCCTTGAAGCCCAAATATCCAGGCTATGTCATATCAACATGAAGAAAATACAATTAATCGGAAAGTAAAAATTTTTCATAGTCAGTTCCATTTAGGCAATCTCGTTCAGCTGATTTTTTTTCATGAAACTGACCAATTGTTTTGATATCATAAGGACATTTTGAAAAAATATGTTTGCTTGTAATTATTAAATAATTAACTTGCTATGTAACACATGCTAATTTCATATTTTTTCAAAAGCCTTGATGCTTAAAAGACAACTTGTTAAGTTATTCATCCAACTCCAGCATAAGACTGTATTTAAAATTGATGAAAGCAGAATGATACCACCGCACATCTTTAGTCTTAAAAGGATAGATAAGAGCAGAATTATTTCAGTTTAGTGTAAAGGAAGAAAGTTTCTCAGGGACCCAGAGGGCTCCATAGAGACTCTTTCTGTAGGTAAAGTCTACCTAGAAATTTAAAAATAAAAATAACTGAAGGGATACTTTCTTTAGAGGATACTTTCTTAAGAATGATGGAGAATCTGAAAAAGAATACATATGTATAACTGAATCACTTTGCTGTACACCTGAAACTAACACAACATTGTAAATTAACTATACTTCAATTTAAAAATGGTTAGAGACTTCCCTGGTCGCTCAGTGGTTAAGAATCCGCCTGCCAATGCAGGGGACATGGGTTCAAGCCCTGGTCCAGGAAGATCCCACATGCTGCAGAGCAACTAAGCCCCTGTGCCACAACTACTGAGCCTGCACTCTAGAGCCCATGAGCCACAACTACCTAGCTCTCATGCCACAACTACTGAAGCCCGCATGCCTAGAGCCCATGCTCCGCAATAAGAGAAGCCACCACAACGAGAAGCCTGCGCACCACAACGAAGAGTAGCCCCTGCTTGCTGCAACTAGAGAAAGCCCGCGCACAACAACAAAGACCCAACACAACCAAAAAAGAAAAAAGGTTAAAAAATGAAGAATAATGGAGAAAAATAAAGTTGACTCCTATAAAATCAAAGGAAGAAGCAGGCCAACAAGTATATTAACAGAGAATTATTAATCAGATGTTGTTAAAAAACCACCTGAGAATAAGCATTTTGAACAAGAGATTCACACCAAAGTTATCCACAAACGTAAAAAGAGATACACTTCATGTGCTTAATTCGTATTTCCTTTTCTTTGTCCTATATTTTAGCATTTAAAAAATCAACATATTTTGATTAATATACTCTAATTTTAAAGTATTAATATACTTTAATTTTAAAGTAAATATTACATACTATAAATGATATATTAATTATGTAGCATCTTCCATTCCCTTGGAAACTATGAACAAGGCAAAGTGGTTTTTTTTTAGGGTTCTTTCACTTTAATCCTCAACCTGTGATGAATATGATCTAGGCATACTCATAATTTTTAATCACTATTATATAGACAGTCAGTACCTTTAAACAATAGTTTTCCATTAATTTGCATCTTTTTTATTTTTAGAAGTCTTCCAGTAGTGCTGCAAGATGCAATGAACACCATCAGTGTTTGTCGTTCCTTTACGTATGATGGAGGGTGAATAACTCTCCTGATTTGCCTGAGACTGAGTGCTTTCCTAGAACAAGGGACTTGCAGCCCTGAAACTGGGAGAGTCTGGGCAGATCAGGACAGTTGCTCACCAAAAATGAGGGACACTGAGTAAAGTGGCTAAAACAAGTGCAGCTGATATTTATTGGGGACTTAAGTGTCAGGCTTGGTGGTATGCAGTTAAGTTTTGCTCTTTCATTCAATCCTCATGACAATTTGAGATGAGTATTAAGTTTCATCTCCATTTTATACATGAGGAAACTGAGGCTTAGTCAGATGATGTAAAGCATAGCTTTAAGTAACACATGCATATTGAATATACTAGAAATATATGCTTTTTAAAATAATGTCTTTTTTTTAACATTTTTATTGGAGTATAATTGCTTTACAATGGTGTGTTAGTTTCTGCTTTATAACAAAGTGAATCAGTTATACATATACATATGTTCCCATATCTCTTCCCTCTTGCATCTCCCTCCCTCCCACCATGTCTTCTTCTTATGTCCCAACTCTTATTATAATATTGCTCATATAATGTCATTTTATAGTAAGCTTGATGGGTAAGTGAAGTAAACGAGGGAGACATCAAAGAGAATTGTTTCAGCTCAGCACGGGAGGACCATGCATTGGCACATGTACCTAAACGCCAGTGGAATGGCCTCTGTTCTTGTAATATTAAGATGAATAGAGGTGAAGTCAACCAGCTGGTTTTAAGAACTTAAGGCCAATTCACCTTTGTGTAGAAGAATTGGAACTGAAGTTTACATTCATCATAGATTTTTGTGCTTACTGTGCTTCACTTTTTTTTTTGAGGGATAAAGGAGAGAGGACTTAATTTAGGTGAGGCAGGGAGGAAAGGGGAGGATTGGGAGTACCGTGCCAGAGGAGATGAGAGTCCCGAGAGGAGAATGGCCGGAGGTAGCGGGAACATCCATGTGGTCCGGAGTGAGGGTCATGGGAACGGGCAAAGGCTCCCCTACTGCCTCTTCCAGGCCCAACAGTCTGAATGCTGTGCTCTGGCTCCTTCTCTCCCCCTTCTCCCCTTAAGCCCTAGCAGAGTCTGATACTTGAGCTTAATGTCTAAAGGCATTGGGGTAGTATTATGCGGCTCTGTATTAGCCACCGTTAAATACTTGGTTGGGTAGCAGGACTGACAAAGGAAGTGTTGAAACCCACGGAAAGAGACAGGCTTGATAGGGATCCTGACCCAAACCCCTGTAGATGGGGTCCTGCTCTCTGCCCTGGCTGTCAGATAGATGAGTAGAAGAGCAAAGAAATGAACTTGGGAGACACATTCTCTGTCCCCCTCTATTCCTTCAAGGCAACCTGAAGCCCAAATACTCAGATTCAGGTTGCCAATATTTTTCTGATAAAAAGAAGAAAGGAATGAGGGATAAACAAAACATGGTATATAAATGCATTATTCAGTCTTAAAAAGAAAGAAAATTTCTGACATTCGCCGCAACATGGATAAACCTTGAGGAGATTATGCGAAGTGAAATAATCCGGTCACAAAAGGACAAATACTGTATGATTCCTCTCATAGGAGGTCCCTAGAGAAGTCAAATTCATAAAGACAGAAAGTAGAATGGTGGTTGTCAGGGGCTGGGGGCAGTGGGAATGGGGAGTTAGTTAGTTAGTTAGTTAGAATAGTTACAGAGTTTGCTTTATAAGATGAAAGAATTCTGGAGATGGGTAGTGATGTTGACTGCACAGCAATGAGGATGTACTTAATACTACTGAGCTGTACACATAAAAATTGTTAAGATGATAAATTTTATGTTATGTGTGTTTTTACCACAATTTTTTTAAAAAAGAAGAAAGAAATCCCTAGGCCTTTCAGTATGCACATTTCTAGCGCCATTTACAGAGTCCCTATATTTTCATCTTTGTTCTGATAACAGCTCATACTAGGCAGTTAAACAAATCCCCGACTTGACTGTTCTTTGGATTTTTCATCCATAAAATGGGAAAAATCCTTCTTAATATGCAAGTGCTTCTTTTGAAGTATAATTGGACTTTCTCTTAAAGTCCAACTGAATAAAACTCATCTTTTCTTTTCCTGCCCTGACTCCCCCAAAATAAAGAAGAAATACTTAGTCATGAAGCCAGAGTGTGGTACAATTCTACTGGGCTGGGTTGGGGTAGAAAGGTACCGTAAGGCTCACAGTACAAATGTCAACCAATGATCAGGACATCTTACTCAATGGTTTCTACTCCCCATGGAAAGGCCTAGGAAAGTTGTGATTCCCCCAGAAATCCTGATGTCACTTCTCAGATCTTTTTACTAAATCTCACGTGTGGTAGAGTCCTTATATCCTTACCCCAAGTTGTCCCCTTATTGGAAAATCAGTCACTGAGGCAATTAACTGGTGAAGGCAGCAAAGCAGAGTAGTAAAGAGCTCTGCATCCAGGAAGACTTATGTGTTTTTGGGGGTTTTCTTGGGGGGGGTGGTTTCAGAGGGAAATAGTTCTTTAACTCATTCATTATTTTGTTGAATAACAGTAGTAGTTAGTCCAGTATGATTTTTTTCTTCTGATTTTATTAATTTATTTTTATTGAATGAAAGATTCTTTTTTTATAAATTTATTTTTATTTATTTATTTATTTTTGGCTGTGTTGGGTCTTTGTTGCTGCGCGTGGGCCTTCTCTAGTTGCACTGAGTGGAGGGCTACTCTTCGTTGCGGTGCGTGGTCTTCTCGTTGTTGTGGCTTCTCTTGTTGCGGAGCACGGGGCTCTAGGTGTGCGGGCTCAGTAGTTGTGGCTTGTGGGCTCTAGAGTGCAGGCTCAGTAGTTGTGGCACAGGGGCTTAGTTGCTCCATGGCATGTGGGATCTTCCCAGACCAGGGATCAAACCCGTGTCCCCTGCATTAGCAGGCAGATTCTTAACCACTGTGCCACCAGGGAAGTCCCTGAACGAAAGATTCTTTAAATTCTATAGTACTTGACAATTTTCAAAAATTTCACAAACATGATTTCATATAATCCCATAATAACCCTTTTTTCCCCACCCTTATCTTGCCCTTCCACCCTTCCCTCTCCCCACTGGTAACTGCTAGTTTGTTCTCTATGCCTGTGTGTCTGCTTCTTTTTTGTTTCATTCACTAGTTTGTTGTATATTTTTAGATTCCAAATATAAGTGATGTCATACAGTATTTGTCTTTCTCTGTCTGACTTATGTCACTAAGCATAATGCCCGCCAAGTCCATCCATGTTGCTACAAATGGCAAAATTTCATTCTTTTTTATGGCTGAGTAATATTCCATTGTGTATATGTACCACATCTTCTTTATCCATTCATCTGTTGATGGACACTTAGGTTGCTTTGCGTACCTTGGCAATTGTAAATAACGCTGCTGTGAACATTGGGGATGCATATATATACTTTTTCAAATTAGTGTTTTTGTTTTTTTCAGATATATACCTAGTAGTGGAATTGCTGGGTCATATAACAGTTCTATTTTTAGTTTTTTGAGGAACCTCCCTACACTTTTCCACAGTGGCTGCACCAATTTACATTCCCACCAACAGTACACGAGAGGAAGACCTTATTTTGAATTCTAGCTGCCACTCACTAACTGTGAGTCCTTGGCAACATTGCCAAACCTCTCAAACCTTAAAATTATCTCTGTAAAATGGAGACAATAAGAACCTACCTTTTGGGAGGTTGCAAGGATGGTGTCACAAATGCCTAGTGCACTTAGTTTATAGAAAGTATTCAATACACATGACCATTTACTAAGATTGCCTCCAGAATAGGAAAAGGTGGGCAGGGATTTTGAACCATGGCATCAGACCCCCCCCCAAAAAATCTTCCTCTGTATCTGCGATCAAAACTTTTTTATTGATGCTCCTTATACACATATGCAATCACCCACTGTGTATTTGGTCTATATCCATAGCTTCCTAATACTGTTTTATTCCTTCATTCTTTCTTCATCTCTAAAAGAACTCCTTGTGTTTCCTTTTCTTTACCTCTTAAACATGTCATCAAAAGTTGTGATGAATCACAGCAGTCTGGCTTGAGAATTGGTCCACATAAAAATTCCAAATATAATCCAGCCCCGGATGATGTTGGTCGTGAATTATTCATATGGTCTAATGAGGAACACGAGAGGATTTGTAGTCAAATAACAACTTTTCTCCAAATGACATAAAGCACATCTGAAACAGATCACAATGATCTCACTTTGCCAGATGGGAGACCAATGCCCGGGAATGGGAAAGGACTGGGCCAAGTTGAACAAGCAACAGAGATTCCAACAAGACAATGCTTCTGTCGGGGCTCAGTACTAAGTAGAAAATCCCCACTCCCTCCCTCTCCTACCCCTATTTCCTATAGGATAAATTGCATGATTTCTAAGGGAAACACATAGGTGAAAGAAAAACGCAACCGTATGAGAACACTTGGTTAACCTAGATGCTAACAGTATACAAGCTCAACTAGAGTGATAACAGTAGAAGACAAATGTGTGCTAAAGCTGGTACCTGATCTGTGCTTCCTAACCTGGCAGACAAGGCCCTTTGTGATCTGGCCCCAGTCTACTTTGCCAGCTCGGCTTTCCCCACTCCCCAACCGGAAACTGAAACCCTATATAACATCCATACTGAACTCTCTCCAAACACCCAGTATCTCATAGCTGCCTGACGTTGCACATCCTTACCCTACACTCCTCTTTACTTCCTGACCTAAATTCTTCTTATCCTTGAGTCTTTGGCCTGAGCATCAATGCCTCTGGGAAGACTTGCCAGTCCTCCTCCAACCCTCTTGGGGGTTAGATTCCCCTCCTCTGTATTCTCAGGGTACCCTGCACATATTCCTGTCATGGTGTCTCATACTGTATTAACATGACCTGCTTCCTGGTCTGTCTTCCTCGCCAGACAGAGGACTCCTTTAGAGCAGGGACTGTCGCTTTGTATCTTAAGTGCCTGGCACCTACTAGGCTTTCAGTAAAAGCTTCTTAAGGGAATTAGTACTGTTTCTAGCTCTGCAAAATGCAAGAACTTCTAACTCGATTTCTTTTTCTATCAGTAATAGATAACAATCTCCCCTCCACCCCCGTCCACCATATACTAAGGATGTGACCTAGCAGACTTGTGTGGAATCACTGTGACCTACTTAAATTAAAAAAGAATAATCTCTCGAAAGGATGTTCAGAGGTCATTTGATCCACTCCCATCAGCACCAAAGTGAATTTTCTGGAAATTTGAAAATATTCCAGTAATGAAAAGCCACAAAAGGTAATAATCAGCATTAGAAATAAGGGAATGTTAACCTTCAAGTGGGCTCAAATGACATGTTCAGATAAGTTTGGTTTTCAAGAATCAAGAACAAAGCTTTCAACTTGTTACCCCTTCATGTTGAAACATGTAAGTGCGTAGAAAGTAATGTAATTCATATGCTTGTGATTCATTTACCGTTCGTTCATCAAAATGCTTAGGTGCAAGAGTGTGCTTGATGCCTGTTCAAGCTTCCTTTTCTTGACAAGGATGTTTGTTTTTTGCGAGGTAACTCACGTCCTAAAATTTGGGTACTTACAGGGAAATTCCAAGCCTGTCAAGTCAAAAGGGCTTGTAAATTGGTCCCACAACTTTCTCCCAGTAAAGGTTAATAATCCTGTGGGTGGGGGGTGGGGAGGGCTGGTGGTTGGTATTAAGAGAGTTATTGTGCTGTAGATGAAATAGGTCACTGACTAATTGACTAAATTTCCCAAGATATTAATGATCAAAATCAGAACTTCTAAGCTTTTCCCAATTTGCTGTACACCCTTAATTGGCTTCAGGTTTATGGCATGAGGCTAAAATCTTGTAAAACTGGACAAAGGCCTTTGAAAAGAAAAACACTCAACTAAAATGGTGACCGTTTTGAAAAGCGGAAAGAACGCATCAATTCAAATCATGAATTGCATTATTACCTATGTAAAAACCCCATACTCAACTTTCAGTGCCTTAAAATGCCTCTATACAAGGAAGGGCTGGCTGAGGTCCTTCTCTTTGTTTCTCTGTGTGATAGAGTGCAAGATCAAAAATGCTACAATCAAATCGTCAAATGAGAACATCATTGAGAAGTTGGTGTCAGATTACTAGCTATGCCTGAAACAAATCAAAGCAAAACAAGCAAACAAAAAATCCAGATATCAGGATCTAGGATAAGGCTGATGCCTCCAAATAAGTGTGATATCCAGAACTGAGGTCTGTTTCATAGGGCTGACCAAGCCAGGAGAAGCAGAGGTGAGGCTCATGATGAGGAGAGGAGGCCCTGCAGTTCAGAATCTTGGGCTGAGCCAAGGGAAAATCAGTAGATTCAGATCAGTTAGAATTGCTGGGTGGGACTCTAGAAATCTAAGGGCCCATCTAATTCTGGAATCATCCCATTCATGCCTCATGGTGCTCCAACCTGTGTTTGAATGCTTCTGGACTTACAAAACCCTTTTCTTCAACTGGCCCATTGTACAGATGACTCTTCATTTTAGATGATTGCTCCTTATATTTAATCAATATTTATCTGTGTTACTTCCACCTAGGGTTCCCTTTCGAGGTATACACAATACATTGAATCCTTTTATCCAACATCGTTTTGGGAGTTTTAGGACCTGGTTTTTGAGATCTCCTGGATGCTTTTCTCTAGATGAAAGCTTCTCAGATCCTTTTACTGTTCCTCATATTCCTTTACTTTCTTGGTTGTTTTCTTCCTCTAAAAATCTTTCTCTTTGTCTCTCTATTCCTTAAGTGTGTTAATTAGAATGAGTGGATGGAACTCTTCATGGTCAGACCTTGAAAAATCCATGATAGAGTCATATTATCTTTAAAGTGAACAGTAGATACATTTCCTTCCATGAGCTCTCTCTCTCCCTCCCTCCCTCCATAGTCAACACTCGTGATTTTTCTGTGCTTATCACATCCAAGTGGCATGTTTGTAGGTATTTGTTTACTGGAAAATTCCCTTTTCATTATATTCAACTTCTTACAGACTGTTGAGTGAAAGATCCTGCCTCAGACCACATTTAAATCTTACCTCAAGGGCAGGCCATAAAATTCATGAACACATAAACCCCAAATGAAAATATGGAAGAAAGGGACTCTCTGTACATCATTCAAAAGCAAAATGAAACATCAATTTTTTATGTGAGTATAAGTGGAAGATGACAGGAAATCCAGGGCAGGATTAGGGAAGGGACAAAAAGCCTTACTGGTTTATTTTTCCACAAAGAAAGGCAGATTGGGTAGCAAAAGGTTATGTCTGGACCTTGGGTATATACCTACCCAAAATTAATCAAAAAGAGAATGTACGACTGAATCAATACGTTGTTATTTTTATGGTTGTTTATTGAGCTTTATTTGTCTATGCAACAGAGAGCAGTGCCTAGGTTCCATGGAAAATGTTTGCATGACATAAACTGTGGCGGAAGACAGATGGTCATCTGATCTTAATAACTGTGTTTAAACAGAGTTGAACTGCTATTAGTGATACCCTCCACAAAGATTTATTTGGGAAGCATGGTACAGGGACTTTCACCCTCATGGAATAGTTTTTCTTTCAATGTTTGTGATTGTCTACACAACACCGAAAACATCTGAATTTAAACGAAATCTTTCAGTCTATCATCTGCGTGGCTGGCACATGCAATGCCAAACAACTGAAAGCAAGAAAAGAAAAATGCAACTGACTGAATTATTTAGAGATATATAGATTGCCAGAGTTGAGTAATTATTCAAAGGTTGGTTCGTATGGACATCTCACTGGGACAAAATATAAATCGAATTCAGATCACTCGGTCTGTTAAGACCCTACTGGTTCCTCACTGCTTTCAAGAGCACAATCCAAGGGCCCTGATAGGGCATCCCGGGCACTCTGTTATTTGGTCCCACCCTATCATCCCAGCCTCATCTGTTGCTTCTTTTCACTAAGTGGATTCTATAATCCAACTACACAAATGATGCACCATTAAAAGTGCTTATGCTTTTTCAGGATTTCAGCATGTCTTTGTCCATATGCCTTGTCCCTGACATGTTTTTCTTCTAATTTCTCTGACTGATAAACTTTCTATTCTCCCATCCATCTTTTAAGACCATGCTCAAGTATTAACTCCTTGAGGGATGCCTTTGCTGACTTCCCTATACTAAATAGTTGTTTTCTTCACTATGCTTCTATAGGGCACTTCAAGAGAATTGCTGTTACACTTTGCATTGTCATTACTTGTCCACACATCTCTCTTTCTCATTGGACTACGGGCAGAGTAGGAGGCATGTCTCTTTAATCATTGACTTTCTTGTGCCTAGAATAATGGCAGACTCATAACTGGCACTCCACAGATGCTATTTGAATGAATTAATTCTGATTTAAACTCTTTTTCTTCAATAAGAGAATTTTTATCTGAATAGTTTGGGATCCTTGTTCAACAATTCACTCCAGCTATATAGATGATAGCTCAAGGAATATATCTCAATCCAATATTGATTTGATTACATAAATTTAAATAATAATGTATTCAATCAACTTTAATTCATTGACTGCATATTTTGCATTTCATGTTTTTATGCAACGGCATAGAAGACACATTTTTTATAGTACTTAAATTCTTATTCACAAAATACACTTCAGGATATGTGTAGCTGTGATACATTCCTTATGAGGATGCCTGAACTCTCTTTAGGAATTTTCCAATCTCTCTAGAATGCACAATATTAAAAAAAAAAAATACAGTGAATGTTAAATACCTAGTAACCTTTGCAGAAGCTATGTTCACAGCACGAAAAGCTATAAAAGGACTATAGAAAGTCCTATTCACCTATTCAATTCTGGGAATTAAAGAATTTTCATCATGTCTTTTTTGCTTTATATTTCATTATTTGGTAAGAAAACAAGTTCCCATGTTATTTTGTGTGTGTGTGTGTGTGTGTGTATAATAACATATATTATATATTTGTGTGTATATTTTACCAGTAGAGGGTATATATATAGATACACACATATACATTTATATACACATATATACATATACATTTGTATTCTGTTAAACAGGAACAAACAAAACCACAAGAGAAAATTACTTATCCCCCCAACTTCACCCCCAGCCCCTTGAAACATGCCAATATTTTTCATTTCTCTCCCAAAATTGTCAGTATAGAAATGGACGCTGTAGCATGAAGGGTAATACAGGAATACTTTCACCAGGCTTAAGGATATGAGATAATGAAACTTGCTCCCGGGATAAGCATATTTATTGGGTTTGTTATGTATCAAATGTAACAAAAGTAGAGGATCTGAAGAACACCCTGTGTGGTTCTTTTCACACCCTTTGATCACACAATTCCTCTTTAATTCAGATGCAGTAGAGCTTAAGTGGCTTCATTGATGTGTTAAGTGTGGAATGATTTTTGTATAAAATAAAAAAGGCTCCATTATGTGTCCAGAGAAGCCTGTGTGCGCTCATTTATTGAGACAGGAAGTCGGTTTCCCACACAGAACAACAATACTGTGATGCTGCAGCATTGTGTCTGAAAGAAGAGTAAAGGAAACTTCATTTTCTACCTGGCAGAAATCGGCTTCTGGAGGAAGGGGCAGACAAGGCGATTGGGCTTCCACTGAGTGAGAGGACTTGATTGATTTTCAGAAAATGCACCGTGCCATGTGCAGGGAGGCTGCCTGGAATACTTTTGTTAGGAAAACGTACATTTTGTAACGGGCGCCCGTTTTCTGAATCTTCCTTGACGTGATGCATTTCAGTGAGCACTTGTCACCCCCCTCTTGAAGTCAGGTGGGGAAAGAGAAATGCTCTTTTGGATATTTTCCCTCCTAGATTTGTGTCTGGGTTGATTTTGGTTTGTTTGTTTTTTCCTTAAGTTGGTTGCCATTCGCTTTTTTTAAAGTTTTTGTTTGTTCGTTTGTTTCGTTTTGTTGTCTTCTTAATAAGCATGGAGAATACTTCTGAGACTTTCCAAGGCGAAGTTAAAAATCTACCCATAGTTTAAATATTTAGGCATGGATATAGGTCCTATCTGCTAGGAGTGGACCTCAGTCTTGTCATAAACCCATGGAATAAACCCTACACTGTGGTCACAGGATGAAGAGGAGCAAGATTAGAATTCACCTCGGTCTCTTATCCCCAGCTCAGTCTTTTATCTCTGCACCATGCTGCCTTATACTCTGTGAGGTAGCTAGAAGCTAGCCATCCTCCCCATGGCTCATGGGATCCCAGTGTCTACCCTCATGGTGATTGTCTTAGTCATTTTCTGCTTCAGCCTAATTATGAACCAGTCTAAAGGCTTATGTATCTTTGCTGGGAGTTGTTCTAAAAGAATATATTACAGAGTTGTTCCACTCAACGGTTTTATAATCTAAAACAGACAACAGCTACATGGATCTAATGAAAAGAATGTATAGAGAATAGAGCAAGCTTAGGGAATTTTTCCATTGGTCATGTTTACCTTATTAATATTCTTAAGATAAGTAAATTTTCAGGGTGAAAAGTTCAGTAAAGGATAGTTATATCAGTTTCATGTCCAAGAAGACAATCATTAGGCTGTGTAAACTGAGGTGGGAGATAGGATTAGAAGAGCTATTTGATTGAGGTTTGGTGAGGGAAGTCAAAAGGGTAGATACTCCAGGCGCAGTCAAGTTCTCTCCGTGACTATTTCATTCTTCCTTATATAGTTACGTTCGTTTCTGCCCATTCTTCTTAACTTTTTCCAAACCTACTGCTAATACAACATCTACTTTTTCCTTCCCATCACGCATGGGTGATTTTTGTTGTTGTAGTTAAATTTGATGTCACAATATTCTTTTGATCATTATAGATGTGTTTATAAAAGAATTTCAGAGTCTAGTAGTTCTAGGGGTTAAGTATTGGGGCAGGACAAAGAATATTCTTCCAGAAGGTCCTAGACTAATAGCGACAACCATTAGCTTTCTTTCTCTTGGCATTCAGAGCGAATTCTTCCTCCCTGACTCCTTTATCAGCCTTTTCTATTTCATTCCAACTCACAGTAGCACTGCCATTGCTGTTACCCTAGATATTTAATGCTTCTTCCTCATGCACTTCTCACATTCTTCTCATGCATTTCTCAGAGATCCCCATCTCTCACCCCCTCCACCTATTTGTGTAATGCTTGGTATGTGACTGTTGCCATGAACAACAATAGGCCCTGCCCAAATCATGTGACTTTAATTTATGATGTCAGACACCGTTTTTTTTCTGCAGAGAATTAGTGGGTGCCCTAAAGCTAATTTTCTTACCCAATATGATATGGTTTCTGATCTCTCTTCACCCCATGCTTAGATTCAGATAAAGGCTACTGTGCCTTTATCCCCCAAATCAATAACCCAGTGAAAAGATGGTACAGTCAGGAATCCAAGAGCAGCATTCTTCTCCTGGTACTGTAACTGACTTCTTACAACTCAAGACCAGCTGCTTAATTTCTCTGACCTATCATTTCTCCATCAGAAAATTGTCTTTTTCCTCCCTCCCTTCTTTCCTTTTCCTTTCTTTCCTTTAACTCATATGTGCTGCACATCTCTGTTGCCTAGGAGAGAACAGAAAAACCAAACAAAACATTAAAATAACAACACAAGACCACTATAATTAAATGACCAGATAACAAGGAATAAACTCCATATGCATTTGTAAAGCACTGTGTAAAACTATGATATTGTTATGGGAGAATGACACTCTTGGGAAGACTGGATAACACAGAGGTTAAGAACTTGGGCTTCTGCATTAAAAAACATGAGTTTCAATCCTACTAGCTGCGTGACCATGGGCACATTAAAGTTTCCAAGTTGCAGTTTCCTCATCTGTAAAATAGGACATGTTAATAAAATTACATAACTCAAAGAGCTGTTGTGAAGATTCACTGAGTGAGATTATATACGTAAAAGGTGAAGCACAAATGCCTAGCAAATCATAAATGCTGAAGAAATTTAGCTGTTATTATTGTTAAGGAGGGCAGAGTAACTTGCACTATTATCATGTCATTTTTGTTGTTTAAAATAACAGTAATAACTGCAAAGGAAACAAAGTTCAGTGGGGGCTGGAGGAGTCAAGACTTCTCCTACGGGGTGTCAATTTCCTCTGAAGAAAGGAATTCATGAAAGTAGAGGCTTGGCTGTGCTTGGGATAGAGGCACAGTAATGTTAACGGTTAAGGTTTATACTCTTGAACACCCTTTTCTGACTGTGAGCTGTTTGAAGGCAGGAATTATATTGTATTCATCTTTGTATCCCATATCTTAATTATTTGTGCTTAGTACAGCAGAGAACTAGACAAATGAAATGAATTTGTTTATATTGCCTTGAATTCAGTCTTTCAAAGGAAAAAGCAATGAGTCTGCTTTCCTGAGAGTTTTTAAGGGCTTGCTGGAGCTGACTTGGGAGCATACAACCAAGGAAAGGGCCCAAGGGCTTGGAATTCCAGCTCAAATCCCCATGTCCACCACAAGCTGCCTCTGGATCTCAGAGCTCTCCATTACTGACTAGGTGGCCTTAGGTCCCTTGAAGCTGGAATTAAAGATAACCCATGTGCAATATTTGGATAAGTGCCTTAATAACATGACTCTAATGATCATGAGGCAACAAGAATGTTCCATTTCGCTTATTTTTGCTGTGTGCTTATCAGAGCTTGGAGCACACATCCAGGACATTCAGATGGCTGGAGTTAAAATGATTAAAGGGTATGGAGCCTACGTTTGGCTTAATGCTGCTAAGAAATTCCTGGGCTAAAAAAATAATAATCTTTCGTTTTTCTTTCTTTCTTTTTATACATTTGTATAAGTTGATAGAAAAGAAAATCTTTGCAGTTCAACATGGAGTTTCTTTTTCCTTTTCTCTCTGTCTCGGGGGCCTTATCTGATTTTAATCAGCACTGGCCTAATATGATTTGAAACAGCTGAGGCTGAAATGCCCTTAAAAAAAGATATCTGAAGTTGGAACTATTGGATACCTACCTATTCTACTCCCCTTGTCCAAGGCAGTATGTGCTATTAAGTGTAAACATTGGGGATTATGAATTTACCCTTAAAACTTTTCAATGCCCTGCAGAGTTTTCTCAGCAATTTGAAAGTCCTGTTAACCATAATACAGCCAGTTCTTGATTATCCACAAAAAAAGGAAATGAATAGTGGCACAGATAATCCGAAACAGAAAAACAATCAAAATGTTTCTTATATTTTACTTTGGAATGCTTTGTATGGCTTTTGGGGATTCAGATTTTCCTTCCCAGGGATGTTGTGCTCAGGAAAAAGTTAAAATGAGTTTGCATTCCCTAAGCCCACACTAAATAGCTGAAGGGGGATGTGGCCCAGCCACATGCTGGGTGGCAGAGAGAAGGAGCCTGAAATCGAGGGGAAAAGAATTCCACTGATAACCTAGAAGTGGAAAATGCCCATATGAATAATTAAGTGCTGACTGGAATATAATTCGGTCTTGTAAATTAGTGTGGACAATTTTCCAGCCCACGTTTTTGAAAAACCAGGTTATCCTTTTCAGAGAAGTTACACTGGTAGTTCAAACAAATGACCTCAACGTTCTTTACTGCTCCCAGGCCATTGGCCCTGGAACTGTGTGAAGGAGTCAGGACCTATTGCTAATGCCACGGGGATTCAGCCCTCGGCTAATGCACTCCAGCTCCATCCTACAACCATCTTCAACTGAACCTACATAGGTTTATAAAATGCCAGACTCTCTACTAAGTACCATCTCATCCACTAGGGTAGTTACCATTATTGGTCCTGTTTTACAGATGAGAAGACTAAGGCTCAGACAGGTCCATTACTGATTTAAGTTCCCAAAGCTAGTCCCCGGGAGAGACTAAATTTGAGCCCAGGACTATCTCACCTAGTCTGGGATAAGGATGGGTAAAAA
Organism: Balaenoptera musculus; assembly: GCF_009873245.2. Taxonomy (NCBI): domain Eukaryota; kingdom Metazoa; phylum Chordata; class Mammalia; order Artiodactyla; family Balaenopteridae; genus Balaenoptera; species Balaenoptera musculus. Next base: position 10,955,758 of record NC_045792.1, read on the forward strand.
GCAGAAAGGATTTCAAAAAGGAGGTTTAGTGAATGAATGAACACAAGTTAGTGGGTAATTACAATGGACTGTGGGTGATGTTACTGCAGGACCAGGTACATGGTGCCATTGAGATAGGTCCTAATGATCAAATGGCATTTTTTAAAGAGCTCTGAAATGGACAGGATGGGATTCCCAGTGGTGGGAATACTTTTGGCAGGTACACACAGGTTAGAAAACACCAGACATGTTCAGAGACCCATGAGCTGGTCTGAAAAGAGAATCTGCTCAAGGTGAAGAGATGTTAACAAAAATGAAAATAATCACAAATAAAAAGAAGTGTCTAAATAGCATAATAGTTGTGCCTTAAAAAATCAGCATGGGGAACAGGAAAAGGAGAGAAAAGAAAGGACAGGGGAAGCCTGTTTTTGAACCCCCATCATGTTTTCTTATGTTTTAAAGAATGTAAATCCTCACTTTGTTATCTAGTGCAGGACAATGAGTACGCATCTTTCAATAATTTTAGTGTTGGGAAAAGATGAGGAAAATAGGTAAAGATAAAGAATTGGTTAGGTCAAAGTAACCCAACTGGCCAAGTGGATCCCCAAACACAGGTTTCCTGACCCCTACCCTAGGGATCTTTCACTGCACAGGCTGGGTTTGGGGTACCATGTTAGCACCGAGGCCAATCCTCCAGGAAGCCTCAGAGTAGCTTTTGGGAAGACAGTAGGGACTCCAGGATACTGCAAAAATAACTCAAGCCTTATAGATTTTCAGTTATTTCTGGAAATTTCCACAGGCACCTTAGCTAAATTATATCCCTTTTTACAGGCAGACTGTTTTGTCTTCTCTTTTTTTTTTTTAATTTTTATTTATTTATTTATTTATTTATGGCTGTGTTGGGTCTTCGTTTCTGTGCAAGGGCTTTCTCCAGCCGTGGCAAGTGGGGGCCACTCTTCATCACGGTGCACGGACCTCTCACTGTCGTGGCGTCTCTTGTTGCGGAGCACAGGCTCCAGACGCGCAGGCTCACTAACTGTGGCTCACGGGCCCAGTGGCTCCGCGGCATGTGGGATCTTCCCAGACCAGGGCTCGAACCCGTGTCCTCTGCATTGGCAGGCAGATTCTCAACCACTGCGCCACCAGGGAAGCCCTGTTTTGTCTTCTCTTGATCCCTTCTTTGACATCTCCCCACCACCACCACATTTTACTCCATCAAACCTGAGTTATTCCCTGTTTAAAAATGCAGGACCCATAGAGTGGTTTACCTCTAGGTACCATTACCATCTTCTGGGTCTCTGCCTCTTTGGCCTTTGGAGTCTTAGATGTCTATGGGCCCCATTACTTGGTCTAGGAACAATTTTTCATCACTGTGGACATGACCTCAATGAAACTGGCCCCAGAACTCTGGGTCCTCAGCATATAGTTCTACCTTTCCTCCCATAGTGGATGCTGTGGGTGCCTTTTAGGACCCACCAAGGTACTCCAGCTGCCAAGAGTGTTGCCTGCTAACTTCCCACAGCTGAGCCTTCCCTGGAAATTGCTCTCTGTCAAAGGAAGCTTCCTTGCCCAAGGTCATGCCCCCTCCCCAAATGTGGCTCATATCTAATGATTGCCCAGATCCATCACCACAATTTCACACAATTGTTCAGAGCTATCCGTGCTCCAGAATTCCCTGCGGGATCAGTTAGGCCCACTCTTGTGAATGCAGCACTTTCGGCTTCTCCATTTGCCTGGTCCTGCTTCCCCTACTCTCTCAAAGGTACCGTTCCTGAGAGCACTCCCAAAGAACTCCTCACATGCAAATCTCCCCTCTGGAGTCAGTTTTCCAAAGAACTGATGTATGACATTCCCATCGCCCTATAATTATTGTGACTTCTTTGTTGTTGCTGTAGTCACCTGCCCAATAATGAAAGAAAAACTCACAAACTTTGAAGGGGTCAGAGAGCAAATTTTTGGTGGATTTTGTACAGCAGAATCCATCAAGTCAGGTCTTTAGCTCAGTTCCATCATTTTCTTCTTGGCCTGGAGTAAGAAATTTAGCATTCCTATGTACTCGCTTCTTCTGGTTCAAAATGGGTAATAACATATAGGATGGGGGTGATGGGGAAGAAAAATGAACAGATGGCTAAGCAAGTCCTAGAAGACCATTAAGTGCTATGGGAACACTTAAACTCTGTGGTGAAAGCTCTAAAATCTAGGGCCCTGTAAGACTGAGATTCTACAGCCCACTTCCTTGGAGGTAGTTTTAAAAACACCCTTTGCTTCATTTCCTGTGGATTATGCAACCACAGAATTCCTCTGGGGACTCAGCCGCACCCCAAATCTTAGCCTAAATCACTGAGTTTGACACAGATTCACAGGAATTTGGCAAGGAGCTCACCCAATTTTTCTATCTCAAATTGGATCCAAATGTTGCCCAGGTTGGCTGAGAGTTCAGTCAGAAGAGAAGGAGGCCCAGGCCCATAACTGCTAAATGGTGATATTTGAAACTCAAATGAGTTTGGCTTGCCTTTAAGAGTGGGAGGAAGTTTTGAGCCATAGTATATGATATAAGCCCTGGTCCAACTCAAAATAGTTTCCACTTTTTTTTTTTTTGGTTATTGTTTCAGATCTGGATCTGCTGCTAACATTCACAGGTCACTATGCTCATTCCAAATGCCAAGACCAGTTGCGGGGAACTTCGGGCTCCTTTGGGGTCAAGGTATAGTGAAGAAGTAATGTTCCTTGAATTCCCTCTGGAATAGAGCAAGTCTTGACAGAGGATGGAGAAGGGGGATGTTGGAGAAGGGCTAAGGGAAATCCTTGGTTCAGCTCCTGTGAAGAGTCCAACATGGAGTTGGCTGCTTTGATTGAATTCTTCCTCTTTTCTCTGGGTATTCAGAGAGTGCTGGCCTCCTGCTTCCTGGAGTAGTGGCAATGGCTAATACTTGTAGCAGTGATTTGGATAAAATTGTGAATTAGAGAAAGTTAGATTTTGCTGCTCGCGTCAAATTTTCTATCACAACTTCTTAAAAACTTTTTCTTATTCTATTTTTTTTTTCACCCGAAGAGCCTCCATCACAATCTCCACTGTTTTCAGGCTTCATCTACATCTCCTCCAGAATCCCCCACTACCCCAGCACCCAACCGCCGGGCTGGCCTTTCCCAAGCAATGTCACATTCTCTGGGCCTTTCTCCCTACACCCACCCCACACACTTGTCTTCACCTGATCTCTCTCCACCTCCCACCATCATTAAGATTCAGCTTTCATAGATCCTGTCTCCTACCTGCTTCGACAAACCACTATGTTATAAAATATATATTTATGGGAAAACCCACTAAAACTGTTGTCAAAATATGTGTGAGTCTTCACTTTGTCACTCACACAGCAAGTAACATCAGGTAAGCCATTTTGATTCTTTAAGCCTCAGTTACTTCACCTCTAAAACAGAAATGAAAAAAACTTAACTCATAGGGCCTCAGATTAAAATTAACTCCCATCAAAAAACACCTCTTGATCTTCTGAAATAAGATGAAGTGCCCCTTCCCTATGCTGCTATGTCACCCAGTAATTCACTATCTTGAAGCATGTAACTTTGCATCTAAATTGCCTCTTCCCTTTCTGACCCTCTCACTAGCCTGAGGCTCCTGACGGCAAGGACTACAGTTGATCACGCTTGAAGGCCAGCGCCTCACATGATGTCAGGCATGTAGCTGGCACTCAGAATGTGTGTGTTCAATGCACGGCCCACTCTGAGAGCATTTATAAATAGTCGAGATTGTTTCTCTCAGAAAACATATTTTTACTGGAACAGGGTCCTTTTTGGACCACGTCTTTCCTGGAGGAAAGACCATAATGGTGCAGGATATTTGGAAACAGGTGGAGCTCATGTCGTCCCTCAAATAACTCCATGTAGGTGGCCTGTTGCTCTTTGCAGACATCCAGCTGGCCCTGGGCCCGTGCACCTGAGGGGGGATATCAGAGACTCTTGAAATTTCCTGTTCCATTTCGGTGACACCCGTTTGGCTCAGTTTTCGCCTCCAAGCTGGGATCAAATGTTGCCCAAGTATGGAGAGAAGAGGAGAGATGTCTCGTTCTCTCCCTTGACTTTCCTCACTTCAACTCCTCTCTTCTCACGTTCTTCATGGAAGCTTAAACTAGATTCCCAGGGAAGAGTCCTGTCCTGGTCACCAGCAGCCTACACAGCAGTGGGCTCTGCCACTGCTCTAAGCAGCTCACGATGGGTACCGAAAGTTCCTGGGCGGGGGTGGGGGTGGGGGCGGGGCGTGCTCCACATGATGGGGAGAAGTGAAGAGGAGTGGGATGCAGGGGATATGGGATGTGGGAGATGCCTATGTTCACAGAGCAAAGTGATGTTGTACAGAAAGCCTGCCTCTGCTAATGAGCCTGGGAAAAGGACAGAAAGGAAATGGATTATTTCTGTTATGCCTTTGGGGAGACGGTTTTCCGTGTGTCTGTCTCACATTTTTTACGTCTGGCAAGCAGGAGCAGTGACTGCTTTCCTTCCATCTTTTCAAGGCTCTTTCTACAGCAAATAGCATCGAAAGAAAGAGCTAGCCTGGAGCACAGGGCAGGTATGCTGACTGCCCCTTATACAGAATTGGGGTTCTCTAAGCTCAGGCTCCTCTCCGTACTGCACCCCACAGTGTGATCGGCCATCACCTGGCTCTCTTCCCATTGCCCTGTGGAATTTGGGTCCAGGGAAACAATGCCAATATGTTGATACGCACGTTGCTTGCTGTGCTATGAGTGATCAAGTCCTTCATCTCTGATCTAGAAGTCTCACGGATTCGTTCAGCATCCATGAAACCGTGTCAGGTTAACTTGTAAGCTTAATAGGAGCGTAGCATTTCAGACCCTTCACAGTTCTTGACAATGCTCTCTCCTCTCTACCTAAAGGCAGTGATACAAGAATTCGGCCCTTTGTGCCCTATCTCCCCTGGGAAAAGAGGAGTGAGAGAAGAAGAGCATCTATTGATTGAGTGTCCTCTGTTTGCCAAGCTGCACTGCGCTGAGCTGAGCCTGTCATCTATTAATTCATTTAATCTTCACGATAACCCTGGGAATAGGCATTATCCTACCCATTTTACAGATGAGGAATCCTAGGCTCAGTGAGGTGACGTGCCTCTCCAAGGTCACACGCAGGTACAGTGTAGGGGCAGGATTTAAACCTAGGCCTGTGTCTGCTAGGAGAGCCCCTGATTCCTCTATTACACCATTCTGGAAAGTCAATCAGTTCTTCGTGTTGACTAGGTGCCCAGCCCAAGATAGCTTGGGAGATGCCAGCAAGCCTAAAATCATTTCTCTTCCCAATCTATCTGCCTTGTGATTTTGCCTAGTTCTACCCCTGGGTACACTCCTTTACTCCTAGTTTAACAGAGAACTTTTTACTTTTTTAATTTGATCTAGACTTCTACCTTCTCTTTTCTGGGACCCCTGCCTCCCACCGATACCATGCTTATTTCTTAGCCTTGATCTTCTTGATTCTGCCTATTACCTTGTTTTATTTTATTCTATTTTTCCTACTCAGAAGGAAGGATGTGAAGCAATTTCTCTGATATCACAGAATCCGTAACACTCTCCAGACTTCACAGTTCTAAAAAATCTTGTTTGGTTTTCAGATGTGACTGGAGTGATTTGCACCCGGATGCTTAGACTGGCCATCTGCTCAAAGGCTGCTCAGAAAGACATGCCCACGTGTTCTCCTGCCACAGACCAGTCTGTTCTGCCTGCAGCTGTGGGTTTCCAGGACCTTGTACCTATGCCACATTGTTTGAAGCTGAGCTTCAAGGAATCATAAGAGCATTTGCCTGGACCTACTACATAACCTAAATACAGCATGAACTGACCTTGTCTTATAGGAAGTGGGTCAAGGAACGAGCCTCTTTTTTGTGCAGAGCTTGTTTATTTTCCAATTAAGAGGGGAAAGCACCAGGCAGATGGAGTATACATGTGAGGACAAGGGAGACAGAAAAATGAGCAGCCCTTTCCATCGAGAGGGTTTGCTGAGGTCTCAGGCTTTAGAAAGTCACTGTTAATTCCTCTCTCTGAGGCTCGATATCACTAGATAACCAGGTTCTTGTGGGAGCTTTCATGAGGGTTATAGGTCACTAATAAAAATAAATGTTGTAAAATAATCTAAATGTTTGACTGAGAATATACATGTTTCTTTATGGAATAGACTTAGTTTGGCAATAAACTTATATAGCTGACCTAACTCTAATTCTCTGGGGAAGAAAATTGCCACCTACCCCAGAACACCATCCAAATACTCACAAGAATGGACCAATTAGCGATTCATATTTTTAAACACTTATTAGCACTGCCCATACTCAGGCTAAGCAAATTTTGAAATAAAAAGAAAAGGATGAAGGGACATCGACCATGCTTTATGGAGCTCATAACCACATTGAAGAGAAAGACAGTAATACTTGCAAAAGAAATAACCTACACCAGACTGTAGGTGAAGAGACACATATGAGCAGCAGAGATGATAAATAGGAGTTGCAGAAGTTGTGAAAAAGCATCATTAGTCTCCTAGTTACCAAGGCTCTAAATTGGGGTGACATCTTGAAAGCCCACACCTACTTCACTCCCACCCAGACGCCTCCCAAATCCCTCTCACAGCCTCCTCTTTCTCCTTTCCATACCTAACGTCAGCACCTTACTTCAAGACTTCATCAATTTATATGTAAATTTTAAAAACTCGCATGTCTCCTTGCTGGCTTCTTCCCAGTTTAATTCACATGGAGTACAAATTGAGCTCTGATCCTTTTCCTTCCCTATTTCCAAATTGAAATAAAGTCAAAATTTGAGGATTGGCATGAAAGAAGAATCCAGGTTTGAGATGATCTGGGCTTAGTTCTGGGAATGGTAACAGTGGAAAAGGGGAAGAAAGAAAGGATAAGAGAAGCAAGATTTGATGTTTGGAACGTAGGGGATGACAGCAAGTAGCATTACTAAGAACTATGGGCTTAAATCCAGAAGACCGGAAGGTGGGCAAAGGGCAAATATAGAGAAGAGCACGTTTCCAAGGAGAGATGCTGAAGTGAGGAGATTTGGGGCTTTAGTAATATCATCCACCACTTGGAATGCACTTAGTAGGACATAGGAGGTGTTCAATAGATGTTTGTTGAATGAATGAATAAAAGAATGAATGAATAGCCCTCAATTTCATCATACCCATCGTATTTTATCTTTACAACAACTCTGTTTGGTGGTTCTTTTTATTATCTCCGTTTTTCTGATGTCTGAACCAAGGCTCAGAGAGGTGGTATGATTCTCCCAGGATCCCACAGTGATGAGTGGCAGTGCTTTAAGGCGAAGCCAGATCAGCATGAGTTTGCAATCCATCTGTCATGTTGCCCTCTGGAAATATCTGAGTCCAGCACACATGGAATTGGGGCTGGGAAGATAGGTCATGGCTAGCTGTGGGACTCGTTTACAAAAGGTGATTGTTCATAACTGAAGCCACGACCATGAATGAGACGCTAGAGGAATGTTGTGAATGTCTTTGACCTGAACAATGGGTAAGGCCAACATTTCAGAGATAAGGAGAGGAAGAGGAACCCTTGAGAACAGCAGAGAAAATCAGAGGAGAACTAACGGAAGAAGAATCATGGAACCAAGAGAGAAAGGAGATTTGTCATAAATATAGGGTCCACTGTATCAAAAACTGCAGAAGTATCTTTGAAGGGAGCACGATTTGAGGGAAAGGGAAGAACCTGGACCATAGCAGATCACCTGGGTTAAAACCATCCTTTTGCTTTAACCTCGAGCAAGTTGCCTTAACTATATGGAATTTGTTGATTTATCAAATGGTCATCATATCCATTTGTCAGGATTAAATGAGCTCATGAAATAAAGGACCTAATACCAGGCTTGGCATTGTGGAGCAGACAACAGCTGACATTTATAAGGCACCAGGTACTGATCCAAGCGCTCAACGTGTATCCATTCATTTGAGCCACATAACAACCTTGCTAGCTGGGTTCTGTTTTCGTCAGCTTCAATTTGCAGATGAGGAGACACAGGCTTAGAGAGTTTAAGTAAATTCCTCAAGGTCACACAGCAGAAGCTCGGATTTAAACCCAACCATTCTGTTCTCAGAGCCTATGCTTTTAACCACCATGTTTGCTGAACTTTGTTGAATAAATTACCCATAACTATTAGTTCCCTTCCCTTCAAGAACAAGTGAGCTACATTAACTTTTTCAAGTAGGAAGATTAAAAGTATTTAAACTAGGGGTGAGCAGACAACATACCATAGGCCAAATGTGGCTCATTGCCTCTTTGCAAGGCCCACAAGCTAAGAATGGTTTTTATGTTTTCAAATGGTTGAAAAAAATTTTTTAAATAATATTTTGAGACACGTGAAAATTATACAAAATTCAAATTTTAATTTCTACCAATAAAGTTTTATTGGAACACAAATATGGCCATTTACGTATCGTCTCTGCCACTTTTGTACTGTAAGAGCAAAACTGAATAGTTGCGAGAGAGACCCTACAGCCCCCTAACCCTAAAATATTTACTCTCTGATCCTTTACAAGAAAAGTTTGCTGATCCCCTAATCTAACCAAAAACTCTTTGGCAAATGAAGAGAAGTGGATTTAAGGGCTTGAATGTCTCAGGCATGTTGTTGCCCTTCACCCCCCCTTCTCAGACCCTCGATGGACTGCTCCCACACCTGCACTTCATTAGGAGATGGGGGTGGGGAGGAAAGAAATCTCCAAGCCGCTAGTTTGTTGAATTTCTTGGGTGGAGGAAGAAGGTGGAAGGACGCCCGCTGGTGAGGGTGAAGGTGAGGCTTTCTTTTCAGTCCTGAATTACAGCCAGATGAGTTTATCCCTTTTCTGGCTGTGGAATGATAACTTTTAACGCGCTTAGTAAGCGCGGGCGCTCAGCAGTCAGGGGAAGAGAGGCCGTAACCAAGTCGCATCACAGGTGTCTTCTCCCGAGGGCCAGGCCCGGAGCGGAAAAGCCGCCTGCTTAGACGCGTTCCAAGTGTCTACCTGCTCTTCGCTGGGGAATGCTAATGCCTCTTGGGCTTTTGCACAGGGCTGCGAGCCAGTTCACCCGGGTTCCATGTTGAGATTTCTCAGCAGATCTCCAGCGTGGTAGCACCAAGTGGATTCCTTTCTTTCTGCCTTGTTTAACATAATTAAACTGAAGTCAGCTGTTTATCAGATTCTCCAGTGTGTGTATGCATCCAGCCTATAAGATAACCAGTAAACAAGAGGGTGATAACGGCAGGGATATGCCTGCTTGTTTTCTTTTTTTTTATATTTTCTAAAATTGTGGTAAAATATATATAACATAACATTTACCATTTTAAACATGTTTAAGGGAACAGTTCTGTGACATTAAGTACATTCACATTGTTGTGCAGCCATCACCACCATCCATCTCCAGAACTGTTTCATCTTCCCCAACTGGAACTCTGCTGCCACTGAACAATAACTCCCCATTTTCCCTCCCTCCAGAGACCAACAACTACCTCTTTCTGCGTCTATGAATTAGATTTCTCCAGGTATCTCAGGTAAGTGGAAACATACAGTACTTTTCCTTTTGCGTCTGGCTTATTTCACTTAGAATGATGTCTGTAACGTTCATCCATGTTGTAGCATAGGTCAGAATTTCCTTCCTTTTTAAGGCTGAATAATATTTGATTTATGTAATTTTGTTTATCCATTCACCTGTTGATGGACACGAGTTTTTTTCTACCTTGTGGCTGTTGTGAATAATGCTGCTATGAACATGGGCATACAAATATCTGTTCAAGTCTCTGATTTCACTTCTTTTGGATATATATCGCAAAGTGGAATTTTTGGGTCACGTGATAACTCTGTTTTTAATTTTTGGAGGAACAACCATACTGTGTTTCATAGTGCCTGGACCATTTTGCATTCCCACCAGCAGTGCATAATGGTTCCAATTCCCCACATCCTTGCCAATACTTGTTATTTTGTCTTGTGTTTTTTGTGTTTGTTTGTTTAGTAGTAACCATTCTGATGGATGTGAAGTGGTATCTCATTGTGGTTTTGATTTGTTTTCCTAGTGATGTTAAGCATCTTTTCATGTGCTTATTGGCTAATTGGTGTCTTCTTCAGAGAAATGTCTGCTCAGGTCATTGCCCATTTTTGATTTGGATTGTTTGTTTTTGGTGGTTGTTGAGTTGTAGGTGTCCTTTCTATATTCTAGATATTAACCCTTTATCAGATATATGATTTGCAAATATTTTTTCCTATTCCATGGGTTGCCTTTTCACTCTGTTGATAGTGTCCTTTGATGCACAAAATGTTTTGATTTTGATGTAGTTGCTGTTATCTATTTTTCTTTTTGCTGTTGCCTGTGTTTTTGGTGTCATATCCAAGATATTGTTGCCAAATCCAATGTCGGGAAGAGTTTCTCCTGTGTTTACTTTAAGAGTTTTATAGTTTTAGCTTTTACATTTAGGTCTTTATTTCATTTTGGATTAATTTTTATATATGGTATAAGGTAAGTGTTCGACTTCATTCTTTTGCACATGGATATCCAGTTTTCCCAACATCATTTGTTGAAAAGACTGTCCTTTCCCCACTGAATAGTCTTGGCACCCTTATCAAAAATCTTTGACCATATATGTAAGGGTTTATTTCTGAGTTGGCTTGAGTTTTGATATTAGCAGATATGCCTCTCAAATCAAGACCCAAGTTGTATAAACTTTCCATAGACGATCTAAGAGCCAATGCATTCATGCTATTAGAACATCGGTGATAGCCCATCTCAAGCTAGAGTTTCAAATGCATGAATCTGTATCACCACTAGTTTGTGAGTTCCCAGAGAGCAGGAACTCTCTTACAACTCAAATTTAAACTTAATCTATATGTTTTGTTCATCCATTATGTGTCCAGCATCATGATAGCAGTAAGGATGCAGACACTTATATTTAAGAGCTTGCAAATTAGCGAAGAGATAAACATGCAAACATATGAATGTCTTTTTGTGAGAAGGATACTCCAGAAGGTAAAGTAGGGGTACAAAGATGGAAGTGGTGACATCTAGTTGGAGAGGAGAGAGAACTTTCTCAGAGGTGGTCAAACTTCTGCTGAGTTTTGAAGGATGATTAAGAGTTTGCCTAACAAACAAAAAAGGCAGAGGTCATCAGGACATTCACAACGGAGGAACCACACCTGCAGACTTAGAGGGGGGCTGCAGTATGGTCGTTGGAGGACTAGCACATATATTTCAAGGCCAGGAGGAGTGGGAGAAGAGCCTAGAGGGGTAGGCAGGAGACAGGTCCCAGAACTTGAACTTTATTTTGAGTGTGATTGGAAGGAATTACATGTCTAACCCTTAGACTAGTCTTTAGCACTTATCATTGTTTATTGAACTGATTTTAGTTCACTACAACAATGATATATGTTTCTTTTCCTTCTCAAACATTATCTCTTCCTCTTTTTTCCTTATTTTTCTTTTCCCTCTTTCTAATATGATTTTGATGGCTTTGCTACTTTTCCTAGGCTCAATATCTCAACTACCAAAGGACATAAACTACACTGGGGCATGAATTTAGACAAAAACAACAACAAAAAATGTGAACTCATAAGAGAAAACATTGAAACTACCTAGGTTAGGCTCAGTTGAACTTCCAAATGTGTTTTAAATTAGGTCGTCTCAACCATGACTACAAGTTCAAAACATTCAAAGCAACCTTATTGGAATTGGAACAAGGCATATTTGGTTTCCTCTAAAGGATTTTAAAAAAGTAGAGTTAAGAGCAGAGATCCCAAATGTAAAAATACATGAAAAGAAAGCCCATAAGCAAATTGTCTTCATAACAAATGGCATTAAAACTTCCAAACTATCAAAAGTTGTGATCTCTTAGGAACATCTCACTTAGAGGAACAATGCCTATGCCACACCCTTATTTATCTGGGCAGGGCCAATCAGATGCAAGTGAGCGGAGGAAGCATTTGGAACCATCAAAACAGATGTGAAGGGTCCAGAAACTCAGATACGTTTTGCTCTTATTTTATACAGCATACAAGCAAACTTGGTTGCCTAGTTTCTTAAGAGGACAGAATATGAACAGTAAGGTATAAGGTCACCAAAAGAGAGGTGTCTAGAAACATGCCCAAGGATTCTTTTGAGAAAAAAAAATACTGTTGGTTTGACAAAGAGAAGACAGAAAAAAATTTGAAAGTAAAAATCTACAAACTCTAAAAAGAAAACCCACATACAACACATAAAGCATCCTTGGATTATTTAATAAGGAAATAGAGGCCTACCCCCCCTCAGTAGCCTCCAATGCATCTCCAAAGGAAGGAACAGAATCAAAGCTAATGTTCAAAATGATTCCTTCGTTCCGTATAGTTATATTGATACTTCAAACATTTAGGCCTGCCAAGTAGTACAGATGAGCTATTCTGGAAAATTTACTTCTGCAGAAATAACTGTATCTCATTCTGCGATGATGCTAGTTAAATGAAGCATCAGACCACCTCACCTAATGTTAGCATAATTTCCTACTTAAATAGCAAACCTTTATCGTTAGAGAGCTTATATAATTTTCCCATATACTAAATATGATCTTAGTCAAGACCGTCTCCTTATCTGTGAAATGATAATAATAATACTAAGTATATCAGAGATCTGTTTTGAGGGCAAAAAGAGATAATGTATGGTATCTAACATTTTACATAGTCAATACTTCATAAATGTTAAATACTGCTACTACTACTACTACTACAACTAATGTTGATCTTATAACAGGACTGTACCTGGGTTCCTATCCTAACTCCACCATTTATGAGCTATAAGATCTTGGGAGAGGTACTCTACTTCTTTCTGCTTCAATTGTTTCATCTGGAAAATGAAAACAAGGCTATATCATATCTACCTCAGGGGGTTGCTACAAGGATTAAATGAGATACTATATGAAAAACACTTCAGTTAGGGCCAGGCACGGAGTTAGGATTTAAGTACTATTAGCTGTAATTATTACTGCTGTTGTTATCTTCCATTTTGCTTGTAAGGACGGTAGTTCTCAAAGAGTGGTTTGGGGACCCCTGGTGGTCCCTTTTGCAGGCAGCCCAAGCGGTCCAAACTGTTGTGTGTCTTTTTCACTCCTTGAATGTACAGTGGAGTTTACCCAAGACGACATGAAGTGTGATATCACCATAGGTTGAATGCAGTTGCACATTTGAGACTCTAGCTGTCTTCTATTAAATAATAAAGAGATTTGCAAAACTGTAAAACAATCTTATTCTCTGTCTATTTTTTTGTAAAATAGTTATTCTTCCAAAATTATGTTTTATGGTAGCCTATGATGGGTTTATTGCTGTTATTTTAAAATGAATCAATTTTAATGCTTAATTTTAATTTCTAATATGGTTAAATATATAATCCATATAAAGAAAAATTCTTTGGGGCTCTCAATAATTTTAAGACTGTAAAGGGGTCCTGATACAGAAAAGTTTGAGAACCACTATCTTAGTACATAAAGCTTCAGAGTTGTTGACATCCTTCAAGGTCACTTTCTTGAGATTTGAGTAGAGGTAGAGTCAACCAAAGTTTACTGATAATGAAACCTGTTGATCATTATAATACATCACACTCCAAGGGTCATGGAGCTCCTACATGGGGAGAGGGCCAATGGTCATTACAATGCTTTTATAGTTGAGTATGGTTGCAGGGTTCTGTGTGGTCAACTTAGCAAGACTCTACTCTAGACATGGCATTCAAGGCTAATATATGTTTCCTAGCATCTTAAATTTTATTCACGTGGCCAACCACTGCAGCACTGAATTCACATACAGTTCTCGCCTGGTGATTAAGAGGAGGCACCTAGTGTTAATACTCTTGAGTTGTAGCTTTAGAGTCCAAACTGATTCCCATCACGGGTTTTCAATCTCAAATGTCAGGCAAGAATTCTCACCCGTTTGTAAGCCACTTTAAATACGCTTCTCAGGAGTTCAAGAACTAATCCCTGAAGAAACTGGGTCAAGTTCTTCCCAGTCCCGTCCCCATACCACAGATAGCTAAGCTTCAGTCTTAAGGAAATACTTTGGGACACCAGGGCATACTTAAAGGAGGGAAAATAAACAGGACAGACTTCCAGAGAAAAGACATATGTGGTCTCTCTTCCAATAAGCATTTGATACTCGAGTGTATTTCGCTGGAACAAGTTGGTTTAAGTATGTACTATTCTGACTTAGGGTTTCCATCATTGTCTGGATGCAAAGTTGACACCTGCTATGTTGTTTAAGACCTTTGTCTCAGAGGCTTCAGATTTTTACACGCATGTACACACGCATATACAATGCATTTGGTTGGGTTGGATGGAAATCTTCAGTAGTAATTCAAAGAGTTTGGCTTCTGGGGTAATGTCACAGGTTTGCATGCATTATGCAGAATTTTCTGCTAAGTGCAATAGGCCCTTGGAAATTGAATTGGTTGATTTCAATCCAATGCTTATTTGACATAAATGTCACATTTATGCTGAAGAGTCATATCATTCTTCTATTTCTGCTCCAATAATGTTAATTCTTAAAGTGTTACCCTACATAGGCTATGACTACACGATGCCAAATATCCATCTGGAGGTAAGAAACCTTTATTTTATTATCCCAATGTTCCTAAATCTAATATTTGATAGGATGGAGTTAAATTACCTGGATGTTTAACTATTTTCATTTATGGCTAGATGCTGCAGTGTTGTAGAAAAAGAGAAATAAGTAATATGAAATGAAAACCATTTTGATCAAACTATATGGCACCACAGAAATAAACAACCCTCCTCCAATATTTTGCTCAATTGAATAATCTCAACCAAATGTTATCAGATCAGTTTGTGTGTGGAACACAATGTGCCAAACAAAATAAATTGACTATTTTACTGTTGAAATAATGTGAAAGGAGCATGGGGCTCAGGGAAACAAGCACGAGATATACTGGGCAAGGCAAAGGAGGTTCAATTCTCTCCTCCTCCTCCAAGGAGGGTCTGACCAGAGCTGGCTATCTCCAGCAACAGAACAGAGACACTGGTACTCTTATCTTTGACTCTACAGAAGACGTTTCTCTTGTGATGCCTTCAACCCAGCCAGGCCTGTGGTTTTGGAAGAGAGGCATACAAGGTAGTTCTAACTACTGACTTATAGGGAAGGTTTCTCCCTCCCTCAGTTTTCCAGCCAGTGTCTCAGCACATACTGGAAACACTCCAGGCTTTAGGGATGACCCATTCATTGACTCTTCATCACTACCTTAACCTAAGACTTGGAAATTCAGGCAGCAGACCACCACACCATCCACAGTCTACTACTGCTGGGTGCTGGTTTATCTTGTCCTAGAGAAGTACCTAATTGAGATATTTCCTGAGACACAAGACTACACAGCACAGGCTGACCAGTAGGAGAATAATCCTGTAAAAGCTGTCCAGACTCGAGATAACACCATCAAAGTGGTTGAGGCATTTAAATATTCTGAGATTTTCATTTAATTCCATTTTTGGCCTGCTTAGAGTTTGACTTCATATTCCCCTTCTCTAATCAGATCTACAGTATTCAAATGGACATTCAAGGTTAGCCATTTTCTGATAAATCTGGGGAAAAAACGTGAAGCCATATTATGTTTCCAAGCTCTACTCTTTTCTCCGCTAGCCGGGCCAACTGAGCCACAAAGTGGGTTTGGCTTAATGACCCCATTAAATAATTCATGTCTGGGTAGTCTTGGTCTTTGTCTCAAATGGGTGAAAATAGAAATATAGATGGAGCTTTTCAGATAAACAGTTCTGGTACATTTGCCAAAAAGAAACATACTTATTCAGACTTCCCTAATGAAATTGAAAGACGGACGTGTTATACACTTATGCAATTTAGTTAAACAAATAAACCATTTAACCCGTATTTCTTGGGTGCCCACTATGTGTTAATTTTTGAAAACGAGAGTTAAGTAAAAAACGTATTTTAAGGCACTCACAGTCTAAGTAAAAGACACAAAAGTAAACATAATTTCCTATCCGTGTAGTTTATACCTGAGATACAGGTATGTGCAGCATGCTTTGGGAACACCGAGGGCGATGATAATTTCCTCATCATGATTACCATTAACAAGCACCATATATATATTGTACCCAGCAGAAATACACTAAGAATTCCAGGAGCTGCCTTGTTCTGTCCTAATTCTCCATTGCCAAGGCTGCAATGATTAATCTTTAGAAAAGCTACAGTTTAGCACCTGTTGAATGATATTAGAGAAAATCATCTGTGTTGCAAATAAAGAATATGTTAGGGAGGCTGGACTCAAATGGATCCAGGTTTTGATATCTTTCTCCTTCTGTTTTAGCAGACAAATAATCTGTTGCAACTTTGCTGCTTCTCTTCCCTAGCTTGGCTCTGTTCCCATGCACCATTTTGTTCTAGAGGGATGCCTAAACTGATTCTGCAGCGTTAGCCAAAACAAATGAGGAGCTTGGCTCTGGGTCTGGTCACAGCAGCTGCTGTGATTGAAGTTCTCTGCACCTAAGACAGTGGGGCAGCTTTCCGTTTGACAGATGAACACATTTTCATTACTAGAGAAACAGGAAGCATGGCATACTGGGCAGAAAAAAAAAAAAAAAAAAAAAAGGAAAAAAGAAAGAAAGAAATATTTGGGAAGTCGCTTTGTTCTTTCTTATATCAATCACGGTTATTGTTCAGCTGAAATGTTGGTGAGGAGGTTGACCGAGTGGGAGCCTCATACCCAAGCCTCAGGCTTTTCTTCCCCGCAGACCGTAACTGTGAGCTGACAGCTGCATCGTTTCCTGACCTCAGGTTGCCTCAGCCAGAAAATTCCTTTGCAGATCTGCTCTGAGAGGCTGTTTCTGTTCACGCATGCAGCACAGGGCAGGGAGAGGCCAGGAGGTCTAGGGGGACCCACATGTAAAGGAAAGGAAAAGAAACATTTGGCTGTTTCCATTAATTCAGTCATACAATGGAGCTGAACTGTCAAGTGAGTATTTGAAGGCCTTCAAAATAGCTACTCAAGACTTCCATGGTGATCTGGAAGCTTGTGAGTGACTCAGCTGCAGGGGGACTGGGTACAGGTTCTTGAGAGAATAGAGCACATTTCTAGTAGGGCAACCTTGTGACAGCCTTTCCTTTATCATTTCATACTCAGATTCCTTTTATCAAAATGGGAGCCTTGGGAGGCAGCCTTGATCCCCAGGTTTTATGTGTTGAGCCTCTAGGTAAAGGTTAGTACCATCCAGTGATATAGAAATCCAAAAAGCAGGGGCAAAGTATGGGAAGGAGAGCAGAAGAAGATGATAAGGAAATACATAAATCTAAGGGGTGAAGTTGCACATGAAATGGCAAAAATTTAAGTATTAGGGGATGTCTTCAGGAATGAGAGGAGTCTAGAGTCCTCACAGACACATGATTGCTGAACCCTCATTTACAGTGATCACTAGACCAAGAACATCCTGGCTACCGTGGAATCTGTTGAAGAAGTTGGATGTCAGTCAAGGCAGCTAACATATGTTGATCAACTACTATTTGTCAGACACTGTGCTTGGTGCTTTATACAATGACGTGCCTACAATAGCACATAATGTAGGCATTTGATACTTTGTTATATACATTAAAGAAGCTGAGACTTGGGCTGTCCTAGGTCACATGGTTAAGTGACGAAGCAAGACTTCCAACCCAGTTCTGTGTACCTTCAAAGCCATCTTGGAGTTTGAAAGGTTCTTCTACCCACATACCCAAGCCCTGTTTCTCCTACAGCCTTGATAGCCTGCAGTATTCTTTCCTGCTTGGCCTGGACAAACTCACCAATCTCTCTACACATGACACCAGGCTGCTGGCAATTGATGGGAACTGGCACACAAGATGAATCCTATTTGCAGCCCTTGTGCCTTTACCAATGGTCCGGGGCAGGAGGAGGGGAACCGATTCTGCTCTCTTATTTATTTACCAAAGATTTCCAGTATAGCAGGCCATGCACTGGACTTCTGTGTTCATGACCTTAGTTAGTGGGTTCCTTAAGGACTCACGAGGACTCTTACTTTTGCATCCTTGTCACGTGACATGCATAACGCTTTGTCTCTGGTCTTCAAGCTAAGGACTCACACTTGCTCATCTAAAATATCAAATCCCTTCCTATTTATCATTCCATGTTCATAAAAGCATTTGCTGAAGGCCTATTAGTGGTGGTGCCTCTGATGCCAGAAGGGTTAGAGAACTTAGTCAAAGGTTCTGCAGTAAGTTACAAAACCAAGCAAAAACTCCAACTTTTCTGTTCCCCAATGAACTTCTTCTTACAGATCAAGATTTTAAAAATCACATCTCGTAGAGCTGTAAATCTCAGTTAAAGCTTCCTACGATTCCTTAGGTTTTTTTCGCCCAAGCCAATCAAAGTTTAATTGTTCTTATAATAGTACTATATCTAAAATAAGCCTCTGATAGGCTTTTTTTCCTTCTTATTTTAGTTTCTTTCTTCTTGTCTCTAAATTACCCTTTTATCTTTGCTCTTGCAAATGAATTTGTTCCCAAGTGCAACCAAGGGCATTTTGTGAGGAAAGATATGTGCAAATGTTGCTTCCTATAAGCAGAAAGGTTATATGTATGAATTACTAAGCTTCTCAGATTTAGTTTCCTCATTAGTGGTATGAGGTATCAGTGCCCACCTCTTCGGGTTGTTGTGGGAATTAAACTAATTATTTTATATAAAGCATCTAACAACAGGCCAAACACATAGTAGGCGTTTAGCAAATATTAGTCTCTATTATTGTTGATATTGACGTGAACTGTGTAAGGAACGACATAAAAAGGATAAAGAAAAGTACTATCACCATAACTTGTAAACCTTACTACATTGTTATTTTTGTACCTATGATTTCCTTTTACTATAGATTATTGATTACAGGCTAGGTTTGATTTGATATCTATCTGAAATCCACCTATCTGTCTATCATTGGGTGAGTCAGGGTCAACTATTGTGCCTGCCATGCCCACAGCCTTTTCTCAGGGAGACCACAGCACTTCCTGAAGGACCTAAGGAGCACCCTGGACAGCCATATTCTCAACCCAGTGGTCTTGTGTCCAGGTTCACCAAGTCCGATTAACTGACTTGAGGGTAAGCAATGCGTAGGCCAGCAAGTGGCCTGTGAAATCTCTCTCCACTCAGGAGTAAGCGAAGCTAATAAGATCCTCTCAACTCTGCAGTTAGTCTTGGGAGTTGTGGAGAAGGTTAAGCTTTTAACAGTAAGAGCTGAATTCTGAAAGGAGACACAGAGAGAGCTCATGAAGTAGAGTGAAGCCATACCCTGGAGTTGTGAGCAAACGGAAACTGAAATTTAGCAGAAGCACTTGCTACTTATGACGACTGACAACCGTCTCTCCATGGCCTCCAGTTAAAAATTCTGTGCACCTGTGTCCCCCTGGTCCCAACAGTGAGGCTCCTCTTGGGTGGCTTTGAATTCCCAGCCGCTTTTCTCATGCCATGTCTTGTTTGGAGGGACTCAGAGCTATTCTCAGATCCACCTGTTGATTTGCTTCAGTGGTCACTGCTCTATCACTCAAATGCCATGTTGGACCTGGAATTTCTCTACGAAGTGTGCAGTCACCCAGACTGCATAGGGCAAATTAGAAAATGATGCCTTCTGTTTTGGAATCAGAACAGCTTGTCTGCATGTCTGGTATTTCTGTCAGGGATTCTGTTATTCCTGTTATTTCCGACCACAGCTGGGACATGGGCTACTTCTCAGGGACTGAAGAGCATGCCTGTTAATCCACCCTTTCTTCCTTCTTTGATCAAACTGTTCTCAGATAATGAGTCCTAGTGTCTTCACATAGTCTTCCTTACTCTCTGGCTTACGGTATATATAACTGTGGGGTTTTGTTTGTTTGTTTGTTAGTGGTTGCCTTCAAGTTTACAATGTGCATCTATAACTAATGCAAATCCACTTTCAAATAATACTGTACTCCTTCATGGGTAGTGCAAGTACCTTATAACAGAGTATTCTTAATTCTTTCCTCCTGTCCCTTATAGTATTGCTGTCATTTATTTCACTTATTTCACTTATAGGTAAACTATAATCTCCAAACACATTGACACTATCATTATTTTGAACAAACTGTTATCTGTTAGATCAATTAAGAATAAGAAAAATAAAAGATTTTATTTTACCTTCATTTATTCTTTCCCTAATATTTTTCTCTTCTTCACATAGGTCCAAGTTTCTGACCTCTATCCTTTTTCCTCTCTCTGAAGGATTTCTTTTAACATATCTTACAAGGCAGATCTACTGGCAACAAATTTCCTAAATTTTGGTTTGTCTGAGAAAGTCTTTATTTCTCCTTTACTTCTGGATAATTTTACTAGACACAGAATTCTTGTTGGTGGGCTTTTTTCTTTTAACACTTTAAATATCTCACTTTACTTGCTTCTTGCTTGTTTGATTTGTGAAGAGAAGTCTCATGTACTTCTTATCCACTTTTCCTCTATAAGTGAGGTGAAGTTTTTTCCTCTCTGATTCTTTTTATTATTTTCCCTCCCTCCCCCAACCCTCCCCTCAATCCCACCCATCTAGATCATCACAGAGCACCGAGCTGAGCTCCCTGTGCTATACAGCAGGTTCCCACTAGCTATCTGCTTTACACATGGTAGTGTAATTATGTCAAAACTAACCTCCCAATTCATCCCACCCTCCCCTTCCCCCCACCCCATGTCCATACGTCTGTTCTCTACATCTGTGTTTCTATTCCTGCCCTGCAAATAGGTTCATCTGTACCATTTTTCTAGATTCCACATATGTGTGTTAATATACGATATTTATCTTTCTCTTTGTGACTTACTTCACTCTGTATGACAGACTCTGGGTCCAGCCACATCTCTATAAATGACCCAATTTCATTTCTTTTTATGGCTAATATTCCACTGTATATATGTACCACATCTTCTTTAACCACTCATCTGTCAGTGGACATTTAGGTTGTTTCCATGTCCTGGCAATTGTAAATAGTGCTGCAATGAACATTGGGGTACATGTGTCTTTTTGAATTATGGTTTTCTCAGGGTATATGCCCAGTAGTAAGATTGCTGGGTTATATGGTAGTTCTATTTTTAGTTTTTTGAGGAACCTCCATACTGTTCTCCATAGTGGCTGTGTCAATTTACATTGCCACCAACAATGCAAGAGGGTTCCCTTTTCTCCACACCCTCTCCAGCATTTATTGTTTGTAGATTTTTTTGATGATGGCCATTCTGACTGGTGTGAGGTGATACCTCATTGTAGTTTTGATTTGCATTTCTCTAATAATTAGTGGTGTTGAGCATCTTTTCATGTGCCTCTTGGCCATCTGTGTGTCTTCTTTGGTGAGATGTCTATTTAGGTCTTCCACCCATTTTTGGATTGGGTTGTTTTTCTTTTTCATATTGAGCTGCATGAGCTGTTTGTATATTTTGGAGATTAACCCTTTGTCCATTGCTCCATTAGCAAATATTTTCTCCCATTCTGTGGGTTGTCTTTTCATCTTGTTTATGGTTTCCTTTGCTGTGCAAAAAGTTTAAGTTTAATTAGGTCCCATTTGCTTTTATTTTCATTACTCTAAGAGGTGGGTCATAAAAGATCTTGCCATGGGGACTTCCCTGGTGGTGCAGTGGTTAACAATCGGCCTGCCAATGCAGGAGACACAGGTTTGAGCCCTGGTCTGGGAAGATCCCACATGCCGAGGAGCAGCTAAGCCCGTGCACCACAACTACTGAGCTTGCGCTCTGGAGCCCACAAGCCACAACTACTGAGCCTGTGCACCACAACTACTAAAGCCCGTGCTCCTGGAGCCTGTGCTCCACAAAAGGAGAAGCCCGTGCAATGAGAAGAAGAGTAGCCCCCACTCGCCGCAACTAGAGAAAGCTTGCGTGCGGCAACAAAGACCCAATGCAGCCATAAATAAATAAATAAATTTATTTTTTTTAAAAAATGATCTTGCTGTGATTTATGTCAAAGGGTGTTTTTCCTATGTTTTCCTCTAAGAGTTTTATAATGTCTGGTCTTACGTTTAGGTCTTTAATCCATTTGGAGTTTATTTTTGTGTATGGTATTAAGTAGTGTTCTAATTTCATTCTTTTGCATGTAGCTGTCCAGTTTTCACAGCACCATTTATTGAAGAGGCTGTCTTTTCTCCATTATATATTCTTGCCTCCTTTGGCATAGATTAGGTGACCATAGGTGCCTGGATTTATCTGTGGGTTTTCTATCTTGTACCATTGATCTATATTTCTGTTTTTGTGCCAGTACCATACTGCCTTGATTACTGTAGCTTTGTAGTATAGTCTGAAGCCAGGGAGCCTGATTCCTCGAACTCCATTTTTCTTTCTCAAGATTGCTTTGACTATTCAGGGTCTTTTGTGTTTCCATACAAATTGTAAAAATTTTCTTTCTAATTCAGTGAAAAAAGCCATTGGTAATTTGATAGGGATTGCATTGAACGTGTAGATTGCTTTGGGTAGTATAGGCATTTTCACAACGTTGTTTCTTCCAATCCAGGAGCATGGTATATCTCTCCATCTGTTTGTGTCACTTTTTATTTCTTTCATCAGTGTTTTATAGTTTTCTGAGTACAGGTCTTTTGCCTCCTTAGGTAGGTTTATTCCTAGGTATTTTATTCTTTTTGTCACGATGGTAAATAGGATTATTTCCTTAATTTCTCTTTCTGGTCTCTTGTTGTTATTGTATAGGGATGCGAGAGATTTCTGTGCATTAATTTTGTATCCTGCAAACTTACCAAATTCACTGACTAGTTCTAGTAGTTTTCTGGTGCCATCTTTAGGATTTTCTATGTATAGTATCATGTCATCTGCAAACAGTGGCAGTTTTATTTCTTGTTTTCCAATTTGTATTCCTTTTATTTCTTTTTCTTCTCTGATTGCTGTGGCTAGGACTTCCAATACTACGTAGAATAATAGTGGAAAGAATGGACATCCTTGTCTTGTTCCTGATCTTAGGGGAAATGCTTTCAGTTTTTCACTATTGAGAATGATGTTGGCTGTGGGTTTGTTGTATATGGTCTTTATTACGTTGAGGTAGGTTCCCTCTATGCCCACTACCTGGAGAGTTTTTATCATAAATGTGTGCTGAATTTTGTCAAAAGATTTTTCTGCATCTATTGAGATGATTATATGGTTTTATTCTTTAATTTGTTAATATGGTGTATCACATTGATTTGCGTATATTGAAGAATCCTTGCATCCCTGGGATAAATCCCGCATGATCATGATGTGTGATCTTTTTAATGTGTTGTTGGATTCTCTTTGCTAGTATTTTGTTGAGGATTTTTGCATCTATGTTCATCAGTGATATTGTGATATCTTTGTTTGATTTTGGTATCAGGGTGATGGTGGCCTCATAGAATGAATTTGGGAGTGTTCCTCCCTGTGCAATTTTTTGGAGAGTTTGAGAAGGATAGGTGTTAGCTCTTCTCTAAATGTTTGATAGAATTTGTTCGTGAAGCCATCTAGTCCTGGACTTTTGTTTGTTGGAAGATTTTTAATTACAGTTTCAATTTCATTACTTGTGATTGGTCTGTTTATATTGTCTGATTCTTCCTGGTTCCGTCTTGGAAGGTTACCTTTCCAAAAATTTGTCTGTTTCTGCCAGGTCATCCATTTTATTGGCATATAGTTGCTTGTAGTAGTCTCTTATGATCCTTTGTATTTCTGCGGTGTCAGTTGTAATTTCTCCTTTTTCATTTCTAATTTTATTGATTTGAGTCCTCTCCCTTTTTTTCTTGATGAGTCTAGCTAAAGGTTTATCAATTTTGTTTATTGTCTCAAAGAGCCAACTTTTAGTTTTATTGCTCTTTGTTATTGTTTTCTTCATTTCTATTTCATTTATTTCTGCTCTGACCTTTATGATTTCTTCCCTTCTACTAACTTTGTGTTTCCTCTGTTCTTATTTTCCTAGTTGCTTTAGGTGTAAGGTTAGATTGTTTGAGATTTTTCTTGTTTCTTGAGGTGAGCTTGAATTGCTATAAAATTCTCTGTTAGAACTGCTTTTGTTGCATCCCATAGGTTTAGGATTGTCGTGTTTTTGTTGTCATTTGTTTCTAGGTATTTTTAAATTTTTCTTTGATTTCTTCAGTGATCTCTTGGTTATCTAGCAGTGCACTGTTAGCCTCCATTTGTTTTTTTTTTTTACAGTTTTTTTTTCCTGTAATTGATTTCTCTTCTCATAGCATTGTGGTCGGAAAAGATGCTTGATACAATTTCAGTTTTCTTAAATTTTCCAGGGCTTGAATTGTGACCCAGAATGTGATCTTTCCTGGGGAATGTTCCATGTGCACTTGAGAAGAAAGTGTATTCTGCCGCTTTCAGGTGGAATGTTCTATAAATATCAAGTGAATCTACGTGGTTTATTGTGTCATTTAAGGCTTGTGTTTCCTTATTTATTTTCTGTTTGGATATCTATCCATTGGTGTAAGTGGGGTGTTAAAGTCCCCCACTATTATTGTGTTACTGTCAATTTCCCCATTTACGGCTGTTAGCATTTGCCTTATGTATTGAGGTGCTCCTATGCTGAGTGCATAAATATTTGTAATTGTTATGTTTTCTTCTTGGATTGATCCCTTGATCATTATGTAGTGTCCTTTCTTGTCTCTTGTAATAGTCTTTATTTTAAAGTCTATTTGATATGAGTATTGCTACTCCAGCTTTCTTCTGATTTCCATTTGCATGGAATATCTTTTTCCATCCCCTCACTTTCAGTCTGTATGTGTCCCTTGGTCTGAAGTGGCTCTCTTGTAGACAGCATAGATATGGTTCTTGTTTATGTATCCATTCAGCCAGTCTGTGTCTTTTGGTTGGAGCATTTAATCCATTTACATTCAAGGTGATTATCGATATGTATGTTTCTGTTACCATTTTCTTAATTGATTTGGGTTTGTTTTCGTGGGTCTTTTTTTCTCTTGTGTTTCCCGCCTAGAGAAGTTCCTTTAGCATTTGTTGTAGAGCTGGTTTGGTGGTGCTGAATTCTCTTAGCTTTAGCTTGTCTGTAAAGGTTTTCATTTCTCTGTTGTATCTGAATGAGATCCTTGCTGGGTAGAGTAATCTTGGTTGTAGGTTTTTCCCTTTCATCACTTTAAATATATCCTGCCACTCCCTTCTGTCCTGCAGAGTTTCTGCTGAAAAATCAGCTGATAACCTTGTGGGGATTCCCTTGTATGTTATTTGTTGCTTTTCCCTTGCTTCTTTTAATATTTTTTCTTTGAATTTAATTTTTGTTAGTTTGGTTAATATGTGTCTTGCTGTGTTTCTCCTAGGGTTTATCTCTGCATTTTCTGGACTTGGGTGGCTATTTCCTTTCCCACGTTAGGGAAGTTTTTGACTATAATCTCTACAAATATTTTCTCAGGCCCTTTCTCTTTCTCTTCTTCTTCTGGGACCCCTATAATTTGAATGTTGGTGCATTTAATGTTGTCCCAGAGTCTCTGAGACTGTCCTCAATTCTTTTCATTCTTTTTTCTTTATTCTGCTCCTCAGCAGTTATTTCCACCATTCTATCTTCCAGCTCACTTATTAGCTCTTCTGCGTCAGTTATTCTACTATTGATTCCTTGTAGTGTATTTTTCATTTCAGTTATTGTGTTGTTCATTACTGTTTGTTCTTTAGTTCTTCTAGGTCTTGTTAAACATTGCTTGTATTTTCTTGATCCGTGCCTCCATTTTATTTCTGAGATTTTGGATCATCTTTACTGTCATTACTCTGAATTCTTTTTCAGGTAGGTTGCTTATTTCTTCTTCATTTATTTGGTATTGTAGGTTTTTACCTTGCTCATTCATCTGTAACATTTTTTTTGTCATATCATTTTTTTTGATGGGTGGGGCTGTATTCCTGTCTTAGTGGTTGTTTGGCCTGAGGTGTCCAGCACTGGAGTGTGCAGGCAGTTAGGTGGAGCTGGGTCTTGGTGCTGAGATGAGGACCTCCAGGAGACCTCACTCTGATTAATATTCCCTGGGGTCTGAGGCTCTGTTAGTCCAGCAGTTTGGATTCATCGCTTCCACCACAGGAGCTCAGGCCTGACCCCTGGCCTGGCCACCAAGATCCTGCAAGCCATGCAGTGCAGCAAAAGAAAAGAAAAAACAAGTAGCAGTACAATAACAATGAATAAAAAATAAAATAAAATTAGAAAAATAGAAAATGTATTAGGAAAAATTAAAATGTAAGTGAAATAACTGAAACTGCAACAAGGTAAAATACAACCACAACAGAAAAAACAAAAAAACAGGGTGGGGAACAAGCCAAAAGGAGCAGAATAATAACAAAGTATAAAGAATAAAATAAAATTAGAAAAATAAAAAATTTATTAGAAAAAAATATATAAATGAGTCAACAACAACAAGGTAAAACAAAACCACAACCTGGTCACTTGGGGGTTCCTCCCATCCCCTCAGGTGTCTGTGGTCCCCCACCAGTGCCTGGTAAATGCCCTAGTTGTGCGGAGACGTGAACTCCATGTCCTCCTAGTCTGCCATCTTGACTCTGCCCCTCCCCTCTGATTCTTTCAATATTTTCTTTGTCTTTGATTTTTTTGCATTTTGAATGTGATATGCCTAGGTGTAGATTTTTGGTGTCATTGTTGTATTTATCACGGTTGGTGTTGTCTGAGCTTCCTGGACCTGTGTTGTTTATTTTGAAAAATTGTTGGCCAGTGTTACTTCAAATATTTTTTCTTTCTTTCTCCCTCCCTCCCTTCCTTCCTTCCTTCTCCCTCTGGTATTCTCATTACACTTATGACACATTTTGTAATTGTCCCACAATTCTTGGATATTCTTTTCCATTTTTTTCTTTTTTTTTCTCTTCCATTTTAATTTTTGAAGTTTGAAGTACTGACATATCTTCAGGTTCACTGATTCTTTCCTCGGCCATGCTGATGAGACTATAAAGGCATTCTTCATTTCTACTACAGTGTTTTTAATTTCTACTATTTCCCTTTGAGTTCATTAGAGTTCCCATCACTCTCTGCTTACATTACCCATCTGTTCTTGCTATACTGTGTTTTGAATCTTCTAGGCCTTGCCTCTTCCACATTTAAAGCCAAGGAAGTTAAACAATTCTTCTTCTTACAATAAAAATCATGGTTCTTGCAATAAAAATCATGGCTTTCAAAACTTTTTCCTACTTTAGATCTACCCAAATTTACATAAGAGCTCCAAAGTGAGGAATTTAACTCTTTCTTGGCTATCAGCTCTACCTAAAGGCAGCATTATAGCAAGTTCTTGATGATGCTTGAATCATTAAAGGATGGTGAAGATAACAGACTTCAATTTTAAAATATCCTCCTACTATGTTTTGCTTCTTAAGGGGTTTGTAAAACTTGGAACACAGAACTCACACTGCACTGACCCAGCTGAGAAGCAAGATAGCCCTGACCAATGCTGGGAAGATGAGACAGAAGGAGCACCTCCACTCCAATCCTGGGCATTACTTACAGCTCATTTACCCATTTGCTTGGCCAATCGATTTACACCCTGGTGGTCATAATACATAAAAGGGAACCCAGACATAACCCACTTCACTCCAAAAAAAAAAACCAGAAAAACAAATAACAGAGAAATTTTTTATTGTACTTGGGATTGAGGAAAACTAATTGATTTGACAGCTAAGCTAAAACTCCTAAGGGAAAAATCAGCATAGAACAAAATAATCTCGTCTGTAATTTTGTATGCTGTTCCCCCTAGTATGTCGATTGGATATCAATGTCATCTATTTTAGATGGGAATGTTACCAACTCTAATGCTTCTGTTGATATTTCAAAAAGATTCTAATCTCACTGCAGTAATAGCTTCTGTCATTCCTAGCAACATATATGCCATAACATTCTTGGTTGCATTGACAGAAATATTAACGTGCTCAGATTTTACATTATTCAGACCACTGTATGTCTCTTTCTTAGTGTTCAATTGCTTTTGCTTTATATACAGTGTTAGAGCCTGACTGCCCAGTCCCAGTGCATTAGGTGTTATTCATGAGGAGCATCAGTCTTCTCATCTCTGTGTGATTTGTGTCTTCTCTAGCAGAAAACCTTTCTACAATTCTATGGATTTCCTCCTTAAACATTATACTTTCCCGTGTTCTGTAACTCAGATGAACTTGCTATATACCTTGATCCTCATCTTCATTTTATCCCCTTAGAGTTATTGCCTCTCAGGTTGCAATCGATTTATGGTCCACGCATCAGTCTGATGTTTGAAACTTTCATACACCTTCTCTGCCAAATTCCTACTCTGTCCTTAAACTCATTGCCTTCCAGTTCTGTCTTCCAGTTCTATCTTTGCTAATACTATTACATAGACCTTACATGAGCAGATATATTTCAATGTAGTTTTTACTTTTTACTCTAGTTTCACTTTTTAGTGTCACTTAGAACAATCCAAATCTTTCTTCTACTCCATAACCCTTCAGATATTTAAAATAGCTACCAGGAACATTTACTTCTCTGGGCTAAATATCCCTAGTTCCTTCTATCATTAATTATAGAATATAGTTTTGACTTGCCTTATCATTCTAGTTGGTGACTCATTATGCATTTGAGTTATACACCTACAACATTTTGGAAGGGATGTTAGGAAATTTCTCCACTTTGGCATCAGAATCCAGACTGGAATGATTAAGAGTATATGGCTATCTCTAACATTTTTAAATTTAAATGGAGCTTTAGAAAAGTAAAAAAATAATAAGATTAAAAAAGATAGGGGTTCAGTGGGATCCACTAATACATACAGTAGAATAAAATCTCATACAATTTGCTATAAATTTGATAATGAACATGTTTAGATGTCATTTGTTGTGAGGATCAAACCCAGTCAGTCTGGAACCCAGTCAGTACCGTGGGAGTGCTGTTGGAGGCTTGGAGAATTATCTAGGAGGTTCCATAGTGGTTTCAGAATGTCCTTAGTGGAGATTGGGTCGAGGGTGGTGGGGGAGGGCAATAAGGTTAGAAAGAGAAACTAGAGGATTTGTCTTGAAACTCTGCATAGTTTATTATATTTTTACCTACATTGTATATGACAGAATAGTTAATGTAATAAGGTTCTCTAAAGATACTTTTGGTCACACTTCACCTAAGATTAAGAAATTACCCATTGTCCATATCAAAGATTATTATTTTTATTTAGGGTAGCTTTAGAAAGTGATGGAGATTCTGGGAAGGTAAAAGCTAATCTCCCACCAAGACATTGGAGCCACCATTACTCTGATTCCTCATATTGTTACTTTTGTCTTAGGCAATTCTGCATTGGGTGTACACTGATTATAAAAAATATGCAAAATGCCATCAATCCCTCTGAAGCAGTTGCTTAACATTTACTTGAAATAGCAAGACCTACAGTGGGTGTAGAGAAATACTTCTGATATGCCCTGTGAAGTGTCTGCTACCAATTACTTTTTATTCTGGAAATGATTTGTTCTCCCTAAGTGCTTCTGCATTTTACTGTCTCTGTGTCTCTCGGTCTCTTCCTCAGATGCCTCTATGTTCTATCTGTATTGTGTTTCCAGAAGGAAAGAATATTCTGTTCATTTTAGTTCACAATTGGTCATTTCCAGGCCAAAAAAAAAAGTGCTCCCATCAGAGTGACATTTATCCCAAAACACTTTTAAACATTCTTCCTGGCTACAGCTGTTCATGATTTTACTCTCTAATCCTTCCAGGCCCATTAATCCTAAGACTGCACATGTGATGCTTTTAAAGTACGGTATCTAGAACAAAATCCAATACCACAGGTGAGGTCTGATCCTAGCTTCCTCTTAGCTTGAAAGTCATGTAGATTACAGTTGGGGAGCTATTTTGGACTTGAGACACTGGTGACAGATTGCTTTTATTAAACACCCTCTGTAAATAGAACATTATGTTCAGCCTTGGAGCATCAACAAACTTATAGACAGCCTTGGAGAAGGCAGAGAATCTTCCCTTAAGAACTGCCATGTACAACAAAGCTGAAAACCAAGCTGCCACTTGCTGCTAATCATAAAACCATCATCAAGTGAAATTCCACTTACTGGTATTTGCGCAGCCATTGAACCATGAGAGATCTAGGCTCATAATGACAAGATTTAGGCTGCAATACTTATTTGATGCATTTCATGTAGACACCTCTTTGGGGACAGTTTAGAAGTACAAATATCTTCTTAGGGCCCTCAATGTGCCAGCACTACCTCACTGAACTTTCAGAATGATTCTCTAAATTTGGATTGTTGTTCCTGTTTTATAAATAAGGAAACTGAGTCTCAAAGAAAGGTCAAGCAGCATGCATTTGAATAACTGGCAGAGCCAGGATTAAAACTCAGATATTTTACTCCAAAGCCCAAGCTCTTTCACTAAAACATGCTTCCCAGGAGGTTGCCTGTGGGCAAAGTGAAAATTATGTTCTAGATATTTAGCATTAGCAGACATATGAAAGGACAAAAAGACATAATACGAGTAACCGACAGTGGAAACTGTTCATAATTCTTAATTGTTGCAACGCTTCTAAACTGAAATGCGTTAGATTTTACCATATTATTACTCAACAGATATTAACCGGTTATCTTAGGTATATATCGCCCTGTGGTCTTTGGTATACTCTCGTCCGTGTATCTTATATAAACTGTTGGTGACTTCACAGGCAGTGCTGCATCATTAATGCATGTAAATTCAGTAGGCGTTTTTTCCACCATTCATTCTGCCCTAGAAATTCTTATTTCTTGTACCATAGTGGAGGATCCCTTTGCCCTTTTCAGTGTTGACAGGTTGCTGAGACAGAGTGTTTACCCTAATAGACTTTTCAAGCAGATAGAAAGCTTTGATGCAAAGATATCTATAAATGTGCAAGGAATCATAGACATTAGAGCCAGAAGGGACTTTTAACGTTTTCTACTCAAGCATCCCATTTTTATCAATAAGGGAACTAAGACTCAGAGAGGCCTATAAATAGAATGTTCTAATAACACCTACCCTATGTAGGATGACTGTGTTGTTCATTTTCCAAATATGACACTCTGAAGAGTAAAAGGAGTGCTCACCGAATGGGATGCTGGCAAGTGGGCCCTGCCCTAGGCAAGCCAGGATCTATAGTTACTCTAACCTCTTTGAACTTTTTTAATCATGAAATAAGATGGCATATGTGAAAACACTTGGATTAATACCTGGCGCATACATGGAAAGTGCAAATAAATTTTGCACTGAATCTGAAGTCCAGTTGCCTAGGAAATCAGTGGAAGAGCTGGGAGTTAGGCATATGTTTTCTAACTTCTAAAGTCAATATAGTACCAAGTGAAACAAATGAAAACATAAAGTGACAACTAATCATCAGGTTTTGTTTCTGTTTAGCTTAATTTTTGTTTCTGTTTTGTATCTAACATAGCAAAACTTCCTGTCATCTTTTCCCCATTTTATAGTTTGACCACATTATCCAGTGGCTTCAAGATAGAAACACATTAGTAAACAGCTGTGCAGACTAATAAATCCTGCCGGAAGGAAGGAAAAGATGAAGGAAGGCACGGTGGGGAGGAGGGATGAGGAAGAGGGATGGTGAGAGCAGTTGTTTCTGAAGATATTAGATTCTGTGGAATCCGTACCCAGATAAGATGCTACACATTTTATACGGAACTTCTGAAAAATGAAACTAGATTGAGTACAGATTTTTAGCTTAAAAGCAACAGATTTACAACTGCCCCATTCTACTGCCGTTTCACTGTGTAAAAGTTGTTACTACATCTTTGTTTCATTTCAATATTTATTTAGTACAGTTGGCTTTCAGAGCCCTTGAATTCATTCCTTCTCCGCTTTTGCCATAAGAATAACTGCAGTTCATTCCTCAATTTATGGCAAACCACAAAGTGAGTGATCTAGTACTGCTTTCTCCAGTGTTAAGTTATGAGTGCCCAAGAGTAGTTAAAAGGTAGTACCTATATAAACTGATTTTTCTAGGTTATGTCATTTGCAAGTTCCTTGTTTTATCCTCTCTCTAAAGAGGCATAGAAACATTCACTTCTCTGCTTCCAAATCCAAGATATTGGCTCCCTCCAAGATATTTCTGGTTGAAATCTTGTCCCTGGAAAGGCAGAACATGAACCACTTCTATTCCTTGCCAATTGTCCAATGGCAATGAGGAGGTGAAACTTCAAATGTTTTCCAGGCTGTGCAGTCTGGCCCTTCTGTTTTGACCTTTTCATTATTCCTTGTTCTGACTGACTGGTCATTGCCAGCCCCTTCTGCAGGTTGGTTGTGTTCTAAGGACTGGAAGAGAAGAATCGCCATCTAATCAACATACCAACTATTGAAAAGGGCAAAACAGCTGCTCTTCCCTACAGCCACCTCCCGTGTACACACGTCAACTTACACAGACACTGGCCCCACTTTACAAGCATCCTGTTCTAGTTTTGGTGCAATTAAAAAAAATAAGGAATTTGAATAATACTGATTATTTCACTCTAGCAAACTAAAGTGGAAAAAACTACCCTCTGCCACATCATGAGATTATAAAGCTCGTGAACGGTTCTGACTATGTCTAATTTATAATCAACTCTGGATTCTTTTTCAAGTATAACTCTAAGGTTTTTTTCCAGTAAGAATTTTCAAATAAGATTTCCCCCAATGACTGATTTTTCCTTCCTTCAGTTTGAGAATTTTATTCCTAAATCGAGTTTTCTTTTTCTTCTGTCTTGAATTATATCTTCAGTTTTACATTTTCTCCCAAGTACAAGCAAGAATAATGCTAGAAAGTAAGCAGTTAAAGTGAAAATGTCTTTTATTTTCACAGTGCCGTACATTTTGCAAAACATATTGTTTTAGTCAGCATAGGATAGTTTAAGTAGTAGTAACAAATTAATCCCCAAATCTCAGTTCTTAACACACTAAAGCTTTATTTCTTGTCACATGATATATCCAATGTGGGTTAGCTGGGCGCTGGGTTCTACATTAGCTCACAAATCACAGGCTGATGAAAACACCGTCATCTTAACACATGCCTTTGGAGTTTGCTGTGCCAGCCTTAGAGGACATTTATTCTTCTGTGTTTTGACCTAAATTGAAAATGCATCATTTCTGCTCATAGCACCTTGGCCAGAATCTGTCACATCGCCCACCTGGGGTGAAAATATGGGTGATCACCTGGATATTCCATAAGCAAAAGATGTCTCTGCCACACACTTTTATGTCAATGTCTTCACTTAAGCCTAATGACCTTGAAAGGTTGATACTCTAGCTACTACCAACAATCTGGCAACTATGTACCATTTCCCAGTTGTGTGTTAGGAATGAACTCTTGCAGCCACATTCTCCTCATCTGGAAACCGAGGCTCGGAGACGGTAGCGTGTCAGTTCGCGTCATCGCAGTGTTATATGCCATGGTGGAGGTAGAAGCAGATGAGATTTAGGGGGGTAGTTTCCATGAAACATAAAGGGAAGAGGGAGCAGGCACAGGAAGCCTCCAGACCACAGTGGAGGTCTGACACCTGTGAGAGGACAGAGGGTGGGAAGAGCCAGCCTCAGACTGCGGAGCGGCTCTGAAGATCTCAGCCAGCCCCGAGGCAGCTCCAAAGGAAAGATCGACAGGAGAGGAATCTCGCAGTGGGCAGAAATGGCCAGGCCCTAGTACCCATGCCGTGCTTAGTCATCAGCTGGGAACCCACGTTCTTGGCTCTAACACGGAGGCGGACCCCCAAAGGCACTGCCGCCGGAGGTTGTCAGCTGACTGCATTTCTCACAGCAGGTTTTCTGTTGACGGGCTGCCACAGATAGCTATTCTGAGAGCAACAGGTGAGCTGGGGGACATACTCGGGGTTCCTGGTGCCAAGGCTCCCTGGCGTTCTAGCAAGCACTGATAGCTACAGCAGAACTTTGAGTACAATTATTCTATTATTAACTGGATAAAGAACCTTCAGAAAAAAGAATAGACTAGTAATGGGGGCGGATATTAAGGTCAAGAAGTCAGGAGATTACTGTTCTAGCTTCACTTCTGCCATTAACTACCTGTGTGACCTCCAGCTCTGTCACTGAACTCACTGTGCCTTTATTCTCTTGTCGAAGTTAGACGATTGGACTAGATCAGTGGTTCTTAAACGTTACTGTGTTTCACAGTCACCCAGAGGGCTCGTAAAAACACAGATCTCTGCTCCCACACCCAGAGTTAATGTTCTGAGAAATCTTGAGTGAGGCTGGAGATTGGCCTTTCTAACAAGTTCCCAGGCACTGCTGCTGGTTGGGAGCCCATACTTTGAGGAACACTGGACTAGATGCTCTCCGATGTCATTTCAAACTCATAAACACTTGTGATTTAGCTACATGACTTTAAAATGATCACTGCTGCAGTTATTTATATCCATCTCTCCATGCTCCATTATAAACTAATATAAATGTTGCCTTTATTACTATCTGTATAATACCTGTATAGATAATGTATCATTAAATAAAGATATCTAATGATTTCTTATCATGTGATGGATATTGTGCTAAATACAAAGAAAATATCCTTTACATTTGAGTTCAAATACTAATAGAAGAACCATCATCATCATCATCGATAACATGTATTGAATACACACAATGTCCTAGACTCTGTGCTAGCTCCCTAGGTCTGTTACCTCATTAATATGAGTACATGATTAAACACGATGTTAGGAGAGTTATAAGGAAAGAGCAACAACTTCACAGCACAGAGATAGAGCACAATAGGCTTTGGTGCATATAGATGATGTGGGGGAGGAAGAAGCAGGGCAAGGAGTAATGTGAGCAATCTGGCAGCCATGTGTAGATGGCATATACCATCTGGGGAGTGGAGAGTGTTTGAAGTCCTAGCCTAGACTGAAGGTGTTTGGGGGGTGAGGAGGGAATGCTGTTTGTGTGAGTGGGGGAAAGGAGTAGAATAAATTCAGACATGCATTTCAATTCTGTGAATCCCACGTATTTGACAACCATGGCTTAGAGCAGTCTACTACACCGCCTGGTAGGTAAGTAAACACTGGTAGACAATTTTAGTGGAGGGAAGAGAAGAGAGAAGTGAAGAATGGAGGACCTGTCTCAGTTCTGCTAAAGTGTCAGCTGTGTAGCCTTGAACAGGTCACTGAGCTCCCTCAGCATCCCGTTCTCATCTCTACACGAATGTAGTGCTCACCGTGCCTATCTTAAAGGATAGTGAGTATAAAGTGAGAGCACATTGTTCATCACAAAGCTCTGTGCATCAGTGTGACATTATAAGCAAGCATCATTATTAATAAGCAAGCGGTCTTGTATTTTTAGATTTTTCAAAACATTTCCAGCTTTCTGGTTTGGCAACAAGTTTCACTCTCTCCCCCAAAGACCAGAACTCCTATGGAGAATGGTCTGGCATTTATCCAGTTGTCTGTGGGATGTCGTGCACACCTGGCAGCTTTAGGAATGTGGAAAGGGAATCCTCTGTCTCATGACTTGACATCCTAGGAGCTCTCCCATCTACATGAGGTAGGTTGTCCTCTACTGGCTAAAAGCAAGTAGGAGACTCCCGGAGAGTTGATCCATGTGATGTTCTGTGGTGTAAAAAGGTGACATGAACGGAATGGAAAATCAAGACATGGCTGGCCAAAACATGTTGTAATTAATATATCCCAGGAGCTCAATTGTTTTCTTTCTCTGGTTGGAGCCGAAAGGAACAAAGGAAGGAAGGGGAGAATCCAATCCAATTAAAGAAAATGCAGCTCAGGTTAAGGTCAAGGCTGTTGCTCTAGGGATCTTTCATTAACCACTTGAAGGCAGGTTCAGAATGGGTTAATATAAGCCTTGACCTCTGGCATTAGGAATATATTGTCAAGGGAAAATCAGATTCTTAGCCAGAGAAAAGGCAGGAAACTTTGTCTACACTTCAATTTACAGATGCATATAGAGTTGATATTTGGAAAATCGAGTGTGTCCATGAGGAAAATGCTGTGGAAGCTGGTTATATTGGTATACTTTGCTTTCATGGGTTATCATTCCCTTTAAGCAGATGGAGAAATTAAATTTGAAGGCATCCGAAGACTGGATTATAGGAAATAATTCAAAATTCAGAGGGGCCTATTCTCAAAGAGTAGATAATATCAAATATTTATATTTGGCTTTAGAGTTTTATCCTAACTCATTTTCAGCATATTTGCCTATGCATTAGTATTTTTGTTGGAATGAATATTAAAACAGACCAACATCCTCTGTGTTCTCAACACCTAGAGTGGAGCGAAGATGGTTGAGAATTCTGCTTTGGACACATAAAGTGTGAGATGACTAATAGACATCCAAGGGGAAGTGTGGAGTATATGAAAAACCTTAAAAGCCATCCCTTCAGCACTCAATTGTCTCCTGAGCTAGAGTCCTACAGTCTTAACCATGAAAGGTCTAGACATTTCCACATCTCTCCTTGGATGTTCCATCATCACAGCAAACCCAGTGTATCTGAAACAAAACTCATTTTCCTCCTCAACATGTTGACTTTATTTTTGCCATTCCTGTTTCTGCTGTGGATTTCATCATTTTCCAAGTCACCAAGCTTCTAAACCTCACAGGTAGTCTCGGTTCCTCCCTCTCCCTTTCTACCCAGATCAACCATAAAGTTCCATCAATCATAGCTTTGTAACAACCATCCTATAATCCCTTCTCTTCCCACTTCATCTGTTATTACTCTGGTTTAGTCCAACATCCTCAGGATTCCTTTACATCTAGAAACCAGCCATCTTGACTACAGACTCTCTCAGCCTTCAATTTCATTCTTTGTATTGCTTCCATATTGATCTTTCAAAAATAATCCTTTGCAGGTGTCGTCTTTCAACTCAAAACTATTTCTTGACTCATAATTTGTGGTAGAGACTGTTAGGTGACTCCCAGTGTCCACCAATCCATTCATTATTTCTTAGAAACAAAACCCTAGACAATGTGCTCAGCTCAGAAACCCACCTTTCCCAGGATCCCTTGCAGTTACATTCCATCGTGTGACCAAGTTCTGCCTCATGAGATGTAAACAGCAGGTTATGGATCTTTCGAGTTGTTTCCTTCAAAAGGAGCAATTTCTTCATCCTCCTTTCCGATGCTGGAATGTGACCATATTGCTGGAACTCCAGCAAGTGTCCTGAATCTTACGATAATCTTCCAGGGTGGAAGTTAGCTCTGAAGGTGGCTAAACAGAAAGTTAGAAGGAGACTGAGTCTCTGATGACTTCGTGGAGCTGTCATACCAACCCTGGACTGTCTAATTCTGTACTGTTTTTATTTACATGGACAAATAAACGTTTATATATTTAACCCACTATCCTGAGGGTATGTTACTTACAGGTGAATGCAAATCTGGACCAAGATACCATTACCTCCAGGATACAGGGAGTTCTTAACTTAATATTCACTACAGAAACTTGGCCTGCCTCTAAGCCGTTTATACAACACTTCTCCTACCAGAAATATTCCTTGTGATCAAGTTATTGTATTCCAAATGTGCTATGCATTCTCCTGTTTCTGAAATTTACCATAATACTTCAGGGACCCTGACTTTCATTTAGCCCCGTAGCACCTAGCAAATACTTTGCATTGAGATGCAAATAAATGTCAAAATGGAAGGGATTTAAAATTTCTCTAATTCAAAACTTTGTATACAGTGAAGGAAAATTCTCTATTTCCTTGGTGCTCATAGTATATTCAGTGACTGGCAGCATTTTACAAGACTCCAGATGATTCAAAGTCACCTTCGAGTTTGAGAAGCATCTCATCTGTAGCATCTCTAATCACATGTCATTCAACTGCTCCTTAAGTTGCTCACAAATACACAAAGCACCTTAGCCTGTGCTTGGACAGCTGTAATTGCTAGTAAGCCATTCTGCGTGGTAAGCTGCGCATTGCTTCCTTGGAACTTTCACTTATGACTTCCCTATTTCTGGTCTCTGGAATAATGATAAATAACACTGATCCACCACAGTTATTTAAAGATAGTCCTCATCGGGTTAAGCCTTCTCGTTTCAAAGGTGAACAACTCATTTGGATTGGCATTCTTCACATAACCTGATTTTTAGACACTTCACCTGCTTTAATCTGTTCATCTGTTAGTGACCTAATTAAAATACAAAACTGGAGTTCAATATTATTCCCTGAGTATGTGGAACTAAATGCCACAAGAAACAGTGAACTCTAATTCCCTAAATCTGCAACCTATTACATGCAAAGTTTAGTTCATCACTATAGTTTTGATGGTGTTCTGGTGATTAACACATATTTTATTTATATGAATATTATAAAAAATCATCTTTTGAGTTAAAGTATGCTGAAAATGTCAGAAATCACATCTTGTTTGTCATTTGTTTTAATCAGGAAAATCTATGTGCGAGTCAAGATACTGTGTTTTTTTTTTTTCTTTCTAGAGTTTCCTCTGCTACCACCAAAAATTAATACACACACACACACACACACACACACACACACACACACACACACACACACACACACACACACACACACACACATACACTGAGCTCTCTCATGTCTTAGTTTCTACCTTCCTGCAGGACACTTTCTCTTGAGTAACTTGTCTGCACCTCTGACTCAACAGCCTTACCTAACTCATCTTTCTGTCCTTTTTATAGTTATGAATATGTGCCTTACTACCCTTTTAAAGAGAGGTCTCCTTGACAGATGGAATTCATATTTCCCATAACACTGAGCACAATGAGCAACTCACACTAGACACTAAAGAAATATTTTTAAATGAATCAGTCACTGTTTATTCACTGGAACATAGGACATTACGAGATTAGACTTTAGTAGGATGAGTTGGGATAGACAAATGAGTAAAATACCAGAACTGCTCTTGCTATCTTTAGGTGAAATGTATAGCTCCCTCTGGGATTGTCCCAACAAAGGAGCTGACCTAGTTTAATAGGGTATAAATATAGTGTGTTCCCAAAAAGTCCCCAAACACTAGATACACAAAAGTGTGTCTT
This sequence comes from Balaenoptera musculus, assembly GCF_009873245.2. Lineage (NCBI taxonomy): Eukaryota > Metazoa > Chordata > Mammalia > Artiodactyla > Balaenopteridae > Balaenoptera > Balaenoptera musculus. The sequence continues at coordinate 10,994,659 of NC_045792.1, forward strand.
CAGTGTTTCAAGTGGTGCAACGAATACAGATTGACCCACTTAAAATGAGCCTTTTACACAAGTGGTTTCTATTCAGACTAGGACCATCCAGCAAAATTCTTGCATCTATGGTTCAAGGCGATTCCCCTCCTTTCATCTGAACGGCTTTTAAAGAATTTGTTTACCCAAATTAAAAATCAAACCCAGCAGACAAACAACAAACAGACAAACAGCAACAAATTATACCCAAATCCCGTAGTTCTTAAAAAGAAATGGAAGTAAATGTAGATGAAGAAAAACATCTAACTTTAGCATTTTCCATCATTTTTGTAGTCTTAGTTTTTGCACAGCCTCACTCAGAACACTATTTATATCTTCTAGATATTTTGTCTGAGGTTAGTAAGCTGTCAGTGGGCAAGTATTTTTGCCCTGATTATGGTTTCATGGACTATTCATAAACATTAGTACCTGGGGAAAAATAACCATCATACGTTTCCTCCCAGTTGTATAATTTTTAGGAAAAAATGGACCACTTTACTGAAATAGACAAGTGTAAATCTTAAGCAGTATTAGTCATATCTTGCCCTAATTAAAAGATAATCAAGATTTTAAAAAGTAAGTATTGGTGGAACATCCTAGATCTAGGGCAAGTTCACACCCTACTCTCTATTCTCCCCTCAACTTACGCAGTAAAGAAAAGTTCTTGTATAATAACTGGTAGAAGGTGGAGTTCTTTTGCATTGCTCCCTCTTCAGACCATGCCTCTCATGACGCTGATGTTCTCAAGCCGGCTTGAGGCCATCTCCCACTCGGGAGGGCTCTGCTACCTTGGAAGGGCACGTAGGGCTGGAGGGCAGTCCAGGGCAATGAGGGATGGAGTAGATGACTAAGGCCAGCTCATCTCTAGCCTTAGGAGCAGGACCTCGCTTTTTTTTTTTCCACTTTGAAGTTGTAAAAGCAAGCTAAATGAAAAATCATTCTCCTATTGATGGAAGACTTGGGTTGCTTCCAATCTTTTGCTATTACTAACAATGCTGCAATAGATATTCGTGTATATCATTTTGCATGTGTCCTAGTATAACTCTAGGATACATTCCCAGAAGTGGAATAGCTGGGTCAAAGGGTATATGCATTTGTGATTTTAATAGATATTACTAGCTTGCTCTCCCCTGGGGTTGTAACAATTTACATTCCCACCAGCAATATATGAAAGTGACTCTTTTCCTACCGCCTCACCAAGAGATTGCATCACACTTTTGGATTTTTGACAATCTGATAAGTGAAAAATAGTATCTCAGTGTAGTCTTAAAACTGCATTTCACTTATACTCATAAGTAGTTTCATGTATTTAAAAGTAATTTATATTTCCTTTTATATTCTTTGCCCGTTTTCTTATTGGCTCAAAATGTAGGAGCTCTTTATACACTTGGGAGATAAGCTCCTTTTTTGGTATTTGTTGCAAATATTTTAACTCAGTTTTAACATTTATATTTTCTTTGTTTAATGGTATGTCTTCACACTGAAATTTTCTTTTAGTATTATGTAGTCGAATATAACAATTTAAAAAATTTTTGGATTTTGATTTATATTTAGATTGGCTTTTCCCTACCCAGGCCTAGGATGGAATCCTTCCATGTTTTCTTTCAGTATTTTTATGGTTTCATGCTTTATATTTAAATCTTGATCCATTTGGAATTTATCCTTGTTTGAAATGTGATATGTAAATCCAATTGTTCCAGGAACTTTTATTGAATACCCTATGTTTTCCCCTCTGGTTTGAGTTGCCACTTTTGTTATATAATCTCTCTCTCGCTCTATTTCCGAACTTTCTCTATTTTTTTCCATGACTATGTCAGTCTCTTCATGCATTAGTGTCATGGATTTATAATATGTTTGAAATCAAATAGATCATTTCTCTTCCTTGTTTTTCCACTTCAAAAATTCTCTAAGTATTGTTTTTTTACATGAATTTAAAAAATTATCTAGCTTTTTAAAAATATTGGCAATTTTACTGGGATTACATTATTTTTAATTAGGTTAGATAAAATTGACATCTTTTTGATGTTTGTTTTCCCTATGTAAAATATGTATGTCTTTCCATTTCTTAAATTTTACTATCTTTAGTTAATTTTATGAAGTTTCCTTAATATGTCTTATGTTAATTTTCTTCTTGGTCATTTTGTCTTTTTGAGTTGCTATTATAAATGGGATTTTTTTTCTTCTATCAGATGTTCCAACTGAATGTTGTTTACATCGATGAAAATCATTGATTAATTCATATTAATTGTATATCCCCCCTAATTTGTTTTCTTGAGTTTATACTTTCATTCAGTTTATTCTCTTGTGTTTTCCAGGTTACCATTAAACACCTTCAAATACTGATTGTATGTCTTCTTCCTTGTTTCCAGTTTTGTACTGCTAACTTTTTTCTCTGTTTCAATTGTGTAGGCTGGTACCTCCTGCACAATGTTAAATAATAGTGATGATTATGGGCATCCTCTTTATGTCTTTAATGCGAATTTCTCTGTTTTTGCAATTAAGAATGCTTGATTGGGGCTAAGAAGGAAATATCTCATTATATTAAGAAGGTATCTACCCCTATTTATTGAGGTTTTTTAAAATCAAGAATAAATGATGAATTTTTTAAAAATCAGATTTATTGAAGTATAATTTTCATACAGTAAAATTTAGATTTTTAGGTGTAGAGCTCAGAGAATTTTGACAAGTGTATACAGTTTACTAATTACGAACACATTAAAGATATGGAATATTTTCAACACTACAAAAAGTTCCCTTTTGACACTTTATAGTCCATTTCCCCAACATCCTCACCCCTGGCAACTCTGATCTGATATTTTTACCCATGGTTTGCTTATCCAGAATAAATGGAATTATATAAAACTTTTTTGTATATTCTTTAGCATAATTCTTTTGAAATACATTCATATTATTGTATCTATGAATAGTTCTTTTTTATTGTTGAGGAGTCTATTGTATGGATGTACCACAGTTTGTTTATCCATTCACCAGTTGACAAACTTTGGAATGTTTCCAGATTTCAGCTTGTTATAAATAATCTAAAGATCTTTGTGTAAAGTGAAAAATATGAGTTGTATGGTAAATGTATGTTTAACTATTAGAAATTTCCAAACTGTTTTCCCAGGTGGTTATATCATTTTGCATTCACACCAACAATGTATGAAAATTACAGTTGCTCTGTATTCCTGCCAACCCTTTCTTTTATCTTTTTTTTTTGGCGGAGGGGTAGGGTTGGGGGAGTCATTTTGTAGGTGTCTAGCAGTATCTCATTGTGACTTTAATTTGCACTTCCTTAATGATTAATGATGTTGAACATCTTTTCATGTGCTTATTTGCCATCTGTATCTATTCTTTGGTGAAGTATCTGTTCAAATATTTCACCCATCTTTTAATTGAGCCTTTTGTCTTCTTCTAATTATTTTAACAGCTTAATGAAGTGTAATTAAAAAAAACAGTAAACCGCATGTATTAAAAGTATACAACTTGGTAAGTTTTGACAGATGTATATAACCATAACCAAAATCAAGATAATGAATATATCTATTACCACTAAAAGTGTCCTCTTGACGCATTATAATTCTTCTCTTCCACACCTCCCATCTCTGGCCCTCATCCCCAGGCAACCAATGACATGATCTCTCTCCCTAGAGATTAGATTGCATTTTCTAGAATTTTATATAAATGGAATCATAGAGTATGTACTCTTTTTTTTTTAAGGTGGCTTCTTTCACTGGCATAATTATTTTGAGATAAGTCTGTGTTGTTCCATGGATTAATAGTTCATTCCTCTTTGTTGCTGAGTAGCATTTCGAGTACAGATGAACCATAACTTGTTTATCCATTCATCTGTTGGTAGATCTTTTGGCTTGTTTCCACATTTTAAAATTTATGTCCAAATTCTTGCGTGAACATGTTTTCAGTTGCCACGCATATATACCTATGAGTGGAATTGCTGTATCATATGGTTACTTTATGTTTAACTTTTTGAGAAACTGTCCAAAAGTTTTCCACAGCAGCTGCACCATTTTATATTCCCACCAGCAATGTACAGGGTTCCAATTTTCCGTGTCCTTGCCACATTTATTTTCCTTTTTTAAAAAAATTATGGACATGAAGTGGTATCTCATTGTGATTTTTAAAAATTTATTTTATTTTATTTTATTTATTTTTGGCTGTTTTGGGTCTTTGTTGCTGTGCGTGGACTTCTCTAGTTGCGTCGAGCGGGGGTTACTCTTCATTGCAGTGCACAGGCTTCTCATTGCGGTGGCTTCTCTTGTTGTGGAGCATGGGCTCTAGGTGCGCGGGCTTCAGCAGTTGTGGCTCGCAGGCTCTAGAGCGCAGGCTCAGTAGTTGTGGCGCACAGGCTTAGTTGCTCCGCGGCATGTGGGATCTTCCCAGACCAGGGCTCGGACCCATGTCCCCTGCATTGGCAGGCGGATTCTTAACCACTGCGCCACCAGCGAAGCCCTCTCATTGCGATTTTGATTTGCATTTACTAATGATTAATTATACTGAGCATCTTCTCATGTGCTTACTGGCCATTTGTCTATCTTCTTTGGAGAAATATCTACTCAAAGCTTTTGCCCATTTTTAAATGGGGCTGTTCGTCTCTTTATTCTTGAATTGTAAGTGTTCTTAATACATTCTGGATATTAACCCTTTTCAGATATGCAATTTGCAAATATTTTTACTTATTCTCTGTATTGTCTTTTCAATTTGTGGATAGTACCCTTTGATTCACAAACATTTTTAATTTTTATGAAGCCTAATTTATCTGTTACCTCATTGGGTGTTTGTGCTTTAGGTGACATGTTTAATAAACCATTACCTAATCCAAAGTCATGGAAATTTACATCTATGTGTTCTTCTAAGAGTTTTATGGTTTTAACTCTATGTGTAGGTCTGATGTATTTGGATTAAGTTTTGTAAATGGTGTGAGGTAGGGGTTCAATTTCCATCTTTTTCATGTGGGTATCCAGTTGTTCCAGCACCATTTGTCCTCCCATTCAATTACTTAACACCCTGGTCGAAAACCAGCTGATGATGGATATGTGGATTTATTTCTTATTTGTAGTTTATTGATCTACATGTCTATTTTTATGCCAGTGCTACACTGTCTTGATTGGTATAGCTGTGCTTTAGTGAGTTTTGAAATCAGGGAGTGTGACTCCTCCAGTGTTATTTTTCTTTTTCAAATTGTTTTGGATATTCTGGTTCCTTCGCATTTTCATGTAAATTTTTATTTAAAATGACATTGGAATTTTGATAGAGATTACCTCTGATCTGTAGATCAATTTGGAGAGTATTACTAAACAGTATTATGTATTAGTAAACAGTATTATGTATTCCAATCCTTGAAACATGAGGTATCTATTTAGGTGTTCTTTAATTTCTTTCAACAAAGTTTTGTGGATTTTAGTGTACAATTATCAAACTTCTTTTGCTAAATTTATTCCTAAGTATTTTATTGTTATGCTATTTTAAAATTGTTTTCTTAATTTTCAGATTGTTCACTACAAATGCATAAAAATACAACTAATTTTTGTATATTGATCATGTATCCTGTAACCTCACTGAATTTATTAAGTCTAATAGATCTTAGGGCTTTCTGTGTATAAGATCATGTCATCTGCAAATAAAAATAGTTTACTTTTTCCTTTTCAATCTGAATGCCTTATATTATTTTCTTGCCTAATTTGGTTAGAAGCTTCAGGAAGTGTTGAATAGAGGTGGTAAGAGTAGAGATTCTTGTCTTGTTCCTGATCTTAGGGATGAAAGTTTTCAGTTTTTCACCATTAAATATTATGTTAGCTGCATGTTTTTCATAGATGCACTCTATCAGTTCGAGGGAATTCCCTTGTATTTCTAGTTTGTTTAAGGTTTTTATCATGAAAAAATTGTTCAGGTTTTTTCAAATATCTTTTCTGCATGTACTGAAATTATCATGCTTATTCTACTGATATAATGTTGATTGACTTTCATAGGTTGAACCAACCTGCATACTAGGGATAAGTTCCATTTGGTCATGGTGTGTAATCCTTTTTATAGACTATTGGGATCAGTTTGCTAGTGTGTTATTGAGCAATTTGTGTCTCTATATTTATAAGGGATATTGGTCTATATATATATATATATTTTTTTTTTTTTCTGGCAATGTCTTTTTCTGCTTTTGGTATCTGGATAATATTGGACTCAGGATGAGTTGGAAAGTGTTCCCTTCTCTTCTATTTTTGGAGGAATTTAAGAAATATTAATGCTAAGTTTTCTTTAAATGTTTGGTAGAATTCACCAGTAGAGACATCTAGGCCTGGGCTTTTCTTTGGGGGAAATTTTTTTCATTACTAATTCATTCTCTTCACTTGTTATAGGTCTATAGATTTTTATTTCTTCTTAAGTCAGTATTGGTAGTTAGTGTATTTCTAAGATTTTTTCTATTTCATATAGGCTGCTTAGGTTTTTATCTATGTTGATTATCATATATTCTCTTTTAATCCTTTTTATTTCTAAAAGATTAGTAGTGATATCTGCACCAATTTTAGTAATTTCAATTTTCTCACTTTTTTCCTTGGTTAGTCTATCTAATTTTCTTGATCTTTTCAAAGACCATACTTTGGGGTTTCATTAATTTTTTTCTATTGTATTTCTATATTCTGTTTCATTAATTTCTGCTCTAATTTTATTATTTTTCTTCTTTCTGCTTTGTTTGGATTTAATTTGATTTTCTTTCTTTATGGCTTAAAAACACACTCATTTATTACTTCACAGTTTCTATGGATCAGGATTTTTGGCATAGGCTAGCTGGGTTCTCTGCTCAGGGTCTCAGACAGCTGCAAGCAAAGTGTTTACAGGGGCTACAAAGTCATCTGAGGCACATTTAAAATCCTTTTCCAAACTCATTAGTTGTTGGAAATGTGAATTTCCTTGTAGTTGTATGACTGAGATATCCATTTTCTTGTTAGCTATAGATCAGAACCACTCTCAGTTCCTAAAGGATCATGTCTGATCCTTGACATGTCGGGTTTGTCTCTCAAAACATGGCAAAATTTGCTTTTCTTCTTCTAGTTTTTCTAAAGTGGAAGTTTAGGTTATTGGTTTGAGATCGTTCTTCTTTTATAATGTAGATTTTTACAGCTGCAAATTTTCCTTTAAGAACAGCTTTAGCTGCAGCCCGTAAGTTATGGTATGGTTGTGCTTTCGCTTCTATTCATCTCAAAGTATTTTCTAACTTCATTTATGATATCTTCTTTGACACATTGGTTATTTAGGTGTATGTAATTTAATTGTCACATATTCGTGAATTTACAAGTTTATATCTGTTGCTGATTTCTAATTTCTATTGTGGTTAGAGAATGATGTCACTCCTTTTTAATTTTTTGAGACTTGTTTTGTGTTCTAACATCTGGCTATCCTGGAGAATGTTTCATGTGCTTAGAGAAGAATATATGTTCTGCTATTTTTAAGAGGAGTGTTCTGTACGTATCTGTTAGGTCTAGTCAGTTTATAGTGCTGTTCAGGTCATCTCGTTTTTGCTAATACTCTGTCTAGTTGTCCTAATCATCAATTAAATTGGGGTATGGAAGTTGCCAATTATTATCATTGAATTGTCTTTTTCTCCCTAAATTATTCTAGTCTTTGCACTATTGTTAGGTGTATATATGTTTATAATTGTTATATCTTCTTGATGGATGGACATTTTTATCATTATAAATACACTTCTTTGTCTCTAGTTACAGTTTTTGTCTTAAAGTCTACTTTTTTCTGATATTAGTGTACTCACTCAAGCTCTGTTTTGGTTACTATGTGCATGGAATATGTATTTTCCAATCTTTTATTTTTTTATTTTTTATTATTATTTTTAATATCTTTATTGGAGTATAATTGCTTTACAATATTGTGTTAGTTTCTGTTGTACAACAAAGTGAATCAGCTATATGTATACATATATTCCCATATACCCTCCCTCTTGAGCCTCCCTCCCACCCTCCCTATCCCACCCTCTAGGTTGTCACAAAGCACCGAGCTGATCTCCCTGTGCTATGCAGCTGCTTCCCAGCTATCTATTTTACATCTGGTAGTGTATATATGTCCACGCCACTCTCTCACTTCATCCCAGCTTACCAGTCCCTGTGTCCTCAAGTCCATTCTCTACGTCTGCATCTTTATTCCTGTACTTCCCCTAGGTTCATCAGAACCATTTTTTTTTAGATTCCATATATATGTGTTAGCATACACTATTTGTTTTTCTTTCTGACTTCTTCACTCTGTATGACAGACTCTAGGTCCACCCACCTCACTACAAATAACTCAATTTTGTTTCTTTTTATGGCTGAGTAATATTCCATTGTATATATGTGCCATGTCTTCTTTATCCATTCATCTGTCGATGGACACTTAGGTTGCTTCCATGTTCTGGCTATTGTAAATAGTGCTGCAGTGAACATTGTGGTACATGACTCTTTTTGAATTATGGTCTTCTCAGGGTATATGCCCAGGAGTGGGATTGCTGGGTCATATGGTAGTTCTATTTTTAGTTTTCTAAGGAACCTCCATACTGTTCTCCATAGTGGCTATATCAATTTACATTCCCACCAACAGTGCAAGAGGGTTCCCTTTTCTCCACACCTTCTCCAGCATTTATTGTTTGTAGATTTTTTGATGATGGCCATTCTGACCAGTGTGAGGTGATACCTCATTGTAGTTTTGATTTGCATTTCTCTAATGATTAGTGATGTTGAGCATCCTTTCATGTGTTTGTTGGCAATGTGTATATCTTCTTTGGAGATAGTGCCTTGATTACTGCAGCTTTGTACTATAGTCTGAAGTCAGGGAGCCTAATTCCTCCAGCTCTGTTTTTCTTTCTCAAGATTGCTTTGGCTATTCGGGGGTTTTTGTGTTTCCATACAAATTGTAAATATTTTTGATCTAATTCTGTGGAAAATGCCATTGGTAATTTGATAGGGATTGCATTGAATCTGTAGATTGCTTTGGGTGTTATAGTCAATCTCACAATATTGATTCTTTCAATCCAAGAATATGATATATCTCTCCATCTGTTTGTGTCATCTTTGATTTCTTTCATCAGTGTCTTATAGTTTTCTGAGTACAGGTCTTTTGCCTCCTTAGGTAGGTTTATTCCTAGGTATTTTATACTTTTTGTTTTAAAGGTAAATGGGAGTGTTTCCTTAATATCCCTTTCTGATCTTATGTTGTTAGTGTACAGGAATGCAAGAGATTTCTGTGCATTAATTTTGTATCCTACTACTTTACCAAATTCATTGCTTAGCTCTAGTAGTTTTCTGATGGCATCTTGAGGATTTTCTATGTATAGTATCTTGTTATCTGCAAACAGTGACAGTTTTACTTCTTCCTTTCCAATTTGGATCCCTTTTATTTCTTTTTCTTCTCTGATTGCCATGACTAAAACTTCCAAAACTATGTTGAATAATATTGGTGAGAGTGGGCACCCTTGTCTTGTTCCTGATCTTAGAGGAAATGCTTTCAGTTTTTCACCATTCAGAATGATGTTGGATGTGGGTTTGTCATATATGGCTTTTATTATGTTGAGGTAGGTTCCCTTTATGCCCACTTTCTGGAGAGTTTTCATCATAAATGGGTGTTGAATTGTGTCAAAAGCTTTTTTTGCATCTATTGAAATTATCATATGGTTTTTATCCATCAATTTGTTAATATGGTTTATCACATTGATTGATTTGCGTATATTGACGAATCCTTGCATTCCTGGGATAAACCCCACTTGATCATGGTGTATGATCCTTTTAATGTGATGTTGGATTCTCTTTGCTAGTATTTTGTTGAGGATTTTTGCATCTATGTTCATCAGTGATATTGGCCTGTAATTTTCTTTTTTTGTGACATCTTTGTCTGGTTTTGGGATCAGGGTGATGGTGGCCTCATAGAATGAGTTTGGGAGTGTTCCTCCCTCTGGTATATTTTGGAAGAGTTTGAGAAGGATGGGTGTTAGCTCTTCTCTAATGTTTGATAGAATTCGCCTGTGAAACCATCTTGTCCTGGGCTTTTGTTTGTTGGAAGATTTTTAATCCCAGTTTCAGTTTCAGTGTTGTGATTTGTCTGTTCATATCTTCTATTTCTTCCTGGTTCAGTCTTGGAAGGTTATACCTTTCTAAAAATGTGTCCATTTCTTCCAGGTTTTCCATTTTATTGCCATAAAGTTGCTTGTAGTAGTCTCTCATGATCCTTTGTATTTCTGCATTGTCAGTTGTAATTTTTCCTTTTTCATTTCTAATTCTATTGATTTGAGTCTTCTCCCTTTTCTTCCTGATGAGTCTGGCTAATGGTTTATCAATTTTGTTTATCTTCTCAAAGAACCAGGTTTTATTTATTTTTCTTTTTTTTTTTAGCATCTTTATTGGAGTATAATTGCTTTACAGTGGTGTGTTAGTTTCTGCTTTATAACAAAGTGAATCAGTTACACATATACATATGTTCCCATATCTCTTCCCTCTTGCATCTCCCTCCCTCTCACCCTCCCTATCCCACCCCTCTAGGTGGTCACAAAGCACCGAGCTGATCTCCCTGTGCTATGCGGCTGCTTCTCACTAGCTATCTATTTTACATTTGGTAGTGTATATATATCCATGCCACTCTCTCACTTTGTCCCAGCTTACCCTTCCCCCTCCCCATATCCTCAAGTCCATTCTCTAGTAGGTCTGTGTCTTTGTTCCCGTCTTGCCCCTAGGTTCTTCATGACCATTTTTTTTTCTTAGATTCCATATATATGTGTTAGCATACGGTATTTGATTTTCTCTTTCTGGCTTACTTTACTCTGTATGACAGATTCTAGGTCTATCCACTGCACTACAAATAACTCAATTTTGTTTCTTTTTATGGCTGAGTAATATTCCATTGTATATATGTGCCACATCTTTATCCATTCATCTGTTGATGGACACTTAGGTTGCTTCCATGTCCTGGCTATTGTAAATAGAGCTGCAATGAACATTTTGGTACATGACTCTTTTTGAATTATGAGAACCAGCTTTTAGTTTTATTGATCTTTGCTCTTGTTTTCTTCATTTCTCTTTCATTTATTTCTGCTCTGATCTTTATGATTTCTTTCCTTCTGCTAACTTTGGGGCTCTTTTGTTGTTGTTCTTCTTCTTTCTCTAATTGCTTTAGGTGTAAGGTTAGGTTGTTTATTTGAGATTTTTCTTGTTTCTTGAGGTATGATAGTATAGCTATAAACTTCCCTCTTGGGACTGCTTTTGCTGCATCCCATAAGAGTGGGTCGTCATGTTTTCAGTTTTATTTGTTTCTAGGCATTTTTTGATTTCTTCAGTGATCTCTTGGTTGTTTAGTAGTGTATTGGTTAGCCTCATGTGTTTGTATTTTTTACCGTTTTCTTCCTGTTGTTGATATCTAGTCTCATAGCATTGTAGTTGGAAAAGATGCTTGATATGATTTCAATTTTCTTAGATTTACTGAATCTTGATTTGTGACCCAAGATGTGATCTATCCTGGAGAATGTTCCGGGTGACCTTGAGAAGAGTGTATTCTGTTGTTTTTGGATGGATTGTCCTAGAAATGTCAATTTGGTCCATCTAGTCTAATGTGTCATTTAAAGCTTGTGTTTCCTTATATATTTTGTGTTCTGATGATCTGTCCATTGGTGTAAGTGGGGTGTTAAAGTCACCTACTATTACTGTGTTACTCTTGATTTCTCCTTTTATGGTTGTTAGCATTTGCCTTATGTATTGAGGTGTTCCTATGTTGGGTGCATAGATATTTACAATTGTTGTATCTTCTTCTTGGATTGATCCCTTCATCATTATGTAGTGTCCTTCCTTGTCTCTTGTAACAGTCTTTATTTTAAAGTCTATTTTGTCTGATATGAGTATTGTGACTCTAGCTTTCTTTTGATTTCTATTTGCATGGAATATCTTTTTCCATCCCCTCACTTTCAGTCTGTATGTGTCCCTAGGTCTAAAGAGGATCTCTTGTAGACAGCATAGATATGGGTCTTGTTTTTGTATCCATTCAGCCAGTCTGTGTCTTTTTGTTGGATCATTTAATCCCTTTACATTCAAAGTTATTATCAATATATATGTTCCTATTACCATTTTCTTAATTGTTTTGGGTTTGTTTTTGTAGGTCTTTTCCTCCTCTTGTGTTTCCTGCCAAGAGAAGTTCCTTTAGCATTTGTTGTAAAACTGGTTTGGTGGTTTGGTGTTGATGAATTCTCTTAACTTCTGCTTGTCTGTAAAACTTTTAATTTCTCTGTCAAATATGAATGAGATCCGTGCTGGGTAGAGTAATCTTGGTTGTATACTTTCCCCTTTCATCACTTTAAATATATCTTGCCACTCCCTTCTGACTTGCAGAGTTTCTGCTGAAAGATCAGCTGTTAACCTTATGGGGTTCCCCTTGTATGTTATTTGATTCTTTTCCCTTGCTGCTTTTAATATTTTTTCTTTGTGTTTAATTTTTGTTAGTGTGATTAATACGTGTCTCAGCATGTTTCTCTTTGTATTTATCCTGTATGGTACTCTCTGTGCTTCCTGGACTTGGGTGGCTATTTCCTTTCCCGTGTTGGGGAAGTTTTCAACAATAATGTCTTCAAATATTTTCTCAGACCCTTTCTTTTTCTCTTCTTCTTCTGGGACCCCTATAATTCGAATGTTGGTGCACTTAATGTTGTCCCAGAGTTCTCTGAGACTGTCCTCCATTCTTTCCATTCTTTTTTCTTTATTCTTCTCCTTGGCAGTTATTTCCACCATTTTATCTTCCAGTTCACTTATCCATTCTTCTGCCTCAGTTATTCTGCTATTGATTCCTTCTAGAGTATTTTTAATTTCAGTTATTCTGTTATTCTTTACTGTTTGTTTGCTCTTTAGTTCTTCTGGGTCCTTGTTGAACATTTCTTGTGTTTATTCTATTTTTGAAATTTTGGATCATCTTTACTATCATTACTCTGAATTCTTTTTCAGGTAGTTTGCCTATTTCCTCTTCATTTATTTGGTCTTGTGGGTTTTTATCTTGCTCCTTTGCATGCATGGTATTTCTCTGTCTTCTCATTTTGTATAATTTACAGTATTTGAGGTCTCTTTTCCCCAGGCTGCTGGATTGTAGTTCCTCTGGCTTCTGTTCTCTGCCCCCAATGGTGAGGTTGGTACAGTGGCTTGTGTATGCTTCCTGAATCACGGAGGGGCTGGTGCCTGTATTCTGGTGGGTGGTGCTGAGTCTTTTCCCTCTGATGAGCAGGGCCGTGTCAGGTGGTGTGTTTTGGGGTGTCTTTGAGCTTAGTATGACTTTAGGTAGTCTGTGTGTTAATGGGTGGGTTTGTGTTCCTGTCTTGTTTGTTGTTTGGTGTGAGGAGTCTAGCGCTGGGAGCTTCTGGCCGTTGAGTGGAGCCAGGTCTTGCATTCAGATAGAGGCCTCCATGAGAGCTCTCAGCGATTAATCTTCCCTGGAGCTGGGAATTCTCTAGTGGCCCAGTGTCATGGACTCGGTACTCCCACCCCAGAGCCTCAGGCCCAACTTCCGGTAGAGGAAGCAAGACGTCACAAGTCACACATCCTGGCAATAAAGGGGATTAAAAAAAAAAAAAAAAACTAACAAAACCCCAGACAAATGGTAAAAAGTAAAATCAAACAAACAAAAATAGAAACAAGGAAACACACACACACAAAAGAAACGAAAACAGAACCAAATAAGTCAAAAAGTAAGAGAACAACCAGACAAACAAAAGAACCCAAGAATGAAATGAAACAATTAAAAAGAGAACTGACAAAACACAAAAACAAAAAACAAAACCAAAGCAGAGTGCCAACTGAAGAATGAAGCGAAGAAACAAAACAAACTGACAGAAATGATTAAAAAGAAAAGAAAGAGTAAGGGGAAAGAAGACAGAACAGAAAAGCAATGTAGAAATAGAAATATAAAAAAAAATAGAAAACATATTAAAGGAAATAAAAAAGACAAACAAAACCCCAGAGAAATGGTAAAAAAAAAAAAAATCAAACAAACAAAAACAGAAACAAGGAAACACACACACGTAAAAGAAACAAAACAGAACCAGATAAAACAGAAAGCATGAGAACAACCAGACAAATAGAACTCAAAAACGAAATCAGACAATTAGGATTAAAACTAACAAAAACACATAACCTAAAAACAAAACCAAAGCAGTGTGCCAACTGAAGAATAAAGCAAGGAAACAGAACAAACCGATAAAAATGATTAAAGAAAAAATTAATGAGATAAAATAAAAAGGAAAAAAACACAGCACAACAAGAGAGCAAAGTAGAAATGGAAATATAAAAAAATATTTAAAATATATTAAAGCAAAAGAAGAAGAAAAAAGGGAAAGAACACAGTACAACAGAAAAGCAAAGTAAAAATAGAAATATATTTAAAAAATAAAAATAAAAAATATGTTACAAAACATGGAGATCCCAAAAGACTAAATAAAAAAATTACTAAAACCACAAAAAAATTAACAAAGAAAGACAAAAAAAAAAAAGCCAGAACCAATGACAGAATGAATCAAAACATAATTAAATTAATAGTAATAATTGTGTTTCCCTGGGGTCTCTGCCATAAGTGTCCTTGAACACGCCATGATCCACAGCCCACCTCTGCCTCCCCAAGAGGCTCTCCTCTGTCTCTGGGCTGGTCTCTGGACCTGATGTGGGCACTGTGGGGATACCTCAGACTCTGATCTGGCCCAATTCCTGCATGTGCTGCCCCCAAAGTCCACAGCTTCCAGAATTAGACCATTCTCATTTGTGGGAACACTCATTGCCTACTCAAATATTCCATAGACGCAGGGTCTACCTAGCTGATCATGGGGAGTTAATCTGCAGCTTGTACGGCTGTTGGAAAGAGTTTCAGGAATCTCTCATCTGCTTCAGCTCCCCTGCCCTGGGGTGCAGGTCCTGTCCCGCTTTCTCACCTCCTCCTTCTCCCTTCTTTTTTCCATCCTACCCAGTTATGCAGGGATCTTTATAGCCCTTTCCGGTGTCCAAGGTCTTCTCCTAGTTTTCAGCCAGTGTTCTGTGAGAATTGTTGCATCTATAGATGTATTCCTGATGCGTCCATGGAGAGAGATGAACTCCACGTCCTCCTACTCCTCTGCCATTTGAATCTCTCAAATATTTATTTTTGAAAAAGATATTTTAGTTCTTCTACTCCCATTTGTCCTGTACTTCATTTGTGTGGGGAGGTGGAGGGGGGTGAGTGGATGTGATATACGTGTGTATATCTAAACTTTAAAGATTCTAGGCTTCCCTGGTGGCACAGTGGTTAAGAATCCACCTACCAATGCAGGGGACATGGTTCGAGCCCTGGTCCGGGAAGATCCCACATGCTGCAGAGCAACTAAGCCTGTGTGCCACAACTACTGAACCTGTGCTCTAGAGCCCGCATGCCACAACTACTGAAGCCTGTGTGCCTAGAGCCCGTGCTCCTCAACAAGAGAAGCCACCACAATGAGAAGCCCGTGCATCACAATGAAGAGTAGCCCCTGCACACTGCAACTAGAGAAAGCCCACATGCAGCAATGAAGACCCAACGCAACCAAAAATAAATAAATTAAATAAATAAATTTATTTAAAAAAAAAAACTTTAAAGATTCTATTCCACTCTCTTCTGAAAATCCTGGGTTGTCAGTGGATGTGCAATATAAGGATGGGATAAGTAACACTGAACAGTTTTAAGATACAGAAACTAGTAATAACTGAAATAATAAATTAATCTTTGTAAGTAATATATTTAGAAATTATTTAGGTGCTTGGAGGAAACTTGGCTTATTTGTTCATTTTTAGGTACAGCTAGAAAGTAAATCCCAACCTTTTACTTTCAACTAATTTGTATTTCTGAACCTAAAGTGTGTCTTTTGTGGATAGCATATAGATTGATCTTTTTTTTTAGGATGGGCCCGGGGGATAAAGAATGCAGTTTTATTGTATCTTTCAATATATGTTATATACATGCATACAGACATACATACATGGCAGGATAGATAAGAGATAATACAACTGAATGAGAACTAATTGTAACAGTGACCTAGTATAAGAGAATTTCTTTGAGTGGATGCTAGATGTAGTTCTAATCTTTTTTCCAGTCGTGGTAAAAAGGGCAACTAGAGGATTATAGAGTTTTCAATGTGTAACTGAAGGACTGGTGAGATCAAAAATTCATTCTGCATGGAAAGCAGAACATGCTTGGGAAAGGAGAATTGCCTCTGGACCATAAGCTCAGAAAATTCCAGGCTTAGTTTGATCATTTTTAAATACATTCTGCCAATCTATGCTTTTTAATTGAAGAGTTTAATCTAGTTACATTAAATCAGATTATTGATAAGGCAGGACTTATATCTGCATTCTATTATTTGTTTTCTCTATGTCTAATAAACTTTATTGTTCCTCATTCCTCCATAATGCCATCTTTTATGTTAAAAATATTTTTTGTAGAATACTATTTTAATTCCTTTGTCTCTTCTACTATTCTGAGTTATTTTCTTAGGGGTTGCCATAGGGATTAACATTCTCATTTAAACAGTCTAGTTCAGATTTACAGTAACTTAATTTCAATAGTATATGTTATGAACTGAATGAATTGTATCTCCCCAAAATTCATATTTTGAAGGCCTAACCTCCAATGTAACTGTATTTGGATAAAGGGCCTTTAAGGAGGTAATTAAGGTTAAGTAAGTTCATAGGAGTCGGTTCCTAATTTGATAGGACTGGTATCCTTATAAAAAGAGGAAGAGACACCAGAGGGCTTTCTCCCTGTGTATACAGAGTAAATGATATGTGAGGACACAGTGAGATCATAGCTGTCTAAAAGGCAGGAAGAGAAGCTTCACCAGAAACCAATTCTGATGCCACCTTGATCCTGTACTTCTAGCCTTTAGGACTGTGAGAAAATAGATTTCTGTTGTTTAGCCACCTAGTACAGTCTGTTATGGCAACCTAAGCAGACCTAATACAATTTACAAAAACTTGGCTCCTGTATGGCTCCATTCCTATCGCCTCTTTATGCTGCTATTTTTACAACTTACACATCTTTACATTGTATGCCTATAAACACAGATTTATAATTATTGGTCTATGCAGTTGTCTTTTCAATCAGATAGGAGAAGAGTGGAGTTACAAACAATAATACATTGTCTTTTTTTTTCCTCATGTGAATTTGCATTATGTCTAGTATTCTTTCATTTCAGCCTGAAAGATTTCAATTAACATTTCTTGTATGGAAGATCTAGCAACAAATTCTCTCCGTTTTTTATTATCTGGGAATCTCTTAAATTTCTCCCTCTTTTATGAGGAATAATTTTTCTGGCTATAGATTCCTGGTTGTCAGGTTTTTCTATTTGTTTTTCTTTCAGCACCTTGAATATGTTATTCCACTGCCTTCTGGCCACCATGATTTCTGATGAGAAATCAACTGTTAATCTTATTGAGGCTCCCTTGTAAGCAATGAATCACTTCTCTCTTGCTGCTTTTAAGATATTTCTTTTTCTTTCTTTTTTCCTTCCTTCCTTCCTTCCTTCCTTCCTTCCTTCCTTCCTTCCTTCCTTCCTTCCTTCCTTCCTTCCTTCCTTCCTTCCTTCCTTTCTTCTTTCAACAATATGATAATGATATGTCTAGGTATGGTTCTTTTTGACTTCATCCTACTAGAAGTTTGTAGAAGTTCTTGGATGTGTAGATTAATGGTTTTCATCCAATTTGGGAAGTTTTCAACCATATTTCTTTAAATATTATCCTCTGTTCCTTTCCTCTTTCTTCCTTCTTCTGCCACTCCCATTATTCACGTTATTGTTGATGATGTCCTAGATGACTGTAAGACTCTGTATTTTTTTTTTATTCTTTCCCCACCCCATTTCCTCAGATTGGATAATTTCAATTGATTTACCTTCAAGTTCACTGATTGTTCTACTGGTGCAAATCTGTTGAGTGCTTCTATCGAATTTTATTTTCAGCTATTGTATTTTTCTTTTCTTTAATAGATCTTTATTGGAGTATAATTTCTTCACAATACTGTGTTAGTTTCTGTTGTACACCAAAGTGAATCAGCCATATGCATACATATATCTCCATATCCCCCCCACCTTGAGCCTCCCTCCCACCCTCCCTATCCCACCTGCTAGGTCATCTCAAAGCACTGAGCTGATCTCCCTGTGCTATGTGGCTGCTTCCCACTAGCTATTTTACATTTGGTAGTGTACATATGTCGATGCTACTCTCACTTCACCCCAGCTTCCCCCTCCCACCCCGTGTCCTCAAGTCCATTCTCTATGTCTACCCCTTTATTCCTGTCCTGCCCCTAGATTCTTCAGAACAATTTTTTTTTTTTTAGATTCCATATATATGTGTTAGCATACAGTATTTGTTTTTCTCTTTCCGACTCACTTCACTCTGTATGACAGACTCTAGGCCCATCCAGCTCACTACAAATAACTCAATTTCATTTCTTTTTAAGGCTGAGTAATATTCCATTGTATATATGTACCACATCTTCTTTATCTATTCATCTGTCAATGGACATTTAGGTTGCTTCCATGTCCTGGCTATTGTAAACAGTGCTGCAGTGAACACTGTGGTACACGTCTCTTTTTGAATTATGGTTTTCTCAGGGTATATGCCCAATAGTGGGATTATTGGGTCATATGGTAGTTCTATTTTTAGGTTTTTAAGGAACCTCCATACTGTTCTCCATAGTGGTTGTATCAATTTACATTCCCACCAACGATGCAGGAGGGTTCCCTTTTCACCACACCATTTCCAGCATTTATTGTTTGTAGATTTTTTGATAATGCCATTCTGACCCGTGCAAGGTGATATCTCATTGTAGTTTTGATTTGCATTTCTCTAATAATTAGTGATGTTGAGCATCTTTTCATGTGCCTCTTGGCCATCTGTATGTCTTCTTTGGTGAAATGTCTATTTAGGTCTTCCACCCATTTTTGGATTGGGTTGTTTGCTTTTATGATACTGAGCTCCATGAGCTGTTTGTATATTTTGGAGATTAATCCTTTGTCCATTGTTTCATTTGCAAATATTTTCTCCCATTCTGAGGGTTGTCTTTTCATCTTGCTATGGTTTCCTTTGCTGTGGAAAAGCTTTTAAGTTTCATTAGGTCCCATTTGTTTATTTTTGTTTTTATTTTCATTACTGTAGGAGGTGGATCAAAAAGATCTTGTTGTGGTTTATGTCAAAGAGTGTTTTCCCTATGTTTTCCTCTAAGAGTTTTATAGTGCCCGGTCTTACATTTAGATCATTAATCCATTTTGAGTTTATTTTTGTGTATGGTGTTAGGAAGTGTTCTACTTTCATTCTTTTACATGTAGCTGTCCAGTTTTCCCAGCACCACTTATTGAAGCGGCTGTCATTTCTCCACTGTATGTTCTTGCCTCCTTTGTCGTAAATTAGGTGACCATATGTGTGTGGGTTTATCTCTGGGCTTTCTATCCTGTACCATTGATTTCTATTTCTGTTTTTGTGCCAGTATAATACTGTCTTGATTACTGTAGCTTTGTAGTATAGTTTGAAGTCTGGGAACCTGATTCCTCCAGCTCCGTTTTTCTTTTTCAAGATTGTTTTGGCTATTTGGGGTCTTTTGTGTTTCCATACGAATTGTTAAATTTTTGTTCTTATTCTGTGAAGAATGCCATTGGTAGTTTGATAGGGATTGCATTGAATCTGTACATTTCTTTGGGTAGTATAGTCATTTTCACAATATTGATTCTCCCAATCCAAGAATATGGTATATTTCTACATCTGTTTATGTCATCTTTGATTTCTTTCATCAGTGTTTTATAGTTTTCTGAGTACTAGTCTTTCGGCTCCTTAGGTAGGTTTATTCCTAGGTATTTTATTCTTTTTGTTGTGATGGTAAATGGGATTGTTTCTTTAATTTCTTTCTGGTCTTTCGTTGTTAGTGTATAGGAATACCAGAGATTTCTGTGCATTAATTTTGTATCATGAAACCTTACCAACTTCATTGATTAGTTCTAGTAGTTTTCTGGTGGCATCTTCAGAATTTTCTATGTATAGTATCATGTCATCTGCAAATAGTGACAGTTATACTTCTTCTTTTCCAATTTGTATTCATTTTATTTCTTTTTCTTCTCTGATAGCCATGGCTAGGACTTCCAAAACTATGTTGAATAAGAGTGGCAAGAGTGGATATCCTTGTCTTGTTCTTGATCTTAGTGGAAATTCTTTCAGTTTTTCACCATTGAGAATGATGTTTGCTGTGGGTTTGTCATATATGGCCTTTATTATGTTGAGGTAGGTTCCCTCTATGCCCATTTTCTGGAGAGTTTTATCTTAAGTGGGTGTTGAATTTTCTCAAAAGGTTTTTTTGCATCTATTGAGATGATCATGAAGTCACCTGTGAAGCCGTCTGGTCCTGGACTTTTATTTTTTGGAAGATTTTTAACTGCAGTTTCAATTTCATTATTTGTGATAGGTCTGTTTGTATTTTCTGATTCTTCCTGGTTCAGTCTTGGGAAATTGTACCTTTCTGAGAATTTGTCCATTTCTTCGTGGTTGTCCATTTTATTGGCATATAGTTGTTTGTAGTAGTCTCTTATAATCCTCTGTATTTCTGTGGTTTCAGTTGTGATATCTCCTCTTTCATATCTAATTTTACTGATTTGCATCCTCTACCTTTTTTTCATGATGAGTCTGGCTACGGGTTTATCAATTTTGTTGATCTTCTCAAAGAACCAGCTTTTAGTTTTATTGTTCTTTGATATTGTTTTCTTCATTTCTATTTCATTTATTTCTGCTCTGATCTTTAAAATTTCTTTCCTTCTACTGCCTTGGGTTTTCTTTCTTCTTCTTTCTCTAGCTGTTTTAGGTGTAGAGTTAGATTGTTTATTTGAGATTTTTCTCTTTTCTTGAGGTGAGATTGAATTGCTATAAACTTCCCTCTTAGAACTGCTTTTGCTGCATCCCATAGGTTTTGGGTTGTCATGTTTTAATTGTCATTAATTTCTATGTATTTTTAAAATTTCTTCTTTGATTTCTTCAGTGATCTCTCAGTTATTTAGTAGCGCACTGTTTAGCCTCCATGTATTTGTGTGTTTTATAGTTTATTTTCCTGTAATTGATTTCCAGTCTCATAGCATTGTGGTCAGAAAAGATGCTTGATGTGATTTCAATTTTCATAAATTTTCCAAGGCTTGATTTGTGACCCAAGATGTGAACTGTCCTGGTGAATGTTCCATGTGCACTTGAGAAGAGGGTGTATTCTGCCACTTTCAGGTGGAATGTTCTATAAATATCAAGTAAATCTGTGTGGTTTATTGTGTCATTTAAGGCTTGTGTTTCCTTATTTATTTTCTGTTTGGATATCTGTCCATTGGTGTAAGTGGGGTGTTAAAGTCCCCTACTATTATTGTGTTCCTGTCAATTTCCCCTTTCATGGTTGTTACCATTTGCCTTATGTATTGAGGTGTTCCTATGTTGGGTGCATAAACATTTATAATTGTTATATGTTCTTCTTGGATTGATCCCTTCATGATTATGTAGTGTCCTTCCTTATCTCTTATAACAGTCTTTATTTTTAAGTCTATTTTATCTGATATGAGTATTGCTACTCCAGCTTTCTTTTGATTTCTATTTGCATGGAATATCTTTTTCCATCCCTTCAGTTTCTCTCTGTATGGGTCCCTAGGTCTGAAGTGGGTCTCTTGTAGGCAGCATAGACATGGGTCTTGCTTTTGTATCCATTCAGCCAGTCTGTGTCTTTTGTTTGGAGCATTTAATCCATTTACATTCAAGGTGATTATCGATATGTATGTTCATATTACCATTTTCTTAATTGTTTTGGGTTTGTTTTTGTGTGTCTTTTTCTTCTCTTGTGTTTCCTGCCTAGAGAGGTTCCTTTAGCATTTGTTGTAAAGCTGGCTTTGTGGTGCTGAATTCTCTTAGCTTTTGCTTGTCTGTAAAGCTTTTGATTTCTCTGTTGAATCTGAATGAGATACTTGCCGGGTAGACTAATCTTGGTTGTAGTTTCTTCCCTTTCATCACTTTAAATATATCGTGCCACTCCCTTTTGGCTTGTAGAGTTTCTGCTGAAAAATCAGTTGATAACCTTGTGGGGATTCCCTTGTATGTTTTTCCCTTGCTGCTTTTAATGTTTTTTCTTTGAAGTTAATTTTTGTTAGTTTGATTAATATGTGTCTTGGTGTGTTTCTCCTAGGGTTTATCCTGTATGGGATTCTCTGTCCTTCCTGGACTTGAGTGACTATTTCCTTTCCCATTGTTAGGGAAGTTTTCCACTATAATCTCTTCAAATATTTTCTCAGACCCTTTCTCTTTTTCTTTTTCTTCTGGGACCCCTATAATTCGAATGTTGGTGCGTTTAGTGTTGTCCCAGAGGTCTCTGACATTGTCTTTGATTCTTTTCGTTCCTTTTTCTTTATTCTGCTCCTCAGCAGTTATTTCCACCATTTTGTCTTCCAGCTCACTTATTCGTTCTTCTGCCTCAGTTATCCTATTATTGATTCCTTCTAGTGTATTTTTCATTTCAGTTATTGTGTTGTTCATCTCTGTTTGTTCTTTTGTTCTTCTAGATCTTTGTTAAACATTTCTTGTATTTTCTCAGTCCATGCCTCCATTCTATTTCCAAGATTCTGGATCATATTTACTATCATTACTCTGAATTCTTTTTTGGTCTTGTAGGTTTTTACCTTGCTCCTTCATCTGTGACATATTTTTTTTGCTGTCTCTCTTTTTTTTTTTTTTTTTTTGATGATTGGGATTGTGTTCCTGTCTTACTGGTTGTTTGGTGTGAGGTTTCCAACACTGCAGTTTGTAGGCTGTTGGGTATAGCTGGGTCTTGGTGCTGAGATGAGGACCTCCAGGAGACCTCACTCGAATGAATATTCCCTGGGGTCTGAGTTTCCCTGTTAGTCCAGTCGTGCATACTCAGAGCTCCCACTGCGGGAGCTTTGACCTGACCCCCGGCTCATGAACCAAGATCCTGCAAGCTGCACGGGGTGGCAAAACAACAACAACAACAAAAAAAAACAAACAAGTAACGAAGTAAAAAATAAAATTAGGCTAGGAAAGTAACAGATGTATTAGAAAGAATATAAGAATAAAAATATAGATGAAACAATAACCAGAAGGTAAAACAGAACCGCAATAGTAAAAAAGAGGAGGAGAAAAAAAAAGAAAAAGGTGGAAAAGACCTTGGCTGTGGAGGGTGGGTCCTAAGCCGGGGGCGGGGGTTTGGGCAGTGAGTGGGGCCTATTCTTAGGACCAACAGGGCTGGAAGAAGCCCTGGGTGGTATGTGGGGTGGGGCTTAGGCTCAACGGGGCCCAGGCTTGCCTCCCACCTCTGGTCTCAGAGGGCAGTGGACCCCACCTGTGAGCTCAGCAGGCTTCCCAGGCCTGAGTGGGTGGGGCAAATGCCCTCTGTTCCTTCTCCTGCTTCTCAGGTCCTGGAGGGCCCCTCCCGCCTGCCTCTCCTGTTCTCCCCTGGCCTCTCTCCTATGCCCCCAGGACCAACGTGGCCAGAAGGGGGCCTCTGAGGGCATAGGACCCAGCCCAAGAGCCAGGCAGACTTCCCTGGCCGATTGGGCAGGGGAAACGCTGGGCATGCTGCCCCCTGATCCAAGCCCCCAAGGGTCCCTCCAGGCATGGGAACCCCTCCCCCTTCTCAGCCACCCCTCAGGGGTCCCGGTCCTGTCTGTGATCCAGTTCTTCTCTGCCTTTCAGTCCCCCCATGTTATACTGGTTTGCTTGGGAGTTTCTTCTGTCTCCTTGGGCATCAAGGTCCCCCACCAGCATCTGGCAAGCACCCTAGTTGTGGGGAGACACGAACTCTGAATCTTCCTGCACCGCCATCTTGACTCCGCCCCCCAGCTATTGTATTTTTCAACTCCAGAATTTCTATTTGGTTCTTTAAATAACGTCTATCTCTTCATTGATATTCTCTATTTGATAAACCATAATTCTCATATTTTCCTTTCACTCTTTAAACATGATTTTTTTTTTTTTAGTTCTTTGAACATTTTAAAAATGGATGATTTAAAATCTATGTCTGCTAAGTCCAACATCTGGACCTCCTCAGCAGTATCTATTGACTGCTTTTTTCCCTGGGTATGAGCCATACTTAATTGTTTCTTTTCGTGTCTCATAAATTTTTATTGAAAACTGCACATTTTAAATAATAGAGTATGGCAACTCTGGAAATCAGATTTTCCTTTCTCCAGGGCTTGTTGTTGTTTCTGCTTGTTGTAGTTGTTTGTTTACATACTGTTCTGAACTAATTTTATAAACTATTATTTTTTATGTGTGGCAATTGGAGTCTCTACATGGCTAGCTTAGAGGTCACCTAATAATCAGATAGAGATGTCCGTAAAAGCTGTCTGTTAGTTTTGTATGGTTGTATAAAAAGTTACCACAAACTAGGTGGCTTAAAACAACACACATTTAATCTGTTATAGTTCTGGATGTTATAATTGAAATAATTTTCAGTGGGCTGAAATCAAGGTGTTAACAGGGTTGCAATCTCTCCAGAAGGTCAAGGGAAGAATCTGTTTCTCTGTAATTTCCAAATTCTAGAGTTGCATTCCTTGGCTCATGGACCTTTACCCTATCTTCAAAGCCAGGAGTGTAGCCTATTCCCTTAGTCTTCACATTGCCCTTTCCTTCTGTGTCAAATCTCCCTTGATCTCCCTCATATAAGGGCACTTTTGATTGCAAAATTAAGGCCCATTCAGGTAACCTCCCCATCTCAGTATCCTTAGCTTAACAACATCAGTAATTCTCTTTTGCCAGGTATGCTAACATTCGAAGGTTCCAGAGATTAGGACTTGGTCATCTTTGATAGCCATTATTCAGCCTACCACAGCCAGGAACCCATAAATGTCCTAGTCTTTGCCAAAAGACTGTGTGTGTGTGTGTTGAGGAACACCTGCAACACTTGACAACTCTGCCTTAGCCTTCACTTCCTGCCAAGCAAACTCTCTTACCCCAGCTTTTCCTTTTAAGACTTTTGATTTATCTGTTGTTTGCCCCCATCATTGTCCCCCACTTCATGCAGCTACAAAGTTAAAACACCTATCAGTGACTTTTTGACAAGGACTCCCTAGAGAGAAAGCTTTTCATATTGGACAAGTTCCATGTTAAATAAAATACAGGTGACCTTTTCCCTTTCTTCTAGGGAATCACCATATAGGTCAAATAATAGTAATGCTTTGTGCATGAGGTTCTGCAAGAGTTTTGGCTTTATTCTGCTCCTTACAGTGGCTGCCAGGCTGCACTAGGAATGTAGGCTATTATTTTTCAAAGTTACTACATAGTTGGTGAATAGGACACGGGAGTAGGGCAAGTTAAAAATGTTATAAAACTTACTGTTCTTACCAAGATTCAGCTGTTTTTTTTGATTAGATGTTCCCTGGATTGCTGCAAGCGTCTGGGTAATTCCCAGAGTTCCTAAAATGTGAGTCTGACCACTTTTGCCAGTTTTGTTCATTGTTTTTATGGAAAATAACATTTTTGAGGTACTCCATTATTTTTGCTGATGTAACTCATCAAACTGTTTTTTTTTAATGGTTGTACCATTTTCTGTTCCCATCAGCAGTGTTTGACAGTTGCAGTGCTTTTGTATTATGTATTCTGTATGATTGTGTTTTTGTTTTAGATATTCTAATAGGTGTGTACTGATATCTCTTTGAGGTTTTAATTTGTGTTTTCCTAATAAGTGGTATGCTGAATGTCTTTTCAGATATTTATTTTCCATCTGCTTATCTTCTTTGGTAAAACGTCCTTTCAAATATCTTGTCCCTTTTTTCCATTGCTTGTTTATTTTCTTATTATTGAACTTTGCAGGTTCTTTCTATATTCTGGGAACAAGTCCTTAATCAGAAATGTGATTTGCAGGTATTTCCTAATGTGTGTCTTTTTATTCTTTTAACAATGTCCTTTGAAGAGCAGAAGTTCTTAATTTTAATGAAGTCCACTTTATCAATTTTTTTACAGTATGGATGATGCATTTGGTGTCATATATCACAAATCTTTGCCTAATCCAGTGTTCTAATTTTTTTCTTTTAGAATTTTTATAGTATTGGGCTCTTACAGTTTTTTTAATGTATAATTTTAGATTTTTATTGAAGTCTTTGATCATTTGAGTTAATTTTTGTTTATACAAGGTATGAATTGAAGGTTTTTTTCTTTGCTTGCTTGCTTGCCTACCTGCATAGAGATATATGATTCTTCCAGAACCTTTTGTCAGAAATACTGTTATTTTTCTACTGCCTTGTCTTGCACCTTTGTCTAAAATCAGTTGACCAATTTAGGCATTTCAGGACTCCCTCTTTGTTCCATTTATCTATTTTTAGGCTATCTTTATAGCAAAACATTCTTTTGATTCTTGTCGACTCAATTTTGGACTCAAGTAATGTAAGCCTTCCCACTTTATGCTTTTTTAAAGTTATGCTATTTTAAAGTTGTCATGGCTATTCTAAGTCATTTATATTTCCATACAAAATTTAGAATCAATTTGAAAATTTCTATAAAACATATATTTTGGGAGAATTAATTTCTTAGCAATATTGATTGTCCTAATCTATGAAGACAATCTATTTCAGTTATTTCTAATTTTTGATATATGTTTATCATCTAGAATATCTCTTTTGGTGAATATTTGATGTATTCTTTAAAATGAATGAATATTCTGTTGTTTGGGTAAAAGCTTCTATAAATATCACTTAGGTCAAGTTAGTTGTTCAGGTCTTGTATTTCCTTACTGATTTACTTCTATATCCTTACTGAGAGAGGAGTATTGATTTCTCCAACTATACCTGTGGATTTGTCTATTTTTCCTCTAAGTACTATCAATTCTTGTTTTATGTATTTTGCAGTGTTCTTGTATTATCAAATAGTATAATCTTTAATATCATGTAATATCTGTCTTTATCTGTAATAATAGTCCTTGTCCTGAAGTCTACTTTGTCTCTTGTCTTGTATTAATAAAGCCATTCTAGCTTTTTAAAAACTGTTTAAATTAGTAATTGCACGAGATATATCTTTCGTCCTTTTACTTTTAACCTATCTATGTTTTTATATCTTAAATGAATTTCTTATAGATAGCACATAGTTGAGTCTTGTGTTTTTAGCCAATATGACCATCTCTCCCTCTTAATTGAAGTGATTAGAACATTGATATTTACTCACTGCTATGATTCAGTTTAAATCTAATACCTTGCCAAATTTCTATTTGTTGCACATTTTTTGTTGTTCCATTTTCCTCTTTTCCTGCCTTCTTTTTTTATTAATTGAGTTTGATTCCTTTTTATTTCCATCATTGGCTTATTAGTTATAGCTCATTTTTTTAAAGAAAATTAGTTATTGCTTTAGAGAAGTGGTTCTCAACAGCAGGAAATTTTGCCTTATAGGGGACGTTTTTCTGGACACATTTTTAATTGTCACAACTGTGAGGATTCTTATGGCATCTAGTGGGCAGAGGTCCAGAATACAGTTAAATATCCTACAATATGCAGGGTGGTCCTTCACAGCAAAGAATTATCTGTCCCCCAAAGTCAGTAGTATCTAGGTCCAGAAATGCTGTTCTAGGATTTACAGTATACATATTTAAAGTACAGTAGTCCACCTTCAAATAATATTCTATCACTTCAGGTATAATTTAAGACTCCTAGAGTGGTTTACTTCAACTTTCTCCTTCCCATACTTCATGTTATTGTGTATTAGAGTCTGGCTCCATCTTCAGTGTCTGACTACTGACAACTTTCAAGCCCCACCACTTCCCTTTCTCTTTCTACCCCACCCTGGGTGTGTTGATGAGAAAGCCCAGGTGCTCTCTTCTTTGGCACCAGTGTGAATTTCAAATTATGCAAGCCTTGGTCTCTATATAGAAATTCCCACCCCAGTCCCATCCCCTAAACACCATAAAACCTAAGCAGGTCTCTTTTCCCCACTTTCCTAAACCAATTCAGGTCAGCTTAAGAGCCCTCCATGCCCTCCTTATAAAGTTTCAATATGTGAGTAATAAGCTTTTTTAAACCCTCCCAGTATGTGACAGGTGTCATTGGTCTCAACATCCAAACCAAATTTTTGACATGTACTGCTCTATCTCTTGACAATGGGTCATATTTTCCTTGTTGTTGTTTGTCTCATAATTTTTGTTGAATGCCAGGCATTATGTGTAGAAGAACAGGAAATATAGAGGTAAATAGCATTTATGTCCAGAAATGGTCATGTCTCTACTGTCAAGACATTCGTATGTGTCTATAAAGGTGTTTTATCTCAAGGTTGTCAGTAATTGGACTGGGTTTGTATTTCGCTATTGCTAGCATAATCCTCAGCACATGACAGGTTTCACATTCCCCTGGTTGTGGGCTTCTGTTGGTTTGTGGGACCTGTGCATGCGTTTTTCTCAGTGTTCCAATTCCACCCTTAGCTTTCAGCTATCCTCATGTCTATGCCATAGAGGAGGTCTCTTTCCATGTTTTTGCCCCATCTCCAGGGTAAACTACCATTGTGTTACTGCTAGCTCATGGTGGGGTAAGGGGTTGGTCTTCAGTTCTGGTTCTGACTATTGTATTTTGGCAGTCTTGTTTAACATCTATGACTAAGATTATTTGATTTGACTGTTCTTAAACCTATTAAGATGAGAAAATAAGTCAAGGAATTTCATAATATTAAACAAATTCACATTCCTTCAGTAAACCCCACTCAGTCATTGACATTATTTAAAAAATTTTCCACCAGCTTCTTACAAATATTTTACTTAGAATATTTGAAAAAATATTTGTAAAGGATATTGGTTTGTAATTTTTCAATGCAGCATTTGTCCAGATTTGCTTGAAAAATAACTTGAAAGTTAGTATTTAGCTTCATAAGTTAATTTGCAAGATTTCCTTTTTTTCCCATTCTTTGGAATAGTTTAAATAGCATTGGAATTACATGCTTTTTAAAGTTTTGACAACATTCTTCTGTAAAACATGCTAGGTCTGGTACTTTTTTTTATGGGTGGGTCTTTTCAGGGGAAATTTATTCACTTAGACGTTTTATTTCTTCTAGGGTCAGGATTGGCAAATCATAGTTTCCTAAAATGTACTTGCATAAAATTGAACAAAGCCCTTTCTTAAGAGTATTCTAATTTTTTCTGCTTATGTGACTTTTTTTTTTTTTTTGGTTTTTGCTTTGTTTTCCATTTACACTTTCTCCCTGTTTTCACTGATTAGGTTAAATTGTATTTTAATTTTGTAATGAAAGTGCTGGTTTTTTTAATGTATTAATTTGTTTTCTGTTTTCCTGTTTTCTAACCCCTTCATATCTAGTTTTATCTTTTAAAATTCCATTCTTCTGCTTATGTTAAGTTTATTTTATGGTGCTTAATTAGTTTGCTTTAAATCATGTTTCATTTTTATGTTTTATGAACTATTCTATATTTCTGTAGTGTTTATTCTTCATTGTGCTTCTTATAATTTTGATTTTATTTGTGTGATGAAAATTTTCCCTTTATTCTTAAGTTCTGTTAGCTCATATTTCATCTCCTCCTGTTGTCTCTTCTCTGGATTCTTTTATCTCTGCCTTGGGGTCTCCCTTTTAAAGGCAGTAGTTCCTTTAAGTTGTTTTGTCTCTTTTAATTCATGGCCACATGCTTCATCTGCTCTGTTGCAGCATTGGCTGATGAGCGTTCTTTGTCTGTTGGCAAAGTCTTTTGTTTTTTAGCTATATGATCCATCTTAAATTTACTTTTGTGCGTAGTCTAAGGTAGAGTTCCAGTATCATGTTTATTTTTATTTTTTACATATGTTTATCCAGTTGTAACAGCAAAATTTGTTGAAAAGACTTCATTTCCCTATTGAATTGCCTTTAGCACCACTGTCAAAAACAATAGACTATATATATGTGAGTCTCTTTCTGGACTCTATTCTGTTCCATCAGTTTCTGTGCTCATTATTATGCCAGTGCTACACTATCTTGATTATTATAGCTGACTATTAAGTCTTAAATTAAATAGTACAGTCCTCTAGCCTTTTCCTTTTTCTTGAGATTGGCTTGTTTATTCTTGGTTCTTTGCATTTCCATATTAATTTTAGAATCAACTTGTTGATTTCTGCAAAAAATACTGCTGGGATTTTTATTAAGATTATGTTCAATTAATAGATCAATTTGAAGAGACCAAGAAATTTGAGTTCTCCAGTCCACAAACATGGCATATCTCTCCATTCACATAGGTTTGTGTTTTTTATAATAGGTTTACGTTTTTTGTGGGTAAGCCTTGGTATTTTCCCCATAGATTTTTATTATAGCATCATTCTCTCAATGGTCTTCCAGTTTCTTTATTATTATTTATTATTGCATGGGTTGGATTTTCCTAGACCTGCTCTTTGAAGGAGTTTCCTGTAGAGGGAAAGATGATAGGGGAGCCTTATAACTGGTACAGAAACAGATTGGTTCCTACAGATATGATTGATTGTTTTATTCTTTATATAGCCCTGACTTTTCTGTTTAGTTTGTTTGTATTTCAGTTATATTGGCTTCAACCAGCAAGACAGCCCACCCTAGTTTCTGACCCTATTTGGGTAAAAAATGGAGCTGGTCTCTCCCCTTTGAGAAGTATATTTTCACTACCCTTTTTTCTGAGATTTGCCACTCCTGGGCTACTCTTTCTATGCTTTTTTTCATGGCTTCACCCCAATATTAGCACCTGTTGGCAGCAGTCCTTACACAGTTTTTCCTATCTGTATATTATATTTCAATATAGTTTCATTTAAAATGGAGTTTCAGAGATTTTCTTGGTGGTTTTGTATGAATTCTAGGGGAAAAAAAGGGAAAAGATACTCAGTTATGTAGCTATGTTAATGTAAGAGGTCCAAATTTTAATTTTCAAAAATGACATTTAAAACAATATATCAAACTTCCTAAACAAACTTATAAAGGAAATTCTCTATGTAATAAAATTAGGAATTATCTCATAATGTTCTCAGTGTAGAAGGAATTCTGGATTTCCATCACTTAACCAAGAAATATCCATTTCCAAAATATATTTCTTTAGCTATAAAGGCCTATATTATTACAAAGGATTAAAACTAAATTAATCTGAGCAATTAGCTAAAGCAAAACTCCTTCAATATTTTCATTTTTCTAAGACTCTTTTTAAGCTCTGTTCTCTTAGATTCATAGGATTTTAGAGCTGGCAGAGATATTAGAGTTAATTTGGCAGGAAATTGAAATTAAGGGCCTTGATCTAGATGCCATTGCTGAGTGGCAGGACCGTAGCATTTGTATAATCCAACTCTCAGCCGTTGGTCCTTACACTGGTTCCTGCAGGCCCTTTTACTACTTATTTCTGGTGAATTTATCTCTTAAACATTTATTTCTTATAAATTATCAAAGACAATTTTCTTTTATGTAGATGTGAGAAAACAGATTTGAGTTGGATAAGTCTGTATACTTTTGTTAATAACAAAACTAGGACTAGAACCCAGGTCCACTAAAGTAAGCATCTCAATTATTCAGAGAGCCAAGTATTAGAATAATCAATGGAAATCCCTATTTCCTCCCAATATATACATTTATTTCTTCTTTGAGAGAGCTATTTCAGAATAGCTGCAATTGCTTTGGTTTTGAAACCCTAGGAAACAAGAATCTGAGTGTGCAATGCATTAAAAATGACCCAACAAGCCATCTCATTGGTAGCTGCTCTAAGAGTGCTTTCTAATGGTTTTCACCATCAACAGATCATGCTGAGAATAGTGTATGCTTTGGTGCTCCACCTTCCTTTTCTTCCTTCCTGACTCTCCTTGCCACCTTCCTCGGGTATCCAGCTTCACACCAGACCAGGAGCAGTTGATGCTCCCAAAAAAGCAGTTGCAAGCCAAGACTACAGGAGGTAGGACGAAGTGAAAGACATTACATAAGGACAAGGCAGGAGTAGGAAAGACAAAGGGGGTCGTAGGAACTGGGAATTAAGAGAAAACTAGGGATGCAGAAACAAGAGACTCACAGAGCCTGCATATAGTCCAAGGCTGGGAAGATCAGGAACCAGGCAGGCAGCAAGCATAGCAAACCCAAAGCACTAGCAGCAAAAAATGCTTGAAATTGAGGTAGATACCAGTCTTAAGGAGGAACTAGCTTGGGGCCTGTGGGCCGCCATTTTGTACAACTCCAGGGAGCATCATTCTTATTACCTGCTGTGAAGAGCAAGTCAGCTACATTAGGGAACTGGCCAGTGTCTTTAAAAGGTTAAAGATGAAAGATGGGATATAAATCTCTTCCTGTGACATCTACTATCGAATACACTCTGTAGAAAAAGACTGAAATTCACCTAAGGTTCTGTCTCCCCAGGACAGTTTGGACATTAGCGAAATCAGAGTAATAAGCTAAAGGACTTAACCTTCAAGTGAGGGAAATATTACGGGCGGGGGATGATCTGGGCCATTCCTGGGTTCCCTGACAGCCCTGAGTGGGTGACCTGCTGCCTGGGAGCCTCGGTACCAAGTCTGGTAATTGCAGAGTCCTTGGGAGGGCACCCGCACGCAGCGCCTCAGTTCAATACACATGCCTTTAATTTGGTGTTTTTTAATTCAGCTCCAAGGCTGTCGTCAGCCATTTCTCCCTCTTTCCTTTAACACTGACCACCTTGTTCCCTTTTATACCCTGAACAGAGCCAAGCAGTGTGCATTGAAATCCAACATCCTTTGTGCTGTTTGAGAAATCTGAGGCTGACATCTCCGGGGCTTTTTTGTTTCTCTTGCCTCTCTCTGCCGTGACCTGCCAACTCCTTTTGGCTCTCCTGGGCTTTCGTCATGTCCCGTATCGATTGCTACCCTTTTCTTTGTCTGTGGGCTGCTAAGGATGAACCCTCCAGCACAGTGACGCTGGCTTTGGACATGGTCAGGTCAGCCTCCAACCCCGGGCATATAGGTCCAGTGATATTTCACCAGACCAGGGTTGTTGTTGCATCAGCAGCTCATAAAGGAGCCAATTGATTTTTTTTTTTTTTTTCAGACTGCTATTCTGAATTCACAAGGTCTTTTCTGGGATTTCATTCTGCTGCTTTAAATGCTCTTTTTCCTGCTTCTTTCCCATCTTAGACCTTGTGATCCTCAGGTACCCGGTTTGCTAATTACCCCCAGTGCTGGCACCTGACAGCAGGTGGCCACAGTTCTGTAATTATATCCCCAGGCTGAGGAACTCTCTTGCAATGACATCCAATCATCTACCTCTGACTCGTGGGCTGAAAGCAGGTTGCAGACATGCTTCTCTTCCCCTGAGCTCTTAAAATCTATTCTTCTGGCCTAGCACCTTAAGATTCATATGCTGTGCCTTGAAGGTATATGACAGAATAGCCAGCTCCATGCCTTCTATGGCATCCAGTGCAGCACAGGTATTGTAGGCTCTCATGAAGGGGGATTCCAGACCCAGGCTGCACCTCACCATTTACCAGTCACACAGACTAGCTGGGAAAGTGTTAGCAGAGGCATTCTGGGTAGACCTGTAGTAGATTAAGGCCCTTAAGGCCCTTCTCTTGTCTTCTTCCATCCCCCTGACCCCAATGTAAACTGTCCTTTAGCCCAGAAATTACTGTTTTCCATAGAGAGTGGAATAAAGATTAAAGGGAGCCATAGTGAATTCCTTCCTATGAAATGACAAAGACTATGGTATAGGATATAAGAAGCCTGGGTTTCCAGAGAAGTAGATTCTAATCAGTTATAACATTCATTCCATGAGTGACTGGGACTCTGTTTTTCATCCCCAAAATGGGGGAAATATCTATTCCTTCTCTGGAAGTGAAGTTTGAAGTGCGGCCAAGAGAATTAATTGTGCAATATTTCCAGAAGGCTTGGTTTTCCATGGAGACAGGTGCTGTGTGCATACATGTAAACACACAAAGATATGTAGATATAGAGATGATTCCTCACTGATTATTTCAAGATACTGGAAGAAATGAATTGTGGGTAAGGAGAACTGTTGAGCAGGGAGTTTTAGTCAATTTGTAGGTACTTTAAAGAAATTGCGATGGATGTGGGAAAAGAAATCAATGGAGAACTATCAATAGGGATTTCACTCTAAATACAATATCCTAACAGCCTAACTAGTCATCAGAAATACTGCCTATCTGTAATGTGGGCAAATTAAAAAGGTCAAATAAGATCTTTGCATATAAGTCATAAAAATAAAATAAAACGTGCACTTTGCTTCACACATGATGAGGCAAGTATGGGGCGAAACAGATAAAGTTGGTCCTGGTCCAGGTCAGAGGTGCCTTATCCGGTCTACAGTTACAATTGCAATTTTCATTTGCATAAAAGACTTTTATGTGTTGTTGCAATTGACTCTCATAAATAAGAGAGTAGGTCAGGTTCCCTTTTTATATATGAGGAAACTGGCTCAGAGAGCTCACCCAGGATCACAGGATGTACACACAGGAATGTTCAGACTTAATCCCAGGTCATTCTTCCCGAGCTAGGGCGCTTTCCACTCATCCACACTTGCTCTGGCAATTAAGTATTTTCTTTGAGGCCTCAGTTCTGTCCTAATACACTGTTCTCTCTCTTCAGAGAATCTTCTTCTCATTGATCTTTCTTCAATGACTTGGTAACCTAGGCCCACTTAATGCCTGTTCTCTGGAAATAAGACCTTCCTCTTGAGTCAGCAGATGCCCTTGGGTTGCCCCGAATGCCCTGATGTATCATTTGGCCCTGGCAGCTCTCCAAACCCTCTCTTCAGCTGATTCTACTTTAGCAGCCTCCCAGTCTGGAATTTCTGGTCATTGCCTAGTCAAAGGTAAGCCCACAGAAAGACGGTGATAAGAAGGAAGTAACTGGGGAAGCTCCCTAAACAAACGCACCCTACAATTCCTGGCAACTCTGTAGTCTCCCCTTCCAACTACGGGCTGGCCCCGCTTCCAAATATTTTTGATTTTTCTGCACTGATAAAATAACTCTCAAGAGGAATTTTTAATTTGCGCTCAGTTTGGTTGGGTCTCTTCTTTCATGCTTCCATCTCTAGTAATTGAACTGTTTGCTCTCTCTCTTTCTCTCAGATTGTTTGAAATCCTCTCAATCAATGAATTTCCCCACTCCTACTTGCCAATATCTTTGGGAGCTTTGACTCTCAGACAGATCAGGGAGGCACATGAAGGATGCTGTTAAATGTGCAGGCCAGTAAATACACCTATATGATGACCGTTGTGTCCATTCTTTGTATTCAGTTGGCCAACCCAATACTATGGTTAGATCTAGGGAAAAACTGTCACCATGTTAGGTTCCTTCCATCCCATACCCATCATAATTTTTCCTGACCCCTTGGAGAAAAGGTAGCAGTGATAAGGATTTATTGCTCTTCCTTGATATGTGTGAATAAATTGCACCCTTCCAATGAGATCTGGACTCATACAACAGACTCTCCCTGCCAGCTTGGCTGTGTTCTCTGTTCTGCAGACAACAAAGGATGACAGGTTGTTAAGTTTCAGCATCAGAAGAGAGCAACTGGCTTCCGTTGGCAACCTCACTTGTTAACTGGCAGCTCCGAGAAACAAGACTCCCTGGGTCATCTAAGGACAGGCAGAGGTTGATGAGTTGTAGAAGTGGCAGCAAAGAAGGGGGAAGGGGTTGATGATGATTCTGTAGCACAGCAGTGCCTTGGTCCCCCTCTCCCCCTTCCCTTTCCTCCTCTCCAGAGCTCTCACCCCATCTCTCAGCCCCACCCTGGTAGTAGGGTCAGATTGTAAGAAATATAATAAGAAGCACCCCCATTTCCTGAATAGGCTTCATGGAAAGGACCTCAGCCCAGCCTTTGTGACTACAAAAGTTGTCTCCCCAGTAAATGCCTTTCTATACTCCACAGCAAACCTAGCCAGCTGGAGAGCATCTGATCCTAGTAAGGAGTAAAGTAAACCTGTCTGATTTTTTTTCACTGGAAGACTCCCAAATGCTTAATTTTCATTCAATATTCTAAACCCTGTTAGGTCATAAAATATTTTTAATAAATGTTCTGTCAAAAAAACACTTCATTTTGGAATAATTTTAGATTTACAGAAAAGTTGCAAAGATAATACTGAGTTCCCATATGCCCTTCACTCAGTTTCTAGGAGACCAATTTTAATACTTAACTACATTTAGTACTTAACTAATGCTTTAAATAGGACCAAACTGGACTTTTAGAACCTTTTAGGCCTGTCTAATTTGCAGCAACATCTCTCTTCCTCATAACTGGAGTCCTTAACTCCCACCTACTGCCTCGGTCCCTTCTTGGGCTCTGGGCTAAGCCTGACCAGCATAGGAGGAATTTGCACAGACCCAGCCACGTATTCTGGCCCTCAGCTATAAGTTGACCTTGTGGACAGCCCAGCCAGCCCTTGGGTCCCAGATGTGAGCAAGCTGCACATTGAACATTTACCTCATTCACAGGAGGAGTGTCCCCATTAAGCCTCCATCAGGATCCCCGAGTCAAGAACCATGTGCTTACCTCCCAGCTTAAGGAATAACGCAATCCCTTGTCCTTTCTATGGCTCCCGAGGCCCTGTCCAGCTCCTGCTACTTGTCTGTAGTTATTCTGATGCTGTCTGTGGGCCTGGGTCACTGCGTACTTAAAATCAGGTCTACTGGTTCACACTTTTCAGATTTTGTGTCCTGGTTCCTGGATGCTGGACTAAGCCTTCTCTTGACCCTTGCTCTCTCCAATGAACTAGTGTAGGCCCACACCCACACTCTTCTGGGGCTTCTTCAATCTACTGAAACTGACCAGGCCATGCTTGATTACATCATGAGTTATGGTAATACTCACCTTATTCAGTCATTTTTGTGCAAACACTTACAGCCTGTCATTTTTTAGGCTCCATTACTGAGGTTTATGGAGATGAATAATAAAACCTTACTTTCAAAGAGCTCATAATCTAGCAGAAGGGACAGGCGAGAAGAGTGAGGACTGCCATAGAGCAGAGTCATTGCTATGAGAAAGCTAGCCCAGGGTAAGTGAATAGGTAGGACTCAGTTCCATACAAAGGGAAACATAGGAAGGGACACATAGAATAGCAGGTTTGACGAGAACAATCAACAATGTCATTTTGGATATATTATATTTGAAATAACAACAGGACACCCAGATGAAGATGTCCATTATGCATTGGAAATAGAAGCCTGAGAGAGGAGAGACATGTGGGCTGAGCTTTTGGGGTTATCAGAATACAAAGGCAAATTGAATTCTAAGACCACTCAGAGATCATGGATAGAAGGAAAAAGGTGCTAAAAAGGGGACCTGGAAGAAATCAATACTTAAGGGATAAGAGGGGCAATATCAAGCAATTTCAAAAAGCATCCCTCTAACTTGAAGCATTCAAGGCATGGGGGAAGGGTGTTTATTCACATCCTCTCTTCTCTGCACCTTAGCTCTCTTCCTGTTGTGTAATCTGCCCAGGCAGGCAGCCATTGGATATTACTGTCTACTGTTGCTGCAACAAAGAGCAAGAAAGCCAAGTGTCATGGCCTCTGCTATTAAGACATCAGAATACTTATTCCTCTCCAAGTTGTTCTGGATATTGGTGAAGTTGGAGAAGAAGCGGGGGAAAAGCTGGGTACATCCACAGTCCCTGAATAGATTTCACTATTCTTGTCTATAATGTGGGGATAAGACATGGGTCATTAAGTGGCATTCTGAGAAAGGCATTCTGTGCTCCTGAGACAGAGATTGCCTAGGAGTGATTGGAACCAGAGAGTGATTGGAACTGGTAAATGTTCAGGTTCCCAAAGAGCTTCCAATATAATAAGGACCCCCAAAAGAGCCTAATGAGTAAAGGATAAACTCTGGAGTCTGTACTTGGGAACTAGAGAATCAGGTATATGAACTCTGTATCCAGCAAGACAAAAACAAGATGAAAATACATAATTGTAATGATAGTGCCCAGAAGTGTAACAAACACATGGAAGCATCCAACTTACTACTTGTGTTGAATTAACTGATCTATGATTAATAGTGAACATTGTTTTCAAGCTCCAGATTATGGAAAAAGTAGCATTATTATTATTGTACTGTGGATCCTGTTGGCTCCCTGTTTTCAAATTGAGTCTACAATATATATGCGAACCCTGGTTGTTTCCCTGAGAAATTTGAGAACACAATGTGGGTTCCTCTGGGATCTCCTATCTGAAAACATTTCTTTAAAATCTCTTAAGTCTCCAGCAACAGATCAGTTGTTCTCACTGGGCTCTCAGGCCACTTCTGTCCATCTGACCTGGAGGAGGTTCTCATAGAGGTATTTTTAAGTAGCACAGATGAGTTATTGTCTGGTACCGGGGTATCTAAAAACTGCAAGTGAAGACTATCCTTATCCCAGAGCCTTGATAAGGCAGCCTGTGTCTATGTGACTAGATATCCTGAAACAAGTTCACCTAGAGACAAAGTACAGGAACAGGCCAATTCCTGCTAACAATGGGACCCACTGATGCTGCGGATTGTGGGGAGAAAGCTGGAAACTGGTACGAAGTCTGAGAACTGTATACAAGAATACCCCTTCTGGAGTGCAAACTTTTTCTCACCAGTCTGGAGAGCTGCCACATTATTTGTCCTAAAACGCTTCTGCAATCTTGTGCCCTTAAGGAAAGAAGATTCATTATCTAATTTGATCTTCTTAGCATTCCTATGGAACAGATATCAACGTGCCCAATTTTCAGAAGGGAAAGCAGAAACTTGATTTTTTTATCTAGCAAATATCTACTGAGCACCATTAAGTATCAACATCTACCATGTGATGAGTATAAGATATGATCTTTGCTCTTATGCAGATTGCAAATCTGAGAGAGGGAGAAATAAGCAAGTAAACGAAATTTCAAAATTTTAATCATGCTAAAGGTGAATGGACATTGTAGATTCTATTATTTTTTCAAATTCTTTGCTGTCCCGCTTTCTTGTGATTTCCTAGGGGACACCTCCCTGATGCTTTCCCTGTAGGAAGTGTATTCTTACCTCACTGAGATCAAGCTTGGATGTATGATGTGCTTTGACCAATGAACCGTGAGTGGAAGTGATCTATTTCACATCTAGGGAAAAGTTTAAAGAACCTCTCTTGGTTTTGCCATTGCTTGCTTCTCTCTGCCTCAAGAATTGAGTGTCGCAGATAGAGACTGCCTTTTCTGCCATTCCCTAAATGAAGACAGCACATGGAGGAGAACCTCAGCCTTGAAACAGCCAATGTGAGTGAGACAAGAATGAGAAATGAACTCTTTGTTTCTGGAAGCCACTAAGATTTGAGGACTGCTTGTTACTACAGCATAACCTAGTGAAATCTGATTAGTACAATGAGTATGTTCATGGGTTGGGGCAAGAGATAGAAGGAGGCTTTGGGGATGGTCTCTGAAAGCTTGCTCAGGACCCAACATTTTTTTGATGGGTCTGAGGTCACTGTGTACCCAACATAGTAACTAGGTTTCTCCAAGTCTGTTTAGGCCACTTCTCCGCAAATGACACTGTGCAAAAGGGCTGGATTCTGAGCGAAATTCACAGAGCACATAATGGAAAGATGCATAACTGAATTTCTGTGCAGATTTATGAAAATTTCAAACAATTTCTCAAACATTTATGTTTAGATTAAGTCTAAAGCATGTTTTGCCTCAAACTCCTTGTTTCTTAATTTTAAATCTGTATGGACCTTCAGGAAAATGGAATCCATATGGTTCTCATTCATTTACCCTTACCTCATCAAAATACAGTTTGAAAGAATCACTTGATGTTTTAAGCTCTTGAAATCATATTTTCCTTCCCAAATTGGGAAGCTGCCTTTCCTGTGGTCGGCACCTCAAAGGAAGAAAATATGTTCATCCTTTTGGGGTGTGGCGAGGTCCCCAGGTCAGACTACTTCTCTCTGTTGGCCAGAGTGAAAAGTTCTGCAAATGTGGCCTCTATTATCGTCACTACATGGTAATCTGGCAAACTAAATCACAGTGTCCAGCCATTGGAACAAGACATATTTCTTTCAAGAAGGTGAAATATTCAAAGCCAAGAGTCCAATGTGTCTCCAGGCTTCTACTCTTTTCATTGACACAATCCTTTTCTTTGCAACCAGGTCAACGTCAATACTTTATATCTTATTTCTAGCTAGTAAGAAAAGTAATTTTGGAATTTCCCTTCTTTACTATTTAAGAAACTTTAAACATTTTTAGCATGGCA
This sequence comes from Balaenoptera musculus, assembly GCF_009873245.2. NCBI lineage: Eukaryota > Metazoa > Chordata > Mammalia > Artiodactyla > Balaenopteridae > Balaenoptera > Balaenoptera musculus. Next base: position 11,034,816 of record NC_045792.1, read on the forward strand.
TAACTAGCCCTTTGTCCTTTATCCTACCTTGTTATTTTAATCTCTCTCCCTCAACATCAAGCCACTTGTAATTTCCCAAACAAGACCTGTTTCTGCTGCTGTACATATGCTGTTCTCACTAACTGGAATGCCATTATCTCCCTGGTCCACCAGGTGCCTTCCTACTCTTCCTTCCAGATTCTGCTGAAAAGTGTCTTGCCCTGTGATCTCCGTGCAATTTCGTGCTTCATCTCTAGTGCTGTCACATGGCCATGCACATACTTCCATTAACGTTTATCTCATGGTGTTATAATTATTTATATGCAGAATAATCTCCTCCAATAGATTTTGTCCTATTTGAGGGCAGGGAACAGGTTTTATTTGCTTTGTTTCCATGGCATTGCCAGAATAAGAGGCCTCAATCACTGTTCACTGGTTGAATATAGGGTTAAATATATTCTGGGTTGGGGAAGTGGGATTCAACATCTCACCATAATAAAATCAGAATTTAGTATTTTTTCAAATTATTACAAAAAAAAGAATACATCTGCTGAAATGAAAAAGTAGAAAGAGAAGAAGAGAGCCAGCCAATTATCCGGAGAACTCAGACAGTGTAGCCTGGAGAGGGTGGGCAGTCAGTTCTCCGCAGCTTTCTAGGTCTGCAATATTCCACATTAATTATGCTTTTATAATATTTCTGAGGTTGTTTTTTGTTTTTCTCTCCCCTACTTCTCTAGGCCTTGCTGCTAACCCACTTTATGTTTCAGAAAGTGCTGAATTTTCAACAATTGAAGGCAGAGTTTCTGGGGGAAAGTAAGGGGAAGAGCAGGCAGATATTTCAGGACTCTTCATATTAAATTATATCTATATCTGGGACTGTCCTGGCAGTCCAGTGGTTAACACTTTGCCTTCTGATGCAGGGTGTGCGGGTCCGATCCCTGGCCGGGGAGCTAAGATCCCAAATGCCTCGCGACCAAAAAACCAAAACATAAAACAGAAGCAATATTGTAACAAATTCAATAAAGACCTTAAAAAGGGTCCACATCAAAAAAAAATTTTTTTAATTATATCTATATCTATATCCATATGCATGTGAGATATATCTATATCTAGATATACTTATATCTGTGTCACATGTATATATAGGTATACATCATATGTATATATAGATATATCTCACATGTATATGTACACACATAAAAATATATATATTTTATATATGTGGCTATACGTATATAAAGAGAGAAAGAGAAAGATGTAATACGTGTGTTTCTGCATGTGTGTCCATATTCATTTGACCTTGGATGTGAATATATTTTCAGGCCAATTTAAATCCCAACTGCCTAATTACCATGTTGCCTTAAAGGAAAATTCTAGATTCACATTGTGTGGAAGACAAAAAGTATTTCATGAATTAAGTACCCATTATTACAATAATAAGAAGCACAGTAAAAGCTGGTTGGATTCTGGCCTTAATATTTTGAGCAGCAGAAAGAAGAAACAGATGATGAGAAGCTAAGCAAATAATTCAAGTAAAATGCGTGTGTCTCTTCTTGAAACAATGAAAAGACTCAATCGAAAACTTCCTTCCCCACCTCTCCTTGCCTTAAACCTCTGAGAATCTCTTGCAGAATGTGTTTGTTTTGTTAAAACCATGGATTGAGGAGCAGTCAGGGGAGAACTAGGGGGGATAAACTTCATTGAGTATTTCAGAGTCGGAAAATCTTGACTCACATTAAAACTGTGGGCACTGGGAAGTATGAAACAGTGATTCTTATCTCCTAAAGACTTTTACCGTCATCAATGCCCAGAGTAAGCTGATGAGCTGAGAGTGGGTGACCTTAATAGACATAACTGTGTATGGGTTCATTGTACCATGAAATTAAATTTTAAATCTGAATTGATGAACAAAAATGCTGGTTTGATATTTCTGAACAATAGTTTTAATAGTTTTGTAACTCTTTCCCGTCCATGAGAATTGATCTGAATTTGGGACTGTGCAAGGAAGCTTCTTGTTTCTAAAGACTATATCTGAGTTCTACCACTAATTGGTGAATTATAATTATTCAAGTAAATTGGCAAATCCAGTGGCCTCTTCCCAGCCCTCTAGCTACCTACTCTCTCTTGGAATTGGCCATTGTTAACCATTCTCTTCTTCTTGAGTATCTCCTCTCTGGCTTCAGGACAGAGGCTCCTCCTACTCTTTGGTTGACTCCTTTTTCCAATTTGCTGTTTCCCCCATGTTACCCAAGTAGCCCTGATCTTACTCCACCACACCCCCTTTATCCCCTAAGCAGTCTCATCCTTACCCCTGGCTTTAACCATCACTGCTTCACATGACTCTCAAATCTATACTTTCTGTTTGGCTTCTCATCTGAGCATTCACTCAATATTCTTATTTACCTTCTAGACATTTCCACATGGATGTCTTCTTAGCATCTCAGATCAGCATGATTAAAACCCAAATCATCACCAATTTCTGTGTATTTCTTTTTTTATAATTTTTATTAGAGTATAGTTGATTTACAAGGTTGTGTTAGTTTCAGGTGTACAGCAAAGTGAATCAGTTATACATATACATATATCCACTCTTTTTAGATTCTTTTCCCATGCAGGCCATTACAGAGTATTAAGTAGAGTTCCCTGTGCTATACAGTAGGTCCTCATTAGCTATCTACTTTACATGTAGTAGTGTGTATATGTCAATCCCACTCTCTCAATCAATCCGTCCCCCTCTTACTCCCTGGTAACCATAAGTTTGTTTTCTACCTCTGTGACTCAATTTCTGTTTTATAGATAAGTTCATTTGTACCCTTTTTTTAGATTCCACATTATTATATGATATTTGTCTTTCTCAGTCTGACTTAAATAAGACATAGTCTCTGACTTCAAGGAATTTCATAGTAAGAGACAAAAATTGCATAAAACTTTCCAGATGCTAATAGAAACATTTGAAATTTGGGACACCAAGTAGGAGATGGTCAGTATCATTGAAGGGAGATAAGTTCAGGAAGTCTTCAAAAATAGGTGGCACGAGACACATCTTAAAATATGAGTTGGTGTTCATCATGTGCACAGGCCCAAGATGCTGCATGAATAGGCACCACGGTCTGAAACAGCACCGTGTCCTGTAGAAGCAGAGGGTGGAAGACACTGCGAGTTGGAATTTAAGAGGTAGGCAAGGCCGTTGGTGAAGATGCTTGTACTCACCATGCATAGGAGTGTGAGTTTTATCCTGAAGTCCTCATGGAGTCACTGAAGAGCCTGAGTTGGGGGGTTGCCGGCTGGGAAGGTGCAGTTTTGTCTTCTCCTTGGGCTCCTGCTACCAACTTTAGTATTTATTGCTCTGGCTTTAGTCTCTGACTGAGGAGAGAACAGCCTCCCCTTCTTGCTTCTCCTCCTCCAAACTCTTGAAACAGCTGCAATAGTTTCCAGTTTTCAAATAGAACTTTACTAAATGCTAAAGGGAAATAAAAGGAAATTGTTGCAGAAATGTCATCTGTAAAGCAGTAGTCTAGTTTCCTAAGTACAGATGTCTGAGTCAACCATTCTCCTAGAAAGAGCAAAGACATTTACGTGGTTTCCAAATCTCTCTCTACAGTTCATACTACTCTTGCCACCAGTGTTATTACTTCTACCACTGCCACCATTACTGCTGCTTCCATCACCACCACATATATGTTAGCACTTTAGCAGCTCACATACATTATATATCTTATGCCAGTTGCTATGCTGGTTGCTTTATTGATAACGTCGCCTTTAATCTCCATCAAAAATAAATGGATGAAATATTTGTCAATATCCCATTTTATTTATTTATTTATTTATTTTAACATCTTTATTGGAGTATAATTGCTTTACAATGGTGTGTTAGTTTCTGCCTTATAACAAAGTGAATCAGTTATATATATACATATATACCCATATCCCCTCCCTCTTGCATCTCCCTCCCACCCTCCCTATCCCACCCCTCTAGGTCATCACAGAGCACTGAGCTGATCTCCCTGTGCTATGTGGCTGCTTCCCACTAGCTATCTATTTTACATTTGGTAGTGTGTATATGTCCATGCCACTCTGTCACTTCATCCCAGCTTACCTTTCCCCCTCCGCGTGTCCTCAAGTCCATTCTCTACATCTGCGTCTTTATTCCTGTCCTGCCCCTAGGTTCTTCAGAACCTTTTTTTTTTTTTTTTAAGATTCCATATATATGTGTTAGCATATGGTATTTGATTTTCTCTTTCTGGCTTACTTCACTCTGTATGACAGACTCTAGGTCCATCCACCTCACTACAAATAACTCAGTTTTGTTTCTTTTTATGGCTGAGTAATATTCCATTGTATATATGTGCCACATCTTTATCCATTCATCTGTCGATGGACACGTAGAGAAATGGAAATAAAAACAAAAATAAACAAATGGGACCTAATGAAACTTGAAATCTTTAGCACAGCAAAGGAAAACATAAGACGAAAAGACAACACTCAGAATGGGAGAAAATATTTGCAAATCAAGCAACTGACAAAGGATTAATCTCCAAAATTTACAAGCAGCTCATGCAGCTCAATATCAAAAAAGCAAACAACCCAATCCAAAAATGGACAGAAGACCTAAATAGACATTTCTCCAAAGAAGATATACAGATTGCCAACAAACACATGAAAGGATGTGAAACATCACTAATCATTAGAGAAATGCAAATCAAAACTACAATGAAGTATCACCTCACACCAATCAGAATAGCCATCATCAAAAAATCTACAAACAATAAATGCTGGAGAGGGTGTGGAGAAAAGGGAACCCTCTTGCACTGTTGGTGGGAATGTAAATTGATACAGCCACTATAGAGAACAGTATGGAGGTTCCTTAAAAAACTAAAAATAGAACTATCATATGACCCAACAATCCCACTACTGGGCATATACCCTGAGAAAACCATAATTCAAAAAGAATCATGTACCACAATGTTCATTGCAGCTCTATTTACAATAGCCAGGACATGGAAATATCCCATTTTATAGGTAAGGAAACTAAAACTCAATTGGAAGTAAAGGAGCATCTCCAAGATCACAGGCAAGTAAGTGATAGAACAAGTGGTCCATATCAGCTGGTACCAGCAGGCTCGAGGAGTTTTTGCTGTCATGCTTGGCAACCAGAGGCATTCATGCCAAGGTGCCTAGCTCACTGTGGCTCACACTAAATACTTGCTGGACACACCCAGTCTCTTGTCCTTTCTGCTGCTAAGTGTCTTCTCTTCTCTTTAGCTCCTTTGCCCAATAGAGTACTTGACTGGGATGGTAGAGTAACTGCTCTCATCAAAGCACTTCCCCAGAACCAAGACTCTTGTCATTCTCTCACACAGAGCATTCTGTCGGGAAGGATGGGTGGGAAAAGTGTTGATCTGACACGTGGTCACTCCTATGTGGCCCAAAGAAAGACTAATAGATGAGATTCAAATGTGTTTCACTCCTTGTCATTCTCTTGGATTAAGGGTTTGTGGGGTAGAGGAAAGTAGTACAAAGACAACTGCATCCATTTCTTGTGTGGTTTTGAGAGGATTCTTCATGCATTGTTGGGGTTTTTTTGTTTTATTTATTTCCAATAACTGAACCAACCAAATTGTCTTCAGATGTAAAATAAAATAATCTATCAGTTCTGGATTTAGTATAACACAATGCAAGGGATTTCCAGAAGCTACTGATTCTCTCCAGGATCCACTTTCAGAGGACTTGAAACTAGAGCTGAAGGCAGACTGTCTCTTTCCTCAGAAAACAAAGATTATGGTGACACTTTATTATTATCATCATCAACGTGTATAAAGTCTGTGCCATGTTCTAGGCACATCTTTAAATATTTTATACATCTCACAATAACTCTACAGTGTAGGAATTATCCTCATTTTTGTGTTGAATACACTGAAATTTTGGTAGTTGGGTAGCTCACTCAGTGTCACATGTTTAAGAGGCAGAGCTGAATTTCAACTAGGTCAGACTAACTTCCATGCTTCACATCAGCAAGTCAACATACAGGGCTACATGACCCTTCCTTGATATCCAAGAGCCAGGGATGCTGTTTCCCATCAATACACCTGTACTTTGTCTTCCTCTCCTCTTTGTGGTTAAGTCCCCACCCACCACCTGCTGTGTCTTAGATTTAGACTCTGTCTGTACCTTCTCATGTGACTTAGAATCTCCCACACAGACTTCAATCCATTACCACCTCTTTATCAATTATTCTCTGCCTCTTGTTTATCTTTCCAGTTTGACCTGAAATTAAAAATGTTGACTCTAGCCTAACACTCTGAATTCATGAAATCACACAGCCTCTCTTTCTACACAAAACTCCACATTCTCCAGCAAGGACTCTGTCTTGTATTCTGTGCCACCCACCATACCCACCTTGGAACCATTTCTTGTTTTCCTGCCTTATTCAGCAGCCACCCATTATTGGCCCAGACAAAGAGACTAATGAAATGGACAGTGTGGCAGTGTTAATGAGAAATTTTTTAAAAAACCAGACATTTTGAAGAAAAGTCACAATGATAAAGAGCTGTCAACAATTTTGTTCCAGACGCAATTACTTCACTTGTAAGCACCAGAGCCACTCAAGTTGGAAGTCTCTTTCCTGCTGTGTGTGGGTATGTGTGTGTGTGTATGCATAATTATTTATTTGAAAATAGAAATGGAATCTTTAGAGAAGAAATTACAGTGCAGAGCAGATAGCTCTTCCTTCCTAAATTCAAATGGTAAGAGTGCAGCTATTGCAAATAGGCCCATTTTCCCAGATCATCTCAAAGTCCCAACTTTTCCTTGGTACTCAAGTGCAGGGCTGCTCAATGAAGATGAAGTATCCACCCAGTTCTTTGCCAAGGGAACAATTATTTATAGCCCTAAGAGTTTTCTGAAGCACAAGCAATAATCATGTTTTATATCATCATCACCACCATCACGGTATCATCTTCTTTGGCACTTTGCAGTGTGATCACAAAATCTTTCCACACCTAATTTATCCTTGGATCCTTATTAAAACCACCCTGCGAGTTAGGTATTGCTGACCCCAATTTTATATAAGGAAATGGAGTCTCAACGAGGACAAACTACAGAGAATGAAATCTGTGCTAATTCCCAGGCCTCCTGACTTCTAGGCCAGGCTTATTACATCATGTCTTATTGGGTAGTCAGGGCTAAATGATACTTACAGGGGCAGGCAATGTGGCAAAGTGGTTAAGACCAATTATTTTGGAGGTCAGTTCCTTAGGGTTCAAATCTCAGCTTAGGTGCTTGCTATTTGTGTGGCCTTGGACAAGTTACTTGAGATTCAGTTTCATCATCTGTAAAATGGAGCTAAAATGACTATTCACAATACTGAGGTGAAGGTTGAATAAAATCATGCCTGTAGAGTACTCTGGCTCAGTACAATGCTTGACACAAAGCAGGTGCTTAATAAGTGGGAGTTTTTTTTTTTTTTAATTACATGACGTCCACAGTCTACCGTCTTTCTATTCAGAAATATGAAAGCTCTGAAAAGCTAAATTTTCAAAAATAACTTATTTCACTGCACAACTCAACCTAAATAGACCTTAAGTTAATCTTGTATTTTTTTATCTTTTAAAAATTGTTTTTTACTTGGTTTATCCACCTTAGTGTGAATATTTATGCATTTTGGTGCAGAAATATTACTGCTTTTGCTGCCACAGACCCCCGGGTATATTACATAATATTCAATATCACCTCTTTTCTAAAATTTAAAACATTCTATATTCTGAAACATATACTCTGAAACATAACATATATTCCATAACATAACATATAACATATATTCCATGAGGTTATTGGCAAATGACTGTGCATCCACTCTTGCACACTGGTGATACTGGCATTAGGAGAGACTACTAGTATTTCTATTTATTCCTGATTCCTTCGGTATTTATTTCTTTTACCAATGGGGGTTGGACTGTCTTGCCAGTCGGTATAGAGTTCTGAAGGCCTGGAGCTGGAATGGAGAAGACAAGCTGAAAGCATTAGCCACAGGGATGGTTAGACCAAGGTGGGTTAGAGAGAGGTGAGGCGCAAATGCCTGAGAAAGCAAGCAAGGATGCTGAGTGCAGGGGCCAGAAAAGGGAGCTGTACCAGCATAGGCCCTCTGAGAAGCAGAGGCCAAACAGAATTAAACCTGCAAGAGATTTTTTGGAAGAAGCACCTGTACATGATAAGGCAGCACGAGTAAGCAGGGAAAGGGTTCAGATTGCGATGCTGGTCTGACACCTGTGAAAGGAGAAAGAGAAGAAAGGAGGGTGGGGTAAGTGAGGCTCTCAGGTGGTAGCAGAGCACAGAGAACGTCTCAAGCAAGCTGATGGGAGCCCTGACCACAGGTTCACTAGTGGAGAACTGCACTGGGCAGGAACAGCCCTTCTCTGTCACCTCCCGTGATCGGTCACTAGCTGGGAGCACCTCGTAGAGACTGTGGCCTTGGCACCAACACTGCAGAGGATCCAAAGGTGCAGCATCTGGAGGTTGTCAGGCAGATGCTGTCCTCACAGTGGTTCTCTTAAAGGCAGGTCTGAGCAGCAAGTCTCTGTGGCTGCCGCAAAAGTCAGATTTTGTCAGAGAAGGCATTCTGAGTCTGGCAGAAACTCAGAATCAGAGCAAATTAGAAACAAGCAAAGGGAATGGGAACATGTCATAATAATATTAAAATTCTAAAACAATTTCTAAAGACCTCAGAGGATATTCACAACATTACCACTCTGGCTAATGGGTTTATGCATCAGCCCACCTAGCTTGGGTGCCAGGGCAGAGTTCCTGAGGCATTAGGAATCGTGTCCAGTTCATCCCACCATACCCAGAAAAGAAAAATTATTGAGTCATCCACCTAATTCCCTGTGGTCAACTAGGGCAATCACCCCACAGTTCCTCCTTTCAGTCCTTCTTCAGAATTCTGCTCATGGAATTCCAACACAATGCCCTGCGCACAGCAGACCCTCTGCAGGCATGGTCCAGCGTCTAGCACAGAGGCTGAAAATTGTTGCTTCCCAGGTCTGATAGCTCCATTCAAGGCAGAAGGCCATCTTAGTCCCTATCTCCGCTTTGTGCTTTTCCACCATTTTCTGACTTCAACAGAATGCTCATTTAAGAAGAAATACGTTGGGGTCTTATTCTGAGCTGAAGATTTTGGAGCTAGCCATTACATAGGGCAAGGAAACCTGCTGGAGTTGGTAGACAATACAAGTCAAGGGACCGGAAATCTGAGTCAATAGGTGTTTTCTTCAGAGATCAATACTAATATATTTAGTGCTATTGAGCATCATTAAGTATGTATTGGTTCTTTTTATTCTCAGCTAAAAATCATTCTAAGTGTATTCTGCATGCAAATGAGTATTTAGAGCTGATGCGTTAATGCCCTGTCTCCAAGCATGGGGTGTGTGCCCAAGCTCAAGTTCATTCACAGAATGAGGAGCCAGTGAGCTGTACTGAGCTGTCTTCATATGGCTCTTCACAGCTTATCATGGAATTCTCTCCTGTTGACTGGGTAGTCACGTGCCCTTCTAATGCCAGTGGAAATTGAGAATATGCATTGAGTATGAGCTATGGTATCCTATAACCAAGAGTAGTATTTGGACACTGTCATTTGGAGACCAGAAGGACTTTAAGAAGTGAAATGCAGCATGCACTTCTACAGACAGCCCCATTTGGCTCTCCCTACAGCCTATGTCTGGCCCTCAGCTCCCTTTTCAGAGTGGCTCAGGTCTACTTGGGCTGAGGAAGAAAGAGATGACTTTTTAATTCCAGAAGCGAGGCCAAGTAATAAATGTATCTGTAAACTAAAGGAGATATATTCTATCATCTTTGAGATCTCTTTTAAGGCAAAAACCCTAAGAGACTTGTAAGTAAAAATTTAGAGGGTAATTATATTTTAAAAAAGAAAAGACCAAGTTCAAGTTGTTCAGCCCCTGCCAGGCTTCCATCAGTGGGTTTACAGAAGTTTCAGCTCTACATACAGAGGTAACCATTTGAGTTTTGATTGGAAAATTCTTTTCTGGTATAGAGTATATAATAACTTCTGTCCCTATAAGAAAAGGGAGGCGTGTGCCTATCAAGCTCTAGAAGACTTCATGACACAGCATGAGATTTGGAGTCATAGACTTGCAATCAAATTCTGCCTGCCCCACATCATAGCTCTCTACCTTGCTGCATCTATAAAACAGATGCAATGAATATGGGCCTCTCATGGCTGATATGAAGCCTAAATGTGAGAACTGAAACAAACTGCTTGCTAATAGAATGTGATAGAAAAATGGCAGTTTCCCCCATACCCAAAGGCCAGAATCAGAATGGATTCTCTCATCATTGTGATTCTCCTTAATCAAGAGGATGAATGAATTGGGCTTTATGGGGTCATGGGAGACACAGGTAAAACCAAAGTAGAAGAGATTGGAGTTCCCTAAGTGTGTGATGAAATCCCAGAGAATAACATGCTCAAAGGTAAAAATCAACACCACTCTTCTCCAGCGTGGCACACCTCTCTGAGAGAGAGAGCAGGCTTTGCACACAGCAGGCAGAGAAACATTCTCCGCATACATCCGGCAGCTGCACTAACACATGGATCCCAGGACAGATTACATAATCCCAGAACCAATAGCCAATAGTGAGCATCAGCTCTGAGAGATAGTCACATAAATAACAGTAAAGTTTAAGTATCATTATACTCTCTCTGGAAGAATGTCTGTAAACCCACATGACAGCATAGAAGGCGCTAAAATACAACAAGTTTTAAAACTGCATTATGTTAGTCATCTATTGCATGTCACAAATTATTCCAAACTCAGAAGCTTAAAACAGTAGACATTATCTCACAGTTGATGTAGTTCAGAAATCCAGGAGCAATTTAACTGTGAGTCTCTTGTGAGTTGAAGTCCTGGTATTGGCTGGGGTCACAGTTAACTCTAAGCTCGAGTGGGGAAGGATCCACTTCTCACATCACTCACACGCTTGCTGGCAACCCTCACAGTTCTCTATAGGCTGCCCGAGTGTCCTCACACCGTTGCTGCTCAGGACAGGGCAGCTGACTCCTATCAGAACAAGTGACTCAAAGGGAGGGTTGGGGGGGTGGTTTGGAAGTGCACCCAAGACAGAATCCACAATCTTTTTATAATCTAATATTAGAAGTGACATCTCATGATTTCTACTCTGTTTGACTCACCAGAAGTGAGTCACTAAGTGCAGCCTACACTCAGGGGGAGGGGAAGGAAGGTCGACCTCTTAAGCAAAAGAGAGTCAAAGAAGGTATAAATGCATCTTTAAAACCAGCGCACGCATTTAAAAGAAGAATTCAATTCAGAAATTGAATTGGTGGTCATGCAAAGATCTTGGATGGAAAGTAGACAATAAAATCTGAATGGATTCTATGTTATCCATTCCAATAAGCTAGTGAGATCCCAGACTGTCTGGATGAGCCCGCTGTGTGCATAGAGCAGATTTCCTTCTCCCTCTGGGCACAGAGCTACAGGCTACATTTCTTAACCCCCTTTATAGCTACTTGGGGCTGTGAGTCTGAGTTCTGGCCAATGAAAGGTACAGAAGAGATATCCTCCCTTTCTAGGCCTGCCCCATAAAAAACTTCTTCCACACCCTTTTTCCTCTACTGAATGGAAATACTGATTGGAGATGATTCAAGGATTTAGTAGAGGGTGGAGCCATAAGAGAAAGGAGCCCAGGTCCCTAAATGAGAGATTGGAAGTTTGCCTGACAAGCACATCTGATTTGAATCCACATGAGCAAAACTAAATTTTTATTTTTTAAACCTTTGGAGCTTGGAAGGTTATTTATTATAGCAGCTAGCATAACTTATTCTAATTCACTGTCGTTTAAGAGAGGTAGTTCAAAGGTAATAGATGAAATAATGTTGAGTCTATAAGATCTTCTGAACATGAATTAATACAATTATATTAATCAAAGGGCTTTTAAAAAATTCAAGAATAAATGTATAAAATGGTTATTTAAAACATCTGCTGTGCCCTATGACTGATAAATTGTTACTTTGATTCTTGGAATAAAACCTGGGAAAAAGACCAGTAAATTTTGCTGATTATGATATGGAATCCATCATAGAGCATAAACTTATTAATCAATAAAACATATATAATCTACTTGGCTTTGGGGAAAATTGGCTAGTAAACAACATAGTATAATGGATAAAGGTGTAGTCTTCGGAGTTACACAGACCTGGTGTCCTTTCTGTAGCAACACTTTGAACTTATATAACCTTAAATTTCTTACTCAATTTATTTAAGTTTCCTAATCTATAAAATGAAGATGAGGAGGAGGAGGAGGAGGTTGATGATAATAATAATAACAATTATATCATTTACATGATAAGATTGCAGTGAGAATTAACTGAGATTTCTGTATTTACATAGAAACTACACAATAAAGTGTTCAGAGAGTGTTAGCCATTATTATTATCATTGTTGCAATTTTGTTATTTTGGGGAGGGAAATTAATACTTTGCTAGTCTCTTTTGCTCTTTGAGGAGAGATAAATAAGGTTATGATTAAGATAGAAGTAAAGATTATAATTAATTGAAGAGTCAAAAAGACCTAATTTACTAAGGCTAATGGGAACAGTCTCCTACAGGTCATATGAGAAGATTTTACTGTGACAGGTGAATTTTGTAGGAAAGTATAAGAAACAATATCCCCAGAACATATTTGCCAGATACAAGAATTTTTAGTCAAAATCTAGGAAAGGGATAATCACTTAGATATCCGTATCACTTAGATTTTCCTCTGGAGACAGCTGCAGTCATGAAGTGAGAAGCTCAAACAATGTGGATAAGAGAGGTGAAGAGAAGCTCCAGGACCTGGTGAGGTGGCCTGGCTGCCACAGCTAGCCCCAGAAAGAGCAAGTGGTGGGTCTGTTGTATTCAGAGGGAATGGACAGCTCAGGTGTGTGTCATGCAGGTATCACACTGAGGAGAGAGAGTGGTCCATCCTAACAGGCAGCACAAGCTCGAGAAGAAATTGAGGTACTTCTCAAAGTTTTGTTGGCAATGTTATTGCAGGAGGTCAGTCCAACAGGCCAGGCCAATGCAGCAAGCTGTTAAGACCCAGGGGCTCTAGCCAAGCAAATGTGGTGTGAGGCATGGTCAGACTTTGAGCTGAGGTTGGAAGGGAAATTGAGGCAGATGGACAGTTGTATAGTCTGGGCCAATGGGGATGACTGAGGTTGGGGAGTAGGGAGTGGATATTAAGAAATACTTTGACTGCCTTGCCACACCAGGAGTCAAATCAAGTTGGCAAACATCTGTCAGAGCTAGGCAGCTTGATTCACTTCTTTCAGAAGCCAGAATTCCCCAAGGCCTATAGGGAAGCCTCATCAAAAATAGATACAGCTAAGGAAAGCTAAGAAAGACTAGGATAAGGGAAATGGTCATACACTAACCGTTACCTGAAAGGCTCTAAACACATTGAAGAGGACACATCAAGAGCTACAATCCACAATGAAGAATTCTCCTGACTCTCTGTGCACTAAATAATGCAGCTTCAAAATTCAGGAAGCAAAGTCCACAGAAATTACTAGAAACTCATCAGTAGAAAGGGACTTATTAGGCCTCTCTGAGTTAATGATAGATCAAGAGAGGATATTACAGACAATATTCTTTGATCAAAAATGTAATAAAATTAAAACTAGGAAAAAAGAAACCTACCATCTAAGAAATTCAGAAACTTTAAATAATTCTTGAGTCAAGGAGGAAATCAAGGTAAGAATTGATACCTATGTAGAAAATAATAATACCAAACTCTATGTGATACAGTTAGAGCAAAGCTCAGTGAAATAGTCATGGTTTAATATTGTTTACATTAATAAAAGAAAGATTTTTAAAGATTGAATTAAGTATGAAACTCAAGAAGTCAGGAAAAAAAAGTAATCCAGAAGAAAACAAAAATAAAAGCAGAAATTAAAAAGGAAAACCAGACAGGGTAGAATAAATAAATATACTCAAGACCTTTAACATACAGTACTTGTCTTTCTCTGTCTGGCATTTCACTAAGCATATTACCCTCCAGGTCCATCCATGTTGTTGCAAATGGCAAAATTTCATTCTTATTGATGGCTGAGTAATATTTCACATCTTCTTTATCCACTTGTCTGTTCATGGACACTTAGGTTGCTTCCATATCTTGGCTATTGTACAGAATGTTGGTATGAACATTGGGGTGCATGTATCTTTTTGAAATAATAGGGGAAGGGGTAAGATAGGGGTAGGGGATTAAGAGGTATAAACTACTATGTATAAAATAAATAAGATACAGGGATATATTGTACAGCACAGGGAATATAGCTAATATTTTATAATAACTTTAAATGGAGTATAATCTATAAAAAAATATTGAATCACTATGTTGTACACCCGAAACTAATATAATATTGTAAATCAGCTATATTTTAATTTTTCAAAAATAGACCTTTAAAAAAGTAAAATAAAACAGATAAAACATTGGCTAATCAAAGCACAGGTATATAAAAGAAGAAATAAGAATAAAGAAATAACCACAAACAGAGAAGAAAATAATCTTTAAAAACGACTTTGCTCAGCTCTTTGCAGACAAATATGAGAACGTAGTTGAAATGGATACTTTTCTAGGAAACCATAAATTGCCAAAACTAACCCCTGAAGAGATCAAAAGTTTAAAACTACCAATATTCATAAAATACAGACAAATTTGAAAGAACTTAGGCCTAGATATTTTCACAAATGAATTCGACCAAACTTTAAAAACAGACGGTTTCAATGTTATTTAAAGCCTTGTGATTCGGAGTGGTTGAGGACCAGCATATGGGCATCACCTGGGAGCTAGTGAGACATGCACTCTCAGGTTCCACTGCAAACCTGCTGAAGGAAAATCTGGTTTTAACAAGGTTCCTTGGAGATTGCATGCACGTTAAAGTTCGAGAAAACTGATTTATACCAAGGTTTGGCAAACTATGGTCCATGGGCCAAATCCAACCCACCTCTTCTTTTCATAAATAAAGTTTTATTGGAATACAGTCACACTCATTTGTATATGCTTTCCCACTACACTGGTAAGTTGAATATTTGGGGACTGAGACCATCCAGCCCACAAAGCATAATATACTTACTATCTGGCCCTTTATGGAAAAAGTTTGCCTACGCTGATTTATACTGCTGCAGGACATAGAAAAAGTGAGAAAAGCTTCCACTTCTATTGATTACAGAAACATCAAGTAGGTCACAATAACTTCAGACTTAGCCAATATTTCACAAGCAATAGATAGCAAAATAAGATCACTCTCACTTATGAATATTAATGCAAAAATGCAACCCTGTTAAATATAATTCAGCATAAAAATCATAAGATAATACTCTTAAGTATTGTAAAGGAAATTGACAAAGTTCAACATCATTATTGATTTTTAAAACACTTAATAAAATGGGAATCAATGAATAGATTTCCTTAGCATAATAAAATTCATGAATTTAAAAATTTTAAAATTCATGAATTCATAAATCTGGCATCAGGCTTGATGGGGAAACAATAAAGTGATTTTTTAAAAATCACACCATTATCATTACCTGCAGACAATATCGCAATCCTTAAGTAACATAAAAGGATCAATTGAAAAAATTATGACAATAAGACAGTTCAGGAAGATACATGTATTAGTTATCTCTTGCTGCTTGACAAATTACTGAATCACTTTGCTGTACACCTGAAACTAACACAACATTGTTAATCAACTATACTCCAATATAAAATAAAAAAATTTTTAAAGTCTCAGAATGGAGAAGTGTTACATCTAACTCCACTTTTTGGCATGGTAAATGAAATATAAATAAAATTTAAAGATTGACAAACCAGGGGAAAATATTCCCATATTCCAAATGGCTTGTCTCTTTAATACATACAGACTTCCTTGTTAAAAGTCCTATGACCAATAACCCAGAACAGTATTAGACTAAAGTCATGAACTGACAATCCACAGAAATATAAATAGTGTTTAAACACATGAGAAATGCAAGTGGAAACCATGAAATAATATGTTTGCCAATTAGACTGTCAAAGATGAAAAGGCTGGTGACAGTGCGAGGAAGGAGTCGGTCTTGTGTGTTTGCCCAAATTGTATGGGAGGGTTTGTTGTCAGATTGTCTACAGAGGGGCGTCTGTAATGATCTATCAAAATGTAAACAGTCCACATCCTTTGACCTAGAAATTCCACCTCTATAAATTTTTCCTGGTGATATACTTGCACATGTGTGAAATGATTTATTACATTGTTTGTAATTGCAAAAAAATGGGAACAAATTAAATATCCCTTGATAGGGGCTTGGTAAAATAAAATATGATACATTCATGGAAGTGAATACTAGGTAGTGGTTTTAAAGTGGGGTCATCTCTCTGTGTATATTGAAGAAAGATCCGTAAGACAAATTGCAGAGCAAAAAGTGATGTGTGGAATAGTGTGTATGCATCCATTTGCAGAGGGGGAAAAAAGAATAGTGTACATACACGCTTATTTATACATAGAAAATTCCTGAAAGGAGAGGAATGGAACTAAGAACAGTGACTGCCTCCAGTAGTGTCCTGGTCGTATGAAAGAACCTTGAATTATATTAAAAAAAAAACAAACAAAAATAAACAAAAACAAACTCTGAAACTAAGAAGCTAAGACACCTGATCTAATTTAGCACCGAGGTATAAATTGTAAAATCCTCAGTGCTGGCCATTTGAAAATGGAGAAGTGTTGCTGATGTGCAATTCTGGACCTAATTACTTTCTTGCTAACCACTAAACATTTCTCTCCAAAGGTCCTGCTACACAGCCAGTCAGAGAGAGGGAGAGGGAGAGGGAGAAATGTGGCTTCTTATCAACACAGCCCCACAAATCCAATCAGCACCCTAGAACTGCTTACCTTGTGCTTCCTGAGTCATTTCTAATGAGAGATAACGATAGCAAGGTGGGAGGTCTCAGGTGGGTGTCAGGAAGGACGCCAAAATGTAGGCCAGGTCAATTTTGATTCATTGCACATCAAATTTTTCACTTTTCCTTCCTTTGCACATTTATAGCTATAAGTGAGGAATTTGGGCGCACTGCAAATACAAGCCAGTCAGCAAAATTGGCTTTAGATCCCTCGTGTATGCATTCTGGAACTGGAGATCTAGATGGAGAGAAACAGGGGCCATCCTCCAGGAGATGCTATGGGACATGCCTGCTCTCAGGGATACAGGGGCACACACTCTGGGAGCAGGGCAGGGGCTCGAGGGTGGGGAGGGAAGACAGAGCAATCCTTACCAAAATATATAAACATAAAGTTTGCCCATATGTTTACTGCATAGTGAGGGAAGTGTAAAGTGAATAAAGCTGGGGGAGGCTCATTAGCAAATATTTTGTGGCTCTGGAAACACAAGGGAAACTATGTGATTTATCATATAGTCAGTAGAAATGTTGAACATGGAACTTCTCTTGAGTACTTACAATAGGCCTGTCACTGTTGTAGGTCTTAGGGATATGTCAGAACAAAATGCAGCCTTGCCCCTCATGCTGATTACATTCTAGCGGCCAGGGCAAGGGGCTGGATACGGGAGATGATACATAAATAAGTAAACACACCTATGAGATAATATTAGGTAATGAACAATCTAAGGGTCAATTTGCAATGGTAAGGGAAGAGAAAGACAAGGGGTAGTAAGAGAGTATTTTAGATAAGTGGTCAGGGCAGCCTCTCTGATAAGGTGTCTGATAAAGTGACATTTGATTAGAGACCTGAGGCAAGTTAAGCAGCAAGCCATGAGGATATACAGGGGAAGTGCAAAGGCCCTGAGGCTGAAGCATGACTTTCCCCACACAGGTAAAGTATTCAGAAAATAATGATAAGAAACAATTGAAACAAAAGCATACCTTCCCTATGATTGTGTATGCATAGAGATATATATCAGGAAAGACTATTAAAAAATATAAATCCTTATAGTTCTTCAGTGAAGGGATAAAGACTATTTCTCAGGGCAGGCGGTATCTTTGAATTCCTTGTGTCTGATCCAGCCATGCTTGGTATTTGTAGAATTTTGGTATCTGTAGAAACAATATCTGATGACTAAATCAATGATTTTCTTTGAGAATATTTTATTTATCATTTAAAAAAAGAAAACAAAATGGCTGTTTTTGAAAAATCATGTTTGTAATAGCACATTGCATCATAGAGTTTCTCAGAAAGACCTGACTTTAGCTCTGGGCCAGCCCAGGATGTAATTGGGGAAGGGGACGGAAAGCCAAATTTTACTGATTACCTAACAACCGCTATATATTTGTATGTGCATTATCGTGGGCAAACCTCAGAACACCCCAGGGACAAAGGTATAGTTGTTCCCATCTTGCAGTTTAAAACAATGAGGCCAGGGAGGCCAGAAATTCAGTTTCTAGCTCATGGACAGAAGGCCCGTAAATGGTAGAGCTGAACAGCAGACCTTCTGCCTCCAAGTTCAGACCTCTGATGACCACAGCTATGGGGAGCGGGGGGAGGGTCTACTCTAGACGTCCTCCCTCATGCCCAGTGGTTTTGAGTACCGCTTCCTGGTCCCCAGTATTCTCTGTGCTCCTTGATTTTCTCAAACCCTCCCGGTGAGGTACTTCTTGGGAGCTGTTCTCTCTGCCATCCCCATGTCTGATCTTTGTGTCCAAAGCTCACCATTTCGTTCTTACTAGTGGTGTGACTCTGGGCAGGTCATTTCACCTCTCTGAGTCTTATTTTTGTCATGTTTTAATGGAGATAACTATGTGTTGGAATTGTGGTGCAGAGTCAATGAAATCATTCAAAGTCTTTGGACCAGTGTCTGATATATATGGCAGATACTCAGTAAATACTGGGTGAGTCTATTTGTGACCATCTTGGGTCTGGGTCCAGCTAATGATTGACTAACCTGATGAGTGAATCCTGGATTAGTTGCCAATGATGATAATAGCATAAAATAGTGTGCCTCCCCAGTAACATTTTCAATTTAACATAAATTAATTGCTGATGGTGTGAAGGCCAATCATAGTTGCCAGAGAAGACCTCACTGACTTTCCTTACCTTGTCATTCAGTGGGAAAGCAGCACATTTGTTCAGAATTCATTAGGCCATGACTTAGGCTCACAGTAAATTTAACATGTAGATTGATTGTCATAAATTGAATGAAAACCTCCTGCTAAGAAGACACCAGTCTGCATATGTAGCCCTCAAACTTAAGGTTCAGAAAAAAAAAAGAAACTCTTTAGAACAGTCTAGAAATAAGTCTAGTGAGCCCTGTTTTCTGAAATCTAGGATTTATCTTTTTATATAATAATTTTATTTTCTTTTTTTTATAAATTAATTTAATTTATTTATTTATTTATTTTTGGCTGTGTTGGGTCTTCGTTTCTGTGCGAGGGCTTTCTCCCGTTGCGGCGAGTGGGGGCCACTCTTCATCGCGGTGCGCGGGCCTCTCATTATCGCGGCCTCTCTTGCTGCGGAGCACAGGCTCCAGACGCGCAGGCTCAGTAGTTGTGGCTCATGGGCCTAGTTGCTCCGCGGCATGTGGGATCTTCCCAGACCAGGGCTCGAACCCGTGTCCCCTGCATTGGCAGGCAGATTCTCAACCACTGCGCTACCAGGGAAGCCCTAATTTTATTTTCTTAATCATCTTGACTGACAGCAGGAGAAGGGGATACATAGACAGTCTAACAGTTGAGCGTCACAGTTTGTTAGGGCTGCCACAACAGAGTACCACAAACTGGAGGACTTAATGACAGAGATTTATGATCTCACAGTTCTAGAGGTTAGACGTCCAAAGTCAAGGTATCAGCAGGACCATACTTCCTCTGAAATTTGTAGGGGACACTCCTTCCTTGCCTCTCTTGGTTCCTGGTGTTTGTCTGCAATCCTTGGCAATCCTTGGCTTGCGGATACCTCAGTGTTGTCGCATCTTCTCCCTGTGTGTCTCTTCTCTTTTGAAGGACACCAGCCATATTGGATAAAGGGCCCACTCTACTCCAGTCTGACTTCACCCTAACTAATTAGGTCTGCAGCAGCCCTATTTCCAAATAAGGTCACATTCTGCAGTATTGGGGACATATCTTTTTGAGGGACATAATTCAGTCCATAACAGTGGGTCACTAGCATTCCTTGAAGTATAGAGGGATACAGGGCCAGAGAGCCAGGCAGGTGATTTTAGTTGCACACTTTTCTAACCACACTTTTGTCTCGCACTTCAGAAAGCATCCTGGAAAGGACATGAGGGACTACAGCTCATATCCTAGAGCCTGTGATGACATGAGCGGGGTAGAGGTTACCTCTCTCCTTCTTTCTCACTGTAGGAGGCTTGCTTCTGCAGATGCCACAAGTCTCAAGCTGGGCTACCCCATTCAGATGACTTGGAGCCACAGATATATAACTTTGGGAGCCAAAGTGAATGACCCTTTTCTGTTTCCATTTTAATAGCCAGATTTTTCAATCCTATGTGTGAGAAAAACATATTAAGTGTGCTCAGCACTGCTGATACTACTTTTATTAGGTTGAATCATATAAAATTTCCATTTTTATAGACAAAAAATGGTCAAGTATTGGCACTCTCACATGGTTCGACCTATGTATTCCATTAGATGCTGTCATGGATGAGCCCTACTTGGCCCTAATTATTGAAATTGATCCCAAGCCTTTGAACTTTATACTGGGCCCAATCCTACCCTCATGTCCTACAAGGGAACCACTGAGAATGTGTGCGCCCTCCCATGCCCAGCAACCCTATGAGAGGCACACGCTCAGAAAAGAAGCAAGGATTTGGAGTTTCAGAAAGATCTGGATTCAAATTATTCCTGTTAGTTCTAGGATTTGACTTTAGAGGCCCAGTTATGTAGGTTTCTTAGTGTCTCAGAAACCTTATTTGTGAAATGGGTATAAAACCTTGTAGGATTGTGAGGATTACATTATATACGTATTTAATATATATACTACCAACACATAGTAGATGTTCAACAAATTTTGATTCCCTATACTCATGACCTCCATAACCTCTACTATAATCCCTCATAATCCCAGGAACTGCTCAGAGACAAGCAGAAGCAATGGGAAGATCTGCAGGCCTAATTAGGATAACTAAGGATTACACAATAATGGGACAAATAGACTACTTGGCATGTACCCTGTTCTTCTGGATCCTACAGCAGATACCGGTCTCAAAAAACACACCTTGAAACCCAGTTACTGAAAGACATCATCATTATGTAGTCTTTTCTCATCTCACAATGAGTAAACTCCATTTGAATTGCATACATGATGTGCCCGTGTTTACACCAAATGTCATTTTCCAGCATAGTAGTTCTCAACCTTTTTTCCGTTGGGACACACATGACATCGACATAAATTAGCATATATGGCACTCTCTTTGGGGGCTATTCAGAGATTCTCTAATTCCCTATAACCACACTTTTCTCTTCCATTTCAGAAAGCATACTAGAAAGGACATGATGAGGCGGCATTCTAGAGATAACCTCCTTCGATATTTTCCAATTAAATTTTCTACAAACTTGAGCAAATTATCCACAAGTGCTATGCTTATAACCCACCTGAAACTCGTGTGTGGTACGATACTGAGGTTCAGAGTCAGTCTTCTAAGAGACGCTATTATCATGACCATTCAGAATGGTTGAAACACACCAAAGCCACTAGACAATTCAGATCCCAGGAGACAGTTGCAGTCTCCTACATCTCATTTAGATACTTCTAGGTGCTCTGACCCAGAGTGAACACACGGAGTCAGGAGAATTGCACACACTGAACAAATGGATCTTTTTCAATGACAGTGTGTTGGCACAAGTGGTACTCCTTACTCTGTGTCACGGAGGCAAAGCAATGAGGTAGAAATAAAACCACCCCAGGCTCCTTGACTTCCAGCATATTCTATATATGCAGTATTGCTACTGATATGATCAATGATATCTAACCACCAGAAGCAGTGTGCCCCATCTTTTGGCACTTAAGCATTCTGTTCAGCTAATCTACTCTCCCCTTTGGTCAAAGCCATTTATTACCACTTGTAAGTAATGTGACTATGGGGGATGCTATCTGGGGCCACTGGAAGCTGCCATGGTTTACAGCCCTTGGAACAGACTCAGACATTGTAAGTTGAAAAAAAAAACCCAAAAAACACAACAACTCTTTAAGCCAAACCCAAACCTTTTACAATTGAAATTATAATAAATCACACATCCTAAATCTTCCTGGAAGCAGGACTCAGGAAAGATTTCCCCTCTCTCTCTGCCAAAGAGCCCCTTAATAAGGGAGAAAGATCACGGAAAAGCACAATGGTGTTTCAGCTGTGCTCAGGGCTAAGATAGGTAGTCTAAGATTGGGTCAGTTCTTAAGACATGGAGGCCGGGCATTGGGATAAGGATAGATAGAACAAAAGGGAAAGGGAAATGGGAGCATGTTACTTCCTAGCTTTAACCATCAATGGCTCCCAATCACCTCTAAGATACATCCACACACTGAGCATGACATATATCAAGGCCCTCCACGTTCTACCCACACCTGACATGTCCCTCTGAGACAGCACTCACCTCTCTGTACTGCAACTATGTGTTTGCTTTCCCTATTAGACTGTGAGGCCCTTGAGGTAGGGAGCTTGATTTAGTACACTTTAACCCTTAGTACCTAGCCAGAAGCCCAGTAGGTGCTTAATCAATTCTGAATAAATGAGGAAATTGACCCTGGGCTAAAGCTGTACATAAGCTAAAAGGGCCAAGTCGAGAGAAATGAGCCTCAGATTTTGCATAGTCTGAAGAACTCATGGGCATGTCCTTCTCTTCTGCCAGGCACTATCAGCTATTTCAGGGAAGGCTGTTATAAAATGTGACCATGAAATAATGTTTTACTCTCTTCCCCACAAATGTATCACGATCTGTGATCCCTTCTAAGTCCTCTCCTTGGGAGGCTACATGTATATTTTTAAATGGCTGAATTTGCTCAAGACGCTTCTTGGCCTCGGAATTGTGGTCAGATTCAGTTTATATGCCATACAAGAAAACCAATCTAATTCCTTTATAGGCACATTATTTCCAAAACAATATTCTCCCAGCTTGATTGCCCACGATATTCATGGGACACAGCTTCAGGGCAACTTTTTTAGTAGCTTCCCACAACAAATCCACCCTCTGAAGATGAAGATGTGCCACATTTGAAGATATTTAAGAGAGAGTGCCAAGAGTGTCCACACACGATTCTAAAGAAGAGTTCCAAAAATGCTTTGAGCAATTTCTCATTATCTTGGAAATAAGCATACATCTATCAAGGAGAGTACGTTGAAGGCAATAAGGATTGTCTATTCTAATGTGTGCCATAAAAATAAGCAGAACTTATTGAGCGTTTATTATGACTGAGCAATGTGTGTGTGTGTGTGTGTGTGTTAAGGGTTCTTTCACTTTAATCCCCATTTTATAGACAAGAAAACTTAGGTTTAGAGAGAAGTGACCTTCCTAAAGGTCACGAAGCCAGTAGAGAAAACCTGAGATTCATGTACAAATTTGTCTGACTTGTTCTTAATTACTGCGATACATGTTGTGTTATAAGCTCTGCTCTTAACCACTGTGACATGACCTCTGCATTTTTATTAAAATATTAGGGATGCTTGTAATTTATATCTTCATCCTAACTCATACTTCTTTTTAATCAAAATGTTGCCTAGTTCAGGGCTCAATAAATACTAGTTGAATGAATAAACCTATGTCAGTGGCGGTGATCCAACCAAGACCAGGCAGAAGGGCAAAAAGAACAATAGGCCAAAGTGATACAAGATGGTCCAGCTCATCTCATCCCCAAACTAAAGCCATGCTCATAGCAAAGAGCAGTGGGTGTCAGAGACAGTGCCTGGATGGCTTCCTGCCGGCTGCAGCATGCGGCTTTGTGAGTTGTTTGCTGTTTCATTCCCAGTAAGCCCCTGCCTGCAGGGCCCTGGTCCTCAGTCCCCTCATCCAAACATTGGGAATGGGTACATTCACCTCTCTTCTTCAGCCTTCCCCTATGCATATTTATAAAGGACTCTAGAATCCTGGTATCCCATAAAAATGCAAAGTATGATTATTATTAATGATACAGTTAGCAAGAAGGACATTTGTTATTTCTACTCAATTGGTTTCCCCCGGGAGCAGAAACAATTTTTTTTTTTTGGCATAGTATTAATGTGCCATCTTTGCAACTTTGATCATCTGTCATTTGCTTTTGGAGAAAGTTGTGCCACTGTTTCAGGCAGCACCCTGCCTTTTCCTCTGCAACGTGGACACTCTCTGAGCACAAGCTGCTTCATGGTTTAGATGAAACTAGGGATCTTTATTTGATTTCTGGTATCAGGAAACCATTTATTAGGATCAAGGCAGTTAGGCTACGAGACTTCCTTTCTTGCCTGGGTAGTCACTAGTTGAGCAGGCAGCCTGGGCTCATAAATCTAGTTTTATTTCCCCATCTATTCACCTAGAACTAAGTGATTTTTTTTTTTTTTTTAAGGCAAAGGGGGAACACATTTCCTTATGTAAGCACTCTTCCTCCGGCTCGTAATCACCATTGTTTCTTAGACAAGCTAGTGAGCAGCTGAAGCAGGGAGCCATTTCTATCCCGTGCATCACACTTGTATTTTCAGAGTTTACAGAAAAACACTGCAAACAATTTGGGATTTCCCTGTAACGATCCACTTCCTCGAAATAAATCAAAATGGATTCAAATGTGCATTTCAGAGACAAAAGGGCTTTCTGCAAATATGTCTTTTCCTAGGCCCTTCAGAAACTACCTTGCCTCTCTTTCGGGCCTCCATCCCCCTCTCCCACCCTCCCGCAAGCCCCCCACCCCGCCTTCCCCTCCTTCTTAAGAAGACTTTCCCAGGTCCCTCTTGGCTGTGGTTGAACGACGTTGGCTCCTGTCCACGCTGCAACAAAGACCTGGCATTCCAGCTGTCTGAGTCTAATCTCCAGTGTCAGCTCTCGTTAATGTGTGAGCGTGAAATCAGAGGGGGCAGAGCTGCACGGAATATTAAAACCATGATCAGAATTCCACTGAAATGCTGAGAGTCTGCAAGCACCATTAGAGGAGGCTGTCAAATCAAGGCTTCGCATTAAATAAAAGAAAAGATTTCTATCAGAGGAAAGTACAATCAGTGAATCGCTGAGCTAAATTAGCATTTTTTCAATTGGAGATCGAAGTTGATTTATTGTTCTACACGACATTAATGTAACTATGTGCTTGACCTGCTAAGGCAGCTACTTTTTCATTTAAATGGTTTCTTTCCTTCCCGGTGCAAAGGCTGCAATCATATTTCAACTTTGCAGAGTGATCAGAAACGTCGTGGAATGCTGCAGAAATGTCTTAGGGCGGCCTTGCCTCCCCTCCCCTCTCCTTCCTTTCCTTTTTCCAACTCTAGCGCCTTCCTCCTCCCCTCCCCTTCCCCCCTTAACCTCATGGCTGGTGGTCAAGGTCACAGAGGAAGAGTAATCTCAAAGCCACCAACTTCAAAGCTGCCATCAAAGAAGCCCCTACGTAGCCACTGAATTAAAAGGGAATGGGGGAGGGAGGGCTCTGGGCACTGGCGTTCATATGTGCAAGAAAGGGCCCCTTAACTGCCTCGTTGGTACAGCCCAACCTGGGCGCCCTACGTCCAGTTCTTCCCTGCCGGCCTCTCAATACGGGTCTCTTCTCATCCTCCCCAGTCCCCCTCCCCACACACACATCGCCTGAAGATAATATACATTTCCAATTAGCAGAGCATATTGTAGTCATGTTCTCTTTTACTGCCCTAACTATCTTCCTTTTGCTAAAAAGCTGGGCCGTCATTAATGAAATCCTGCAGTTCTGTTAATCCGAGATACAATGCTCCTTTTCTCTCTCAGCCTCTCCCAAACATAAAAAACTACAGTTACTTCAGCTCCCCTCTTCTGTTTAGATTTCTTGTCATTTGTCTTTCATTACATACCTGATGTAGCACAGTAGCGGTCGAAGTTCCTGGACATAGAGGGAAAGGACGCAATTATGTTCCTTTTCCAATGCGCTGTTTGCAAAGGCAGCTGGCATTTTCTGGTTTTGTTTTGTTTTGTTTTTTTCTTTCTAAAGCGCACTGATTTTAATCTCTGGAAGTTGATGAATATGTTTAGGGTACTTTCGGGGCCCCAACATTTAGCAAGCTTGTTAGATTTTAAACTAGCTGGGAGCCCTGGAAGAACCCTGATAAATGAGATTTCAGTATTTATCTGCAATGCCTCTTATGAATTACTTCATTGTATCCCACAGTGAGAAAAAGGCAGGCCTTGGAGGTGGGTGGTGAGGCTGGCATTTGCCACCCTTTACCAATAGAAATACTAACTTTTAAAGCAAAACAGACATTGGACCAATAGCTAGTGTTTATATTTTATCTTTCTTCCCCCGACCACCAAACATCCACCTTCTGAAATGATCAATGGAGTAAAGGTCTATATCTGGGGGAGGCATGAGGGCATTGTCAGCCCCGTAGATCTGCAGGACCTTAGGGTATCAGGCAAAGGAATAGAATAGTCACCGCACACAGGGCTGGCTGTGGACAGATGAGGTAGAGCGTAGCCACCACTCTCCAGCCCTCTGGCCTCTGACACAGATGGAGTCACTCCAAGGGTCAAAGGCCTAGAGACAAAGTCCCCTCCCACTTCCATCACGACTGGACCTAATTGGCGCCCCTTGGTCAGGCGAGAGACCGCGGAACGAATGGTCAGGATGCTGCCCTTTGCTCTCACCCAGTGAGGGGGCCTCTGTGTGGCCAAAGGTGAGGGTCTTGGCAGAAGACTGCTTAGCTGGCTGCTGAAGACACGCCCCACTAGTCCCTGTGTACCTGCCGCCATTTTGTCCAAGTTGCTTACCCTTGCGCATCTCTTACGCCGTTTAGAAAGTTACCCTCTCTTATGGGGATATATGTATATGTATAGCTGATTCACTTTGTTACACAGCAGAAACGAACACACCATTGTAAAGCAATTATACTCCAATAAAGATGTTAAAAAAAAAAAAAGTTACCCCATCTCTTCACCATGTGGATTATCACTCAGATCAACCACTGTACAAAAGAGGTGTGGATTTCATTCTCCAAAGGCAATAAGAGTGTGGTCACTAAATACAGAAAAAGCTTCAAACCGGTCATTTGCACCTCTCCTGGATGGTCCCCACAGCGGTTCTCTAGCGAGAGCCAGTGTCCTTGACCAGGGATTCTCGTGTCGCTTGACAATCCACATTTATTAGCCCTCAGGTGGCGTCACAGCACGTGCCTCTCATACTTCCCACCGACAGAGCCATCATACGACAAAGCCAGCCTCCTGAAGGACCCAGATGCAAAACTCAATGATTTCCTGTGCTCACAATTGCCATGGTCACTCGTTCCCCAAACATGATGCTCCTCTCCTTTACATGATAATCTCCTTCTGAATATAGCTTTATTCATGGAATTAAGGACCTTCAGATGATTTGGGTCACTTCTGCTTCACTAGTGCACAAAATGGAGCCCCAGCCAGCCCCCAGAAGAGATAACGCAGACGCTTTGTCAGTCACCCCACATGGCCTGCAACACCTTGGGAGCCCAGCAAGCAACATGCACCTCAAAGGCTAGGAGGGACCAGGTCCGAATGTCCTTTAGGGCAGGAAACACAGGAGGAAAACCAGTTTGGTAGCAGAGGCAGACTCTGTGGAAGGTAGCCAGACTGCCCAAGACACTATGGTCTAAGAGCTTGGCTCAAGAAATGCTTAGCACCAGAGACACAACCCAGTGGGCATTTGGAAGGGGAGGGCAGGGCAAAGGATGAGGTCATGAGATCAGCCCATTCCACACAAAAGCTCAACACACCAAGTCTACCCCAGGGAGAAGAATGCTGTGGCGAGTGAGTCCTCAAGGAAAATGAAACTGCTACCAGAATAGATGTGTGGAAAGACCAAGAAGCACATGCAAAGCAGCAGCCCTGGCCAGAAAAGCTGTCCTCATCTGCTTCGCCATCCTAGAAAAGAGGTCCTAATGGTACTACCGCACAGGGCTATTGTGAGGATTAAATGCCTTGAGATCTGTATCCATACCTGTGTGTGTGTGTGTGTGTGTGTGTGTGTGTGTGTGTGTGTGTTAGATCACACCTGCACATGGAAAGCCACAATGCTCATTCGGCACCATCAAATACTCAGGGCTCCTCCCAGGTGTATCATTTAGTTTTTTTAATAAAAGAATGAAACAAACATTTATTAAGACTGTCACACAGGATGCTAGACACTTCCATATGTTATTTACTTAATTCAACCTCACAACATTCATTCAATCATCACAGCAACTCTGTGAGGGGCGTATGATTACCTCTCCTTTTTACGTTGAGGAAATAGAAGATTAGGAAGGCCTGAGTAACTTCTCCCAGGGAAGACACCTAATCATGGTAAAAGTATTGAAACTCAAGTTCCAGGATCTAACTCCGAATGACTCACTCTTCAAAAATACTAGAAGGATTTGAAGCATCTATTCTCAGCAGTGGCTTTTTGTAAAATTGAGCCTCAAAGCCTTACATATGATTAGAAAGAAACATCAGTGATGCAATACCACAGTAAACTCAAGGTAGGAATTATTTTATTTGGAGAGTAATAACTAATACCTAGCATCTCTTGAACAGGTGTGTAAAGTGCCATGCAGTGTTCCACATATGTAATTGCAGGTATTAACACATTTAATCCTCACACCGACCCTATAAAATATGTTCTATTATTATCCCCATTTTAAAGATGAGGAAACCTAGGCACAAATATATTACATAACTTCCCCAAAGTAACACATTTAACAAATGGCAGAGTCAGGATTTGAAGCCCACCAGATCTGGGCTTTGAATTCCACACTCCTAGCCACCACGCTGTGCTGCCCTGGAGGAGAAGGAAGCATAATTCCTTGTCATCATTCTAGTTCATTACGGAGTTTTGAGAAAAGCACATTGGAGCCCTGCAGCTATATTTGAGCCAAAAAAGATTTTCAATGCAAAAATTACAAACTTAATTATAAAGCTCCCTTTTATGAGGTTTAGGCCACTAATAGACTTCCTCCTCCTGTTAGAATTCTCCCAGAACTAGGGAAGATCTGGTCCTACAAGCTTTGGGGAGGTGGGGGGCAGGAGAAATAAAGGCAGGAGAAATAAGGTGACAGCCAGCACTTGGATCAAATACCGACTGTGGAACTTCAGACAGAGTAGAAGCAGAGTGCTTTTGGAGCACTGGAAAAAGTGATTCATTCTCACTGTGGGAAGGCATGGTGAAGAAGTGAAAGGAAGGGCTCCCAAACTGGCCCTTCAGGAATGGGAGGGATTTCCATAAGGAGAAAGCAGAGTGAGCTCCATCCCAGGCTGAGGGCCATGTGTGAGCAAAAGCAGAGAAACTAGGAGCTCCTAGAAGACAGGCTATACAGAGGGCTCACCCCTGTGTCCTTCATAGCCCCTCCTCTAGTGCCTGGCTCTGCCTGGATCACAGTAGGTACATGATAAATGTTGAGTGAGTTGGACAGACCATGCTTTCACGCATGCATGAATGAGTGAAATCAAAGTGCAGGCCACGTCCAAATAATAGCAAGTCATCCAATATGGCTGACATTGGTCTCCCAGCGCATTTCTGTGGATCCCAGAGAGTGGTTTAAACAATGAGCAGATCTGGTTCCTGAGGGCCTGGGTCTCCCGTCTCTCGCCATGCCACCGCATCATTGCGATGTGTGAGAGATTTGTTTGGAGTGAGGAAAGCATATTTTTGTTTGCATTTGCTTAGCACGTTGATGTCGCACATTTTGCTATGAGATGTAAAGTCATCTGCATGCACCGGTTGTGCAGTAAGAGAAAAGTCAAAACAAGCGTCAGGCGGGGTGTCAGCCACATGGCCCAGGCAGACTGTCATACTTCTTTGCCCGTGATTGCTGCCACCTTCTCGCTCCTCTTCCCCCCACTCTCTTCCTTGTTCCTGAATCCCCACACCTGCATGTACAGTTCTAAGGGTCTAATTTCTAATCGGCTTAATTATATGTCAGACAGTGTCTACACACACTGCAGATCCAGGATGGCAATGCCCGCACCATTCACCCCTGTGGATAAACAAACTTTGCATCAGTCTTGACTGTTAAGTAGGTGCGGGTTAAGAATCCTCAGGAAGCCATCCTACCCTGCATCATAGTATCACCTAAAAAATAAATTTAGCAGTGTGCACAGGCCAAATGATAATATTTTCTCTTTATCATCTAGAAATACCCCCATTCTTTCAGCTCCATTTCATCCAGGTCAACATCAAGACTATTAATGTCCTGAAGAACATAGACTCATGTTACCAATAGAGATAGCTGTGATACAAGGGGTATCTGTGTAATCTGTGAAATTTTGGGTCAACCACTTAGTTTTCCCCAAACTTATAAGTAATATAAGAATGATAATAACATCACAGGGTTATGTGATGTTATTATAAAAGTAAAGGCCATTCATACTCATTCATTTACTCAAAGAAACTTTAGTTAGTGTTCATTTTGTGCCGGAGATGACACCAGGCTTCAAGATGGAGCAGATAGCAAAGCAGACTTCGTTCCCACCCTCGTGGAACTTAAAGCCTACAGGAATAACAGAGCATCCTCAGGTGTGATGACGGCTATGAAAGAGCTGTACGGGTACTTGGAAGGGTACATTAGCCAAGAGGGAAAAGAACATGGGAAGGTTCTGTGCCACAGAAAGCATGATGCATTCATGGAGATGAAAAAAGCCACGGATGGATGAAGGAGCACAGATAATGAATGTGAGAGAGCTTAGTAAACAGAAAAGTACTGTGCAAATATGAGGGATTTCATGCTAATAGAGATAATATCTTTTGGAAAAGATCACCTCCAATGAAGCTCCTGGCAGATTGGTAAAGGAGATGTTTAGAGACAAAAGAGACCATTTCCACTTCTTCTCAAGCCTCATCTTGTAGGCAAGCATCTATTTGATCAACATCTGAGGCTAGATCCACAGAAGAATAGATCAGGAGCATCCAATGATTATAAGAATGATAAAGAGGAAAGCTTGTACAAATGCCCACTGCCTTCTGGATGTCCTCTGGCAATATTCAGGCCATTCATGCCCAAGTTCACAGGCTGGAAGATTTCATTCCATATACGTTTTCCTGCTGCCACATCAAGATCCTGCCATCCAACACTCATACTTGTCCATTTATTTTGCCTTTGTTTTAAAACACTGAACCTGATTAGAATAGATTTGCTCATATACTGTGTACAAGGACGCATCAAAAGTCACACACCAATAAGTGGTTCACAAGTTCACCCTTAATCCAGGACTCTCACAGCCTCTGGAAGATGCTGATTGTAGGCGTTGGCCATCTTTGGGTGCTACTGGAAGGCAATCATGCCTGGTTAATCGTCTGAGTGTTAGGAAGTTCCTTTCTACTTCCAGAGAACCAGAGATCCATGGAAAAGACTTCCAGGGTCTTCTAGGAGCCCTCTTACCAGTTCAGGTGTCTCTTCTGTGACAGACCTAACAGCTAGTCAGGAAGTCTCCTAATGAACACTTCCAATGACTGGGGAGCTCACTACCTTGCAAACCACCCACGCCATGGTTGAGCCACAGGTCTTCACACTGGCTGCTCCATGCATTGGTCTTAACTCTTCCTCTGCTAACCCAGAGAATAACTCTGTTCCTTCATTCAGCATGCATTTATCGAGCATGTTCCTGGCTCCCTCTTATGTGACAAGATTCCATACAAAGACATGTAGAACAAAGCTTCCTCCTTAAGAAGTCTACCATCTAATGAATTTGGTACACTCCCTGTGTTAGTTTGCCGGGGCTGTCGTAACAAAGCACCACTGATTAGGAGGCTTAAACAACAGAAATTTATTTTCTCACAATTCTGGGAACTAGAAGTCTGAAATCAAGGTGTCAGCAGGGTTGTTTCTCCTGAGGACTCTTCCCTTGGCTTGTAGATACCATCTTCTTTCTCCCTGTGTCTTCACCTGGTCTTTCTTCTCTGCATGTGGGTCTGTGTCCTAATCTCCTCTTCTTATAGGGATGCCAGTAATGTTGAGTTAGGGCCCACCCTAATGACCTCATTTTAACTTAACTACTTCTTGAAAGACCTTATGTGCAAAGACAG
The DNA here is from genome assembly GCF_009873245.2 of Balaenoptera musculus. Taxonomy (NCBI): domain Eukaryota; kingdom Metazoa; phylum Chordata; class Mammalia; order Artiodactyla; family Balaenopteridae; genus Balaenoptera; species Balaenoptera musculus. Next base: position 11,066,946 of record NC_045792.1, read on the forward strand.
TCCCATTCTGAGGTTATGGGAGTTAGATCTTCAACATATGAATTTGGGAAGGAGGACACAGTTCAGCCCATAACACTCCCCTTTGCTTGTGCAACTCTTCAAACATTTAAAAATAGACATCATATCCTTCCGCTAAGCTGCTTCTTCTTGAGGGTCAACATTCTCAATTTCTTTGACTTTTTATTCCACTGTATGGCCACCAAACCCATCACTTTCTTTGTTATTATCCCATAGAGACACTTTTGTTTATTATTGTATCCACTAAAATGTGGGGTCCAAAAGGGCACAAGGCAATTGGATTGTTGTCTCCCCTGAACTGGTGACACTAAATAACTATCAATTTAGCATTTGGTTAGGTGTATGTACATTAACTCATACTGACTTTGAAAACAACCAGAATCCTTGGACGTTACAGACTATTGTTTGTCACATAAGCTTCTGTTTTTAGCAATAGTTTCTTTGAAACAAAGTATAAAATTCTGTGGTTATGAACGGGTTGACCAGGGTAGGGACATGAACAGTCTGGAAGCAGACAACTAGAAAAAATACGCCCAGCTTGCCAGCCTTCTATTAATCAAACCCTTTGAAGATAGTGGTTTAATCAGGCAAGAATCTACCTAATTGCATTACCATTAGGCCCATATTACTCCATGTTACCTTGGAACCAATTATCAAGTATCTTAAAATTCAAATATGTATCTCTGTGGCAGCGTTTCCCAAAATGTATTCCAAGAAACATTTGATCCTATGGAATTCTCCAATTAAGGATGATGAAAAAATTGTTCAAAGCATTGTGACTATTTCTTCTCGAAGATGTCTAAGCTACATTGTCATATAAAAGGCTATTAGGTGTTCTAGGGTAAAGAAACCTATTTAACTTTATATAACACTGCTTCATAAACTTATTTGAACATGGAACACTTTTTAAAGTTAATACATAGTAACATCAATAGAACTCATTCCTGTGCAGTGTACTTTGGGAAACATTAGTCTCTAAGCCAAGCTAACTTTTACCCATAGAGTTTTTATTTTCATAGATTTCACTTAGCCTTCTTATAGCCAAGCAAATGCCAAAACATTCCCTCTACAGCTCTCCCCTGTTCTCTGAGCCTGTGGTTTTTTTTTTCCCTCTATTTTTCCTTTTCTCTCCTTTTTGCACATATGTAGCACTTCCACCAGTTTCCTTAAAAACATGCAAATAGCAGATCATACAGGCTAATGGAACTCAACCCTGGGGCCGTGTACTCCACGTGGGGTCTTGAACAGTGTCAGGTGAAAGGTTGTGATTAAAGTTTAGAGGATGATCAGATTTCTGGGAGCAACTGGGGTTGGAGTTCAGTCAGAACACAAGGCATGGCCAAATTGCCAGTGCTGCAGGGGTGCTCATGGGTGATGAGTAAGGAAGGGAGAGAGAAAATTCCAGCAGTAATGCTTCATTTAGTATTGGACATTTGCTCTGCACTGGACACTGTACTGTGTTCTGGACATTACAAGCAAATGATCCGTATTCCCTTAGAGTTCATTGTCCAGTGGGAGAGACAAACAGGTTAACAAATAATTATGTCATGGTAATAAATATTATAATAAAAATGGGTTTAAGCTGTTATTGGAGCAAAGGAGAAAACTTATGAACCCTGCCCAGAGAGTCTCATTCTCGCCTCCATTTTCAGCCTTAAATGTGCAAGGGCATTGACACTGTGTAAGTGATTGGGACTCCATCAGAAAGGGTAAGAGATTCAGGTTATTGGGCATCTCCAGTGCACTCCAGCGTCCCACCTGAAAACTTTGTGTCCGAGTCAGGGAGAGTCAGGAAGCACAGAATCAAGGGACCAGCCAAGATAATGTCATAAAGCCCCTAAAAACAAAGACTTCCTGGTTTGATGACTCTGAATAATAATTTTGCTCAATTAACTGCCAGGTCTAGTACCTGGCCTTTGAGCAGCCCTTTACAGTTCACAAACTGCATTCACACCTCTTACTCTCAACAATCCTGTAAGGTTCTTGAGACTGTCCCAATTTATAGATGAGGAAAAAGCAGTTCAATGAGACCAAGTCATACATACTACACCCACAGTAAGTGGAAGGAAAGAGAAATTAACTCCCCACTTCTTCAGACATCAAGTTCAGTTTTCTTTGAAATGAGGAAATTTCTGAGAGTATAAGAGAAATGGCAGAGGAAAAACCTGTTTAGCAATATTCCCAAAGGTAGATGATGAGAAGGGGGCCAGCCAAGGAACACAGGGTGGAGACAGTCGTTAACCTGGATAATAAAGAAAGAACTGCATGAGAACTTTCCCTTCCGTAAAGTTCAAAGTGATTAAGGGAGAGACATATCCCAATAACAGTCTCCAAAGTAAAGAGCGTCCCTGCCTTTATTTTACGGGTGAGAAAACTGAGGCATAAAAAGAAAAAGTGAGTTGTCCAAAGACAGTTTCTAGGCTGGAGATAAACTCCGTCTTCCCTGCCATGAACACAGGGGCAGTCACGGGCTACCAGTTCCCACTCACCTGCTGTGACTCCCTGGGTAGATATCCTTTCCCACCCAGAGCTGAGTGGTCCGTGGAAGAGAAGACATTTCTTCAAAAGAAGTCATCCTTCACACCACGCCACTTTTGATAGCAAAGAGAAGCCAGGATGTGAGTGCCTGTGGCTGGTATCTCAGGCTCAATCAATTCTTTTCATCTTATCATTGAGAAAAATATAAAAGGAAAGCGGGCACACAATAGGGATGAGTTAACGTAACCTTTCACAGCCTTTTGCCTGCCCCATCTTCCTTCTCCCTCTCATATTCTCTGTGTTCTTGGCATAATTCTTTCCCAGCAGCTCCCTTGAGCACCTTTCTGCTCATTACTTTACTCTACGTGCCTAGATAAATCTCCAGATGATTCACTCCCTCCAAACCCACCTAATCTGATATGTCAGGGGATTCCTACAAAGAACAATCAAGCATTTGCCTGGAGGACTAGTGGACTAGATTTCTTCTGTTTTAATTTATAACATGAAAGAAGGAGCTTAATCTACACCAGGCCCCTGGGAACCCTACTTAATAGACTGTGCATCAGGGAACTTTCCAAAGACTGCTTTGGAAGATATCTTCCATCCTACTGGAATATTCTTTGATCAACTAACCAATTGCTAATGTCTATTTCATGTCTCAGTGGCTTCTTGTTGTTGACCTGGGTTCGTCCTTTCATTCACCTTATTGACCACTTTTTATGAGACAGGTTGTTATCAAAAGGCGTTATGCACCTTCCTCTTATCAGAGGACAGAAGGAAGTATCTAGGAAGGGCATATACAACTCATCCATTTCTCTCACTCCTCTCAATATTGTGAGCAGTTGCTCAGAGACATCCATAGAAGGTCTTGTTCCAGTGATGTGGCCAGAACATCCTGCAAGAAAAAGCGAAAGAAAATCATTTCCTCCTCCTTAAATATGATCCAGTCTAGTCCCATCCTTCGACTTCGAAATTCACTGAAATTAGGAAATGGTGCTTTCGGTGGATAGCCCTTGGAGATATAGATAGAACGAGTGTAGTCAAACCTGGGAAAGGCACAAGGTAATCCTCCAAAGCAGTATTTCTTCAACTTGATCAGTGTGTGAATGTCTTCTTAGAGAAAAACAACTGTCATGTAGCCCCATGTTGACTTCATTGTATCTTAATGTTTCTTAAATACATATAACCATTAAACTAGGTATAAACTCCTTATGCATATTAGCCCTTAAGCAATACAGTCAAAATTAATTTGCAAATAAACAAAACTAAAAAATTAATACTGGAATTATTACCATTAATTTAGTATGACATACGACAGCTTGGTAAAAATTAATTTTTGCTCAGAATGTGAGTGTGATTCCAAGCGCTATGGCATATGTACTTGCTTTTGAGTTTGGTCTTCCTCTGCTGTCACCTGCTATGCAATGACTCCAACCCTTCAGTACTTCTCTTTATGAGAATTCTAAGAAATCACCATTTCTTCAGTACACGTTGAAGTCCTCTGGTTTTCACTAGAGTGCAAGTGAATTCTACCTCACCCCTCTTCTCATTCGTGAAACGTACTACTTGGCCCTAATGCAAATGCAATTGGAGCATTGGAATCACGTGGCAGTTGTCAGTTACGAGGTCTTCCAGATGCCCCAGAATATGTGCATATGTGTTTTTAAAATCATCGAAATGAAAATATGACATAGAAAACTTCTCATCAAAAACTTTTGACTCTCCAAGAATATGCCTCTAGCCTCCCATGGAAGATCCACATATTCCTGCTTGACAAATATGACCAGGGAACCACCCGAGCTTCTTCTGTCACAGCCCATAATGACAGGGGTCCTATATCACTGTCCAGACAGAGCTGGCCATGCTGCCATCACAGAGATGGGGGAGATGAGGAAAAAGGCACGGCTGCTCAGACTCAGCCATCTCCAGAATCTTCCAGATGGAAATCAGGCAGAAACTCAGTTCATTTGGAATATTTTGCACTTGCCACAAATGGCTGAGAGACTATTATGATCTAACCCTGTGTAGGATGCTTTTATGGGATGTTATAAAAGAGAAAATACACACACACTGGCTAGCAAGAGAGCCGGGATGACATGATGGCCTATTTCATCTATAATTTCAGTGATTATATAGATGATGAATAAAATCCAACTACAAGTGCTTTTTTATTATCTTCTCGATGGGGTAAGATCTGAAAGCTTGACCCCTGAAAAGTAATAGCCTCTTATAGATGTATCCAGAGCTGGAATAAACCTGGGAATCTGGACTTTGACCTGAAACTCTTAAAGAGAATGCTGCTTATCACTCCCCTGGGGACAGAGAGAGTTTTACAATGAGATCATCTTACGCTGGAGGAATAGTATAGATGACTCTTAAAAGTCAAAGGAATCTACCCCAAAATGACTTCTATTGGGGGCAGCTGAGATATCAGATTGGCAGTACTGAGCTGTTCACCAGGGGCCTCCTACCTTGACTAGGATAGAGGAGAAGGGCAGAGGTCAAGCTGCTGATATTCGTGACAAGGAGGCAGGGCATTCTATTTCTGTATTGAGGTCACTAGATAGAGCCAGACCTGAGTCATTCTCCCAAAAGGTTTGAGCTCAGATCAAGTCCCTAAAAGCCAGCAAACCAATTTCTGGGCAAACTACCTAACCATACATCACATTAGCTGTCCTCTAGGCAGGGTGACCAGAATCTGGGTTCTTTCCAATAGAGTGAAATCTCTGGGTAATACCCCTGAGGGTCTAGCATCCCTGGGGGAAGTACTTTGGCATGTGTGGCTGAGGTTGTTTACACCTGTTGACTGTCAGGCATTTGTAGTTGGAACCAACATCACTTGTAATGCTACCTGATTGAACCAAGAAGATTTCTCCTAGTAACTTCTGCCTATCTCAGGACTCACCAACCATCCAGATAACTTGGGGCATTATTCCCTATCAATGGGTTCAGCTAATGTGTGCTGAAAAGGGAAGGCAGATCAAAGCAGCCCTTCTGGGTAGAAGTGGGCAGTTGAGAGAAAGGGTCTCTCACACCTCTGATGGCGATACACAGTATCCATTAGAGAGATACCTCATCATCTGTAGCTGTCAAATCCAAACTGTCCTCTTTTAAGAGCCAATTTGTTTTCTTGCCAGATCAGTGCTCTTATCTGTAATTGTGTGGACCACAAGCAACAGCCAATAACCAGTTAACATGCAATTTAATTTCAGAAGAAAAGAAACGTCTTAATTCAGACATTTATTGTACAAGTGTGAAATGCCCTTAGTGAAATTAATGGAGGCTCAGAGACTATAACTTATAAATCAGTTTGCCTGTGTGGAGCAAAATGATAGAAGGAAATAATATAGCTTTTGGAAGAGACAAATGCAACTTTGCTCAGTCTTGATTTTTAACACTGGGTCTGCTGTCATTACTATACTCTGATGATAATGGTTGTCAACATGCCTAGATCTTAGCGAGTATAATAGCTGGAACAACAGTGCAAGTTTCTAGTGCTCCCACTGGTCATAACTTCTGATCAGATGCCCATTAATCTATCATTAGACCCCATCCTCCATTTTTCATTTGAAATGGACACAAAGAAATATTTCTACTTTTTGAGACACCCTTGTGTCGTACAGAGGCTGTGCTCTGATTCACACTTTTGTGTATAGCCAAATCTTATCTGCCTACCATGGTCCAATACATTTGCTCATGAAGCAAAATGTCACTGAAAAGTGCTCAAAGCAAGTAGAATTTTCAGTTGAGAGCAGAGCATAGCTAGCTGTTCACTAAGCCTGTATGCTCTTTTTCCTTGCCACATAGCTAGGCCATACCCTTTCCTTACTTTTCTGTTGGATGTGGCCGTGTGACTGAGCTCTAGCCAGTGGAATTTGAGCCTAAGTGAACACAAGTGAAGTGAAGATGGGCTTGAAGTCCTGGCCCTAAAAAAAATCTTTCACATACCATTCTTCATGTTCTTTCCTCTTCCATTAACTTGACACAGATTGATGATGACAGTTTTGGAAGCCAAAGTGTTGATGATGGAGTAGTAGGTGGAAGAAACCTGGGTCCTTGAATCACCATTTGGGGAAAAGCTGTGCATCAATCCAGAACACCTATTTTATGCTTTATCTGAGAGAAAAGTAAACTCCTTCCATGTTTGAGCCTTTATATCATTTGGGGTTTGTTTGTTACAGTAGCAAGTGTAAAGGCCAATAATACAATGTGTTCTACTGAATATAATGGGAAAGAACAGTCATATTTCAAGGTTCCTAACAGTTTTAGGATGTTTTTCTCCCAAAATGAGTGTTTTAAAAAGACGACAGCATCTTCATTTGCTTTGAGATTCAAGTTCCTTGTCTGAGAAAAAAAAGAGAGAGAATTTTGGACTAAATCTTCATGAACCCATATTGTGTTACTATTTTTTTGCTCCCACAGTCCTCTTTTTTTTTTTTCCTTTGAGAAATAAAATGGAAAACATAGGACCATACAATGAAAAATCTCCTTTTTCCAAGTAGGATGGAGAAAAGTAAGGAGGCCGAGTCAATGTAGAAACAAATAAATACAAAATCTATTAGAATTAAACCAACGAGTTACACCTGGCTTTAACATTGCTTTGGGGCTTTTTATTGCTGCATAGAAGTATGTAACACAATGGTATATTATGAAGGGAGGGAAGGGTAGAGGGAAACATGGAGGAAAGAAGGGAGGAGGGCAGATACAGCGCTGAAGCTCAAGTAGGAAACAAAGCAACATTTAGCATTCATTCCATGGCTCTCTAGCCAGTCATCTCGGATAGAATGTGACCCCACCTGTTAACGAAAAGAGCTATTGTTTGGTTCCTGCTTGCTCAACTCTTGCTCTTCCAACAGACGAATCTCACATGTACCTCACATGTACGTAGACACATACTCCCACACAAGCACACGTCCAAAAGCAGGTCATAATATCCTTCAGCATTAACTCTAAGAATTGCTACACTGTTAAATTCTGTCTTCCAAACAAACTTAACCTTCATGTGTAAGTGATTTGGCATTCCATCTCTTCCTATTAAGGAAAAAAAAAAAAATTCTACAACACACAGCTTCTAATTAGTAATCCCCAGTACGAGATGTAAATTACATTAAATGTTTAAAATATTTCTGGACACACCTTAATCCAATAATCCTTTCTTGACTCAAGAAGGGTCTTAAAAAATCGACGGCCATTTATCAACCCAAGAGAGCTGAGACCCACAATTCAACAATACGCTGTTTTCATGAGAGGCTCCCCTGGTTGGCATGATACTGCAAAGCACTGTGGAATGCCAAGCACCCAACTCTTTGGATTAAAAGCACAGTAATTCCATGAAGTTTTTTGTTCTGAGTTGAGAGAATGGTTGTGTAGTGACTCACATTTCTTCAGACTTATCAGAGTAGCATTATGTCAAGTATTTCATAGAATGATCTTTTCTCTCTCTCATGAGAAAGGGCAAATTTAAGGTGGTTTGTGGATCTTCCCTTCAAACTTTCATAGCTAAAATTTAGTTTTAATCTGTAACATTAAAAAGATTTTTAAAAAACCAAACAAACGAACTGAACTTTATGGAGAAATGATCTGCCTCAATCTGGTCCATAGCTAAAAGGGTTTCAGTAACAAGAAGGGTCCTCTTACTTGGTCCATTCAACACTGAGCATGATCAAGATTCCAACCACACTTCTAGGCATAGGAAGTGGAGAATGAAGATGTAGCAGGATTTGCCCATGCCTTCTCTCTCAAATGTCACTGCTTTTTACCCAGCACTTGCATAAGGATAAGGACTGCAGCTCCCAGGAGCTCTGAGCTTGACCGTCAATGGCCCATGAGCATTCTCTCTTGAAATGTTTAATCAGACACAGAAGAACAAGTCTGACCTCAGAGTGGAAGGCTCCAAGGCCATGCTCTGGACTCAAACTGAAGAGAATTGAGTATGAAAATCACTTAGGACATACAATTCACATTTCTTCCCATTTGCCTATTTGTTTAGTCCTTTGTTTCATTCCACAAAGGATTGAAACAGATCTTAGGGTAGGGAAGGGGAGAAACCATCAATGTAAAGTTATAAAATAAAAATCAAAAATCAGACTGAAAGAAAAAGGCAGTACAAATATGTTAGCCATAACATAGATGCCGTGACAGACAGTCATGTTTGGTCCTGGCCAAAAGAAAATATAATCAGGAATGTTCTTCAAGCTTTTGGTCTGACTGAGGTTCTCGAAATTTTAGAAGATGAAGAAAAATGTAAAAATAATTTTAAAATAATTTGTAATCCTATTACAAAGAGATTTAGAACTGTTAATATTTTGGTGTGCTTCCTCCTAGTTTTTTCTCTTTCTCTCTCTAGATATACATATATAAATTATATCATGTGCATTCTCCCATGTCATTAACTACTTTATGCAAACATGATTTGTAATGGTCTTAAAATGTTACATCATATTCCAGACTCCTCATTATTAGATATTTTGATTGCTTCTAATAATTTGCTACAATAAACTCATGATGAAGAAACTTATACATGATCTTTTCAGACATTTCTCATAATTTTTCAAGGATATATTTTTATGAGTGGAGTTACCAGGACCAATGGTAGAAACTTCTCTGTGGTTCCTGATAACTATTGTCAAGTCAGTTTCTAGAACATCTGTAGCCATTTTCATTTTAACAGCAATTGACAAGAGCAATTTCTCAACATTCTTTTAAAAATATTATTTTTAAAAATTTTATTAATTTGATAGGTGGAAAATAGTATTTCGTTATTTTTTCTTTTCTTTGACTTCTAATGAAATGGAATACTTCTCTTCTTATATTCACTAAGCATATGTTTTCTTTTTTGGAGGATAGCCTATTTATGTGCTTGGCCAGTTTGTATTTAATTTTTAATATGTTTTTATTGGTTTCTATTTTTCTGTTTTTTAATATAAGCTTTTCACATATTTTATTATAGTTATTTATACTTATATGCTTGCTACGCTTTGAGTGGATGCTTTTATTCTTTATATTTTTTAAATATTTATAGTAGAAAAGTAATTGAATATCATATATGTGCTTTGTTACCTACCACTTGATCCAATGCTAAATTATTCTAAATTATTCTAAAGTATTTTGAAAATTATGAGTATTAAGTTTCTTCCTTTTGAATAATTTTATTTCTGTTTCATATGAAAGGATCTTCCCTCTCAACTCCTGCCAATTTTAATGAGCTTGATATTTGTAATTAGCAAGATATAGACTCTTTTTCATATTAAGAAAGAATACTGTTTGTCCTACTTCACTATGATTTTCTTTTTCAGTACTGGATACTAAATTTTATCAGATGTGATTGATATGATCATGTGGCCTTTCACATTTTGACTTTTTGAGAGATAGATTTTTTTTTTTTAAATAAACTTGGATTGTTTTATTCAGGAATTCACTCTTCTATGTCAATATGGTTTTTTCTAAACCATACTGTTTAACTTCATTTATTGGTCTATTTAGTTTACTGGTTATTTATTAGTGTTTTATTTTGAATTTTTTATATCCACATTCATAAATTCAAAATAGAATTCCATAGTATTATTATATACATTATAGGTAAGATTTTTGGTATCACTTTTATATTAAATGAATTAGATATGTTCATTTATTTATTAAATTTATTTAGGTTATTATTTCATTATTTAGTTTATTATTTACTTTATTAAATGTATTACATATGTTCAATATTTTTCTCTGCTCTTATACTTTTTACAGTTCATATTACTTTTAGCATTTTAAATAATTTAGTGGAAATATCTGTCCCTAAAACTTTTATCTAATAGAATAATTGCTTAATAATCCTTTGAAATATTTGCCATATTATTTCATCTGTTCAAAATTTCCATTTTTGTTCAAATCAACTTTGATAATTTGTAAGTTCCCTAGACATTTACCACTGTATTGTGTTTTTCAAAGTAGCATGAAGTTTCACTTACAACGTTTTCATTAAAATTATTTTAATAATACATAGTACATAGACCGCATTACATATTTTTTCATTCATTCTAAATGTGATGAATTTTTAATTTTCTGATTAAAATTTACTCATTTTTTTTCTTTCTCTAATTTATTTATTTCCATTGTTTTCTTTACTATTTTATTCTTCCTGCTTTCCTTATGTTGATTTCAGTTTTCTAGTTAGTTGACAAAAATGATTATATATTTTTCATAACTAAGTCATTTTAGGCAATGAATTTACTTCTAATTAGAAGTTTGGCCATATCCTGTAAGTTTTGGTAAACAGTTTTCATTGTCATCATTTATAAATAGACTGCAGTTGTAATTTTTATTTCTTTTTTGATATACTCATCCAAGGATGATTTACCATACTTTTGTGAACCACCTTCCCCCTAAATACACATACAGCACTCTTTGGTCTTTGTTAATATGACCTGAACTTTAAAAATATTTTTCAAGAATATTTTCAGAGAGATATTCAAGATGGCAGAGGAGTACGTGGACGTGGAGTTCATCTCTCTCCACAGATGCATAAGGAATACATCTATAGATGCAACAGTTCTCACAGAACACTGGCTAAAAACTAGCAGAAGACCTTGGACACCAGAAAGGACTATAAAGATCCCTTCATAACTGGGCTGCCCCTCCAAAAGCAGAGGCAGCCAGAGGACGTGTGTGCACCGGTCCGCATGGGGAAGGAGTAGGGATGGAGCCCGGCACCACCTCCTGGTTCTCCCTCCAGGGAAACCAGGAAAACAAGAAGTAGCAAGAGCTTGAGAAACACCTGGCTTTGAACTGGAGACCATTCACCTGCCTATTGCTTCATTCCTGGAAACTTCATCGCAACTAAGTAAGAAAAAAAATACCTGAAAGAAAGAAAAGAAAGAAAAAATGCCCCAGAATTCCTAAAGAACAGGTCTTGGTGCTCTGGCAAGGTGTCAGGCCTGAGCCTCTGAGGTGGGAGAGCCGAGCTCAGGACATTGGTTCACCAGAGACATCCCAGCTCCATGTAATATCAAACAGCGAAACCTCTCCCACAGATCTCCATCTCAATGCTAAGACCCAGCTCCACTCAACGACCAGCAAGCTCCCATGCTGGACACCCTATGCTAAACAACTAGCAAGACAGGAACACAACCCCACCCATTAGCAGAGAGACTGCCTAAAATCATAAGTTCACAGACACCCCAAAACACACCACTGGACATGGTCCTGCCCACCAGAAGGACAAGATCCAGCCTCATCCACCAGAACACAGGCACCAGTCCCCTCCACCAGGAAGCCTACACAACCCACTGAAACAAGCTTACCCACTGGGGCAGACACCAAAATCAACAGGAACTACGAACCTGCAGCCTGCGAAACAGAGACTCCAAACACAGTAAGTTAAGCAAAGTGAGAAGACAGAGAAATACACAGCAGATGAAGGAGCAAGGTAAAAACCCACCAGACCAAACAAATGAAGAGGAAATAGGCAGTCTACCTGAAAAAGAATTCAGAGTAATGATAGTAAAGGTGATCCAAAATCTTGGGAATAGAATGGAGAAAATACAAGAAATGCTTAACAAGGACCTAGAAGAACTAAAGAGCAAACAAACAGTGATGAACAACACAATAAATGAAATTAAAAATTCTCTAGAAGGACTCAATAGCAGAATAACTGAGGCAGAAGAACGGTTAAGTGACCTGGAAGATAAAATAGTGGAAATAACTACCGTAGAGCAGAATAAAGAAAAAAGAATGAAAAGAATTGAGGACAGTGTCAGAGACCTCTGGGACAACATTAAACACACCAACATTCGAATTATAGGGGTCCCAGAAGAAGAAGAGAAAAAGAAAGGGACTGAGAAAATATTTGAAGAGATTATAGTTGAAAAATTCCCTAACATGGGTAAGGAAATAGTCAATCAAGTCCAGGAAGTGCAGAGAGTCCCATACAGGATAAATCCAAGGAGAAACACGCTGCCAAGGCACACATTGATCAAACTATCAAAAATTAAATACAAAGAAAAAATATTAAAAGCATCAAGGGAAAAGCAACAAATAACATACAAGGGAATCCCCATAAGTTTAACAACTGATCTTCCAGCAGAAACTCTGCAAGCCAGAAGGCAGTGGCAGGACATATTTAACGTGGTGAAAGGGAAAAAACTACAACCAAGATTACTCTACCCAGCAAGGATCTCATTCAGATTCGACAGAGAAATCAAAACCTTTACAGACAAGCAAAAGCTAAGAGAATTCAGCACCACCAAACCACCTCTGCAACAAATGCTAAAGGAACTTCTCTAGGCAAGAAACACAAGCGAAGGAAAAGATTTTCAATAACAAACCCAAAACAATTAAGAAAACGGTAATAGGAACATATCGATAACTACCTTAAATGTAAATGGATTAAACCCTCCAACCAAAAGACATAGACTGGCTGAATGGATACAAAAACAAGACCCATACATATGCTGTCTACCAGAGATCCACTTCAGACCTAGGGACACATACAGACTGAAAGTGAGGGGATTGAAAAAGATATTCCATGCAAATGGAAATCAAAAGAAAGCTGGAGGGGCTTCCCTGGTGGCGCAGTGGTTGAGAATCTGCCTGCCAATGCAGGGGACACGGGTTCGAGCCCTGGTCTGGGAAGATCCCACATGCCGCGGAGCAACTAGGCCCATGAGCCACAATTACTGAGCCTGCACGTCTGTAGCCTGTGCTCTGCAACAAGAGAGGCTGTGATAGTGAGAGGCCCGCGCACCGCGATGAAGAGTGGCCCCCCCCTGCCGCAACTAGAGAAAGCCCTCGCACAGAAACGAAGACCCAACACAGCCAAAAATAAATAAATAAATAAACTCCAATCTCTAAAAAAAAAACCAAAAAAAAACAAAAAGAAAGCTGGAGTAGCAATTCTCATATCACACAAAATAGACTTTAAAATAAAAACTGTTACAGGAGACAAAGAAGGACACTACATAATGATGAAGGGATCAATCCAAGAAGAAGATATAACAATTGTAAATATCTATGCACCCAATATAGGAGCACCTCAACACAGAAGGCAAATGCTAACAGCCATAAAAGGGGAAATCGACAGTAACACAATCATAGTAGGGGACTTTAACACCCCATTTTCACCAATGGACAGATCATCCAAAATGAAAATAAATAAGGAAACACAAGCTTTAAATGATACATTAAACAAGATGGACTTTATTGATATTTATAGGACATTCCATCCAAAAACAACAGAATACACTTTATTCTTGAGTGGTCATGGAACATTCTCCAGGATAGAACATATTTTGAGTCACAAATCAAGCCTTGGAAAATTTAAGAACATTGAAATCGTATCAAGTATCTTTTCCAAACACAACACTATGAGGCTAGATATCAATTACAGCAAAAAATCTGTAAAAAATACAAACACTTGGAGGCTAAACAATACACTACTAAATAAACAAGAGATCACTGAAGAAATCAAAGGGGAAATAAAAAAATATCTAGAAACAAATGACAATGAAAACACGATGACCCAAAACCTTTGGGATGCAGCGAAAGCAGCTCTAAGAGGGAATTTTATAACAATACTATCCTACTTCAAGAAACAAGAAACATCTCAAATAAACAACCTAACCTTACACCTAAAGCAGTTAGAGAAAGAAGAACAAAAAACACCGAAGTTAGTAGAAGGAAAGAAATCATAAAGATCCAATCAGAAATAAATGAATAAGAAATGAAGGAAACGATTGCAAAGATCAATAAAACTAAAAGCTGGTTCTTTGAGAAGAAAAACAAAATTGATAAACCATTAGCCAGACCAATCAAGAAAAAAAGGGAGAAGACTCAAATCAATAGAATTAGAAATGAAAAAGGAGGAGTAACAACAGACACTGCAGAAATACAAAGGATCATGAGAGATTACTACAAGCAACTATATGCCAATAAAATGGACAACCTGGAAGAAATGGACACATTCTTAGAAATGCACAACATTCTGAGATTGAACCAGGACGAAAGAGAAAATATAAACAGACCAATCACAAGCACTGAAATTGAAACTGGGATTAAAAATCTTCCAACAAACAAAGCCCAGGACCAGATGGCTTCACGGGTGAATTCTATCAAACATGTAGAGAAGAGCTAACACCTATTCTTCTCAAACTCTTCCAAAATATAGCAGAGGGAGGAACACTCCCAAATTCATTCTATGAGGGCACCATCACCCTAATACCAAAACCAGACAAAGATGTCACAAAGAAGGAAAACTACAGGCCAATATCACTGATTAACATAGATGCAAAAATCCTGAACAAAATACTAGCAAACAGAATCCAGCAGCACATTAAAGGGATCATACTCCATGATCAAGTGGGGTTTTTCCCAGGAATGCAAGGATTCTTCAATATACACAAATCAATCATTGTGATACACCATATTAACAAATTGAAGGATAAAAACCATATGATCATCTCCATAGATGCAGAAAAAGCTTTCAACAGAATTCAACACCCATTTATGATGAAAACCCTCCAGAGAGTAGGCATAGAGGGAACTTACCTCAACATAATACCTCAACATATATGACAAACCCACAGCCAACATTGTTCTCAAGGGTGAAAAACTGAAACCATTTCCACTAAGATCAGGAACAAGACAAGGTTGCCCACTCTCACCACCATTATTCAATGTAGTTTTAGAAGTTTTAGCCACAGCAATCAGAGAAGAAAAAGAAATAAAAGAATCCACATCGGAAAAGAAGAAGTAAAGCTGCAAATGTTTGCAGATGACATGATACTATACATAGAGAATCCTAAAGACACTACCAGAAAACTACTAGAGCTAATCAATGAATTTGGTAAAGTAGCAGGATACAAAATGAATGCACAGAAATCTCTTGCATTCCTATACACTAATGATGAAAAATCTGAAAGAGAAATTAAGGAAACACTCCCATTTACCACTGCAACAAAAAGAATAAAATACCTAGGAATAAACCTACCTAAGGAGACAAAAGACCTGTAGGCAGAAAACTATAAGACACTGATGAAAGAAATTAAAGGTGATACAAACAAATGGAGAGATATAGCATGTTCTTGGATTCGAAGAATCAACATTGTAAAAATGACTATACTACCCAAAGCAAGCTACAGATTCAATGCAATCCCTATCAAACTACCAATGGCATTTTTCACAGAACTGGAACAAAAATTTCACAATTTGTATGGAAACAAAAAAGATCCCAAATAGCCAAAGCAATCTTGAGAAAGAAAAATGGAGCTGGAGGAATCAGGCTCCCTGACTTCAGACTATACTACAAAGCTACAGTAATCAAGACAGTATGGTACTAGCACTAAAACAGAAATATAGGTCAATGGAGCTGGTTAGAAAGCCCAAAGATAAACCCATGCACATATGGTCACCTTACCTTTGATAAAGGAGGCAAGAATATACAATGGAGAAAAAACAGCCTCTTCAATAAGTGGTGCTGGGAAAACTGGACAGCTACATGTAAAAGAATGAAATTAGAACACTCCCTAAAACCATACACAAAAATAAACTCAAAATGGATTAAAGACCTAAATGAAAGGCCAGACACTATAAAACTCTTAGAGGAAAAAATAGGCAGAACACTCTGACATAAATCACAGCAAGATCCTTTTTGACCCATCTCCTAGAGAAATGGAAATAAAAACAAAAATAAACAAATGGGACTTAATGAAACTTAAAGGCTTTTGCACAGCAAAGGAAACCATAAACAAGAAGAAAAGACAACTCTCAGAATGGGAGAAAATATTTGCAAACAAAGCAACTGACAAGGGATTAATCTCCAAAATATACAAGCAGCTCATGCAGCTCAATATCAAAAAAACAAACAACCCAATCCAAAAATGGGCAGAAGACCTAAATAGACATTTCTCCAAAGAAGATCTACAGATTGCCAACAAACACATGAAAGGATACTCAACATCCCTAATCGTTAGAGAAATGTAAATCAAAACTACAATGAGGTATCACCTCACACCGGTCAGAATGGCCATCATCAAAAAATCTACAAACAACGAATGCTGGAGAGGGTGTGGAGAAAAGGGAACCCTCTTGCACTGTTGGTGGGAATGTAAATTGATACAGCCACTATGGAGAACAGTATGGAGGTTCCTCAAATAACTAAAAATAGAACTACCATACGACCCAGCAATCCCGCTACTGGGCATATACCCTGAGAAAACCATAATTCAAAAAGAGTCACGTACCACAATGTTCATTGCAGCTCTATTTACAATAGCCAGGATATGGAAGCAACCTACGTGTCCATCGACAGATGAATGGATAAAGAAGATTTGGCACATATATACAATGGAATATTACTCAGCCATAAAAAGGAATGAAATTGAGTTATTTGTAGTGGGTTGGGTGGACCTAGAGTCTGTCATGCTGAGTAAAGTAAGTCAGAAAAACAAATACCGTATGCTAACACATATATATGGAATCTAAAAAAAAAAAAAAGTTCTGAAGAACCTAGGGGCAGGAAAGGAATATAGACACAGATGTAGGGAATGGACTTGAGGACACAGGGAGGGGGAAGGGTAAGCTGGGATGAAATGAGAGAGTGGCATGGACATACGTACACTACGAAATATAAAATAGATAGCTAGTGGGAAGCAGCCGCATAGCACAGGGAGGTCAGCTCAGTGCTTTGTGACCACCTAGAGGGGTGGATAGGGAGGGTGGGAGGGAGACTCAAGAGGGAGGAGATATGGGGATGTATGTATATGTATAGCTGATTCACTTTGTTATACAGCAGAAACTAACACACCATTGTAAAGCAGTTATACTCCAATATAGATGTTAAAAAAAAGAATATTTTCAAGGATAATTCTTGACTTCTGCCTTCGATTTTATAACCAAATATATTACTAATGATATCATTAAACCCTGTGTTCTACTGTCTAAAGATGTAAACTATAGTGCATTACTTAAAAGAACTATTCTTGATCCCATCATATTTTAAAAATTAATAGTTCTAATATAACCTTTGTCTCAGTGCTATTTGGTTCTGTGAAATAAACGATCAGAGTGGTAGCATTGAAGTAGTCTGTCTCGGAAACAAGTTTGAAGTAATGTTCTATAGAGATTCTAACTGTAAACAGCAATGGCTATTACATTGGCATCATAATTACCAATACAGTATAATTTTATGACATTTGACACACTTTCCCTTTCATCAAGTTAACTCCAAGTTTTCCTTCAAAACTCAGAAAAAAACCCCAAAAAACCTCAGCTAAAGTTTCTCCTTCTCCAGAAAGCCATCCTTAATTTCCAGGTTTCTTGAATGTCCCCTCAGGACTTCCCAGAAGATCCTATACACATTACTATCCCAGTTTGTGTCCTGCTGGTTTTCTATGACTGCTTCTTTTTTTTTTTTTTAACATCTTTATTGGAGTATAATTGCTTTACAATGGTGTGCCTAGCACAGTGTGTGACAATTTATAGATGGTTAATGAAGGTTTTGTTAAATGAGTTAAGTTAATAAAAGGAAGACTTGATCGATCAATCAAGCGAGTATTTCGAGTGGACGGGAACTATTATCTATTTGTCCCTCTCTTTTGATTGGCTCTTCAGTCTTAGTGTTGCCAAGAGAAAAAGTTGGCATGAGACCTCCCTCTGAACTCAGAAAGGAGAGCTGGGTTCGAGGAGAGTAGTCACCTACTAAATTAGTAGATGTGTCACTCTTCACTCTGGAGACAGTGGCCATAGTCCATTGTGAGATTGCTGGGAACTTTGTAACTGCCCCCATATTGGTTTGCCCTTTTCCATTATTTCCCCAGTTTTCAGCAACATCCTCATCTGAGAACAGTCTCTTCATACTTCAAGACTAGGTTCACGCTCCAGCTCCTCACCAGTCTTCCCTGACAACTGCCGTGGGAGTGACTCTCTCCATCTCTGACCTTTTACCCCACATAATGACCCTACCAGATGCTTGGCTTCTAACACTTACTGCTTACTAATATATTTTTCCTCATTAACAGAGTTTGAGAGCTTTGAGGATGGATGGAAATCTATTTTTTCATCCCCCAAAGTTTCTAGCAAGACACCTTGCACATTGTATATACAGAGTAAGCATGTTAATGCATGCGTGTATATACATGGGCATGTGAGTGTGTGTGTATAGAATTATACACCACGCAAATACCCATTTCAAAACCTTCCTCCCCAAACAAAATCAGAAGAAAGGGGATGTGGGGAATTTTTGTGCAGGAAGAGTCAAAAATTTCCCCAAACACTTTCAATCTCATTTCCATCTACTCTGCCCTAAAATCCAGAAACAATGTTCTGAAAACTTTACCTCTTCTTTTTCAGGAAAGATAAACACAATCAGTTATTATTTACCAAAATATTTCTGTGCTTCCTCACAGAACGTTTCTGGTTCCTGAGGAAAGCTGAAAACACTCCCCAAATCATCAATAGTTAAGAGAAACCCTCTGAGCATTTAACCCCCTACTTCCCCCACATATATTTATACATGCAAGTCATTGTCTGGAACCAAGAAGTACATACATAAGCCCAGGCACACATGTGTGCCCACACCCGTGCACACATACATGCACATTCCTCTTACTGACTTGGGAGAACCCTCCCCGACAGAGTAAGGATGGATCTTGAGGGCTCTTGGAGCACAGTAAGTTTCTAACACCAGCTGCCATCAAGCACTGGTCCAGACAGGCAGAAGGACCATGTGGCTGAATTTCAGGGTAATTAAGAATGTAAATGGAAGCCCTGAGTGCCACTGGGCACTTAGCAGCATGTGCAAAATTCTCCCAGCAGGTACCCAGGTGGGCATGAGGCCAACAATCTTTTCACCCCCTGCCACTTTTGGCAAGTGAGGCTGAGCCTGCTCTGGGGAACATAAATGGAAGAGCAGTGGTGGCAGGGAAGATTCTCATTAGGCAGCCGACACATTTTGCTCTCCATGCTGTAGTATCAGTTGCGTGCCGTTCTCCCCTTAATCCATCAGCTCTCCTTAAGTCTGTTGGGGTAGTTCCCTCTATTCCTAGCCAGATTATCTGCACAAACAGTTGAGAGGGAGACGTGGTCGGCAGCAGTTGCCCTCTGACTTCTCATTAACTGATCTAAGCCTGCTGCCATGGCAGGCAGCTGGTTATTCTAGGTAGGGCATTTCCCCCGGGTCTCCTTTACCTTTTATCACTTCTGTCCCTCAATTTCTTTTTTTTTTTTAATTTGTATTAGAGTATTGTTGATTTACAGTGTTGTGTTAGTTTCTGCTGTACAGCAAAGTGTATCAGTTATACATATACATACATCCACTCTTTTTTAGATTCTTTTCCCATTTAGGTCATTACAGAGCATTGAGAAGAGTTCCCTGTGCTATACAGCAGGTCCTTATTAGTTATCTATTTTATATATAGGCGTGTGAATTTGTCAATCCCACTTTCCCAGTTTATCCCTTCCCCACCCCCTGCTTTCCCCCTTGGTAACCGTAAGTTTGTTTTCTACATCTGTGGCTCTATTTCTGTTTTGTAAATAAGTTCATTTGTACCATTTTTTTTAGATTCCACATATAAGCAATATCATATGATATTTGTCTTTCTCTCTCTGACTTACCTCACTCAGTATGACAATCTCTAGCTCCATCCATGTTGCTGCAAATGGCATTATTTCATTCTTTCTTTATGGCTGAGTAATATTCCATTGTATATATGTACCACACCTTCTTTATCCATTCCTCTGTCAATGGACATGGAAGCAACCTAAATGTTCCTCAATTTATGATTGGGCTCCATGGTCACAGGACCCTTCCCCAGCATCAGAGAACAGCAAAACTTGGGAGTCAGTGATTTTACCTCTTCTTAATGTCCCTTGCTTCTCATCTTAACTCAGAAAACACCTTCAATAAGAATTAATAAATATGTCATTAATGGTAGAATTTTAGGTCTTGTGATCACTGGACAAGAGAACAAGTTTTAGAAGGCAATCTTCCTGGAGCTACTTGATTATTTGTAGCGTTCACTCTGATATTTTTATCTCTTTTCCCAGCCCCACCTCCTTAGAATTGCCTTGGTCCTCAGTTTCCCCAAAATATACCAATAGGTATGAGGCTGCTTTAAATTCTGTGCTTATATAGCTAAGTGATGGCTAAGATACTCTCCTCTTCTTATTCTTTGGAAAGAACATTCTAAGAGAGCCTGAAAGAGTCAAGATTGTGACCACAGCAGAAGAGACCTTTTGGTATCAGGCTTCTGTCTACCTTTTCAGCTTCAGTCTCAGGTTCACATATTACACTTCAGCCATGCCAACCAAATTCCTTGTGATTCACTGCCTCTATGGCTTTCTACCTGCTATTTCTATCACCCAGAATGGCCTTTGCCCAGTCTCTCCCTATTTACATGTCTTCATCTCAGAGCTTCCATGGCACCCTATGCACAAATTTCCTATAGCACCAAACTTTAAGAACACAAGGACAATCAGCTGGTCATTTAGTGTTTTAAGACTCCTCTTTGGGAGAGAGTATGAAAAGACAATTTTATAGAAACCAGGAAGGAAATGGGAAGTGGCAAGAAATGGGTGGGTGCTAGCACTTTGTTGTCTACTCTATCAGTTAGGATGATATTGACAGAAAATGGAAAATTGATAGTGGCTTATACAAAGTATTTTATTTCTGTCTCATAAAGAAATCACCCCAGGCTGGCAGTCCAGGGCTAATATGGTAATTCTGTTCCAACAACACTCCCAGACTCCTTTCAGTTCATTGTTATATGCTTGCCCTCATATACTATGGTCCAAGATGGCAGCATCCTTACTCTAGGATGCAGAAGGAGAAAGGGCAGAGAAGAATTGAGGGAAGGGTATGTACTAGTCACCTCTGTGAAAAATCTCTAGAAGCTGCCTCACATTTTGACTTACATCACAATGTCCAGTCACCTGTGCATAAGGGAATTGGTAAAGGTAGTCATTATTCTGGGAGAGCATATACTCAGCTAAAATCCTATTACAATGAAAGAAGGAAAGAATGGGTATCAGAGTACAACTACTACAGTATTATCCTAGTTTTAAGGCAACCTCACTAGCCAATTGCATCTGATTATGCTAGAATATTTCCTTTAAAACCACACATATATACCCCTCCTATTCATTATACTGCAAGTCCTAGCTAGTGCAATATGACAAGAAAAAGAAATGAGGTATTTAAAAAATAAAACACACATACATTTGCCTAACCAATCATCAAACATTTATTTACAAAATTGCACTATTTTTATGAGAATTGCAGAAGTCTAAGATGGAGTCCTTTTATACACATAATTGAAGCTAATTTTTTGATGAAAACTGTGTCTAAGGATCTATAGCTAGTCAAAAGAAGAGTTTAAAAATATTACAAGGCCAGCTTTTCAATACATTTCTCTCCAGAAATGCAGGCTTGCACATCCATCTGCCTACAGAATGGATCCTTCTGGATTCCTATAGATACTCATGTGCAGCACTAAACTAACTTATTGTCTCCCAAGGCCACTTCTCTAGAACTCCCTGTTTACAACTATTGGAATCACTATCCATCCAGTTGTCCAAGTCAGAAATCTAGACTTCATCATTCATCTGGACTTTACCTTGACCTCCTAAAATTAATAAACTACTAAGTTCCATCCATTCTATCTCCTTCCTCACATTTCCACCAACACTGTCATTACATCACTCCAAGCAACCATCATACATAACTTGACTATCATCGCTGCTCTGATCTTGTTTTCTAGGAATGGCACAATTTTACAGGAACAATAGAACTATATTGTGATGGTTGCTTTATTAGAAGTAAGACCAAAGTACGTAGAGTAGGGAAAAATTACTTCTAGCTTTGATGGGCATAGGCTTTTGAGAAGTACTTTGAGAAAGAGAGAAAATATTTTCAAAGATAAATATTGGCTAGAAAAGGACACTAAGCTGAAGAAACTGCATAAGTAAAAGTATGGTGTTATCCAAAATCAGAGTAGTCTAGACTGAATAGTATATTCTGTAGACTGTGTGTTAGTTTCCTAGGGCTGCTATAACAAAGTACCACAGGGACTTGGTGGCTTAAACAATAGAAGTATATTTTCTCACAATTCTGGAAGCTAGAAGTCCAAGATCAAGGTGTTAATAGAGTTGATTTCTTATGAGACTTTTCTGTTTGGCTTGTAGATGGTTGTCTTTTCTCTGTGTCTTCACAATGTCTTTCTTCTCTCTGTGTGCATGTGTGTTGTAATTTCCTCTCTTTTTTTTTTTCATAAGCAGTGAAACCAATTTTTTTTTCCATCTGGGGACATATGGCCCATTTATTTATTTGTTTTACTTTTTATGGTGTACAACATGATTATTTAATATACATTGTGAAATGATTACCACAGTCAAGTTAATTAACACATCCATAACCTCACAAGGTTACCTTTGTGTGTGTGTGTGGGTATAGTGAGGACACTTAAGATCTATCCTCTTAGCAATTTTCAGTATATAATAGAGTATTATTAACTATAGTCACCATGTTGGAAATTTGTACCCTTTGACTAACATCTTCCCCACTCCTGAGCCCCTGGAAACCACTATTCTACCCTCTGATTCTATGGGTTCGACTTTTTTAGATTCCACGTGTAAGTGAAATTTTACAATATTTGCTTTTCTGTGTCTGGCTTATTTCACTTAGCATAATGTCCTCCAGGTTCATTCATGTTGTTGCAAATGGCATGATTTCTTCCTATTTATGGCTGTATAATATTCAACTGTATGTGTATACCACATATTCTTTACTGATGCATCCATTGACAGGTTGTTTCCATATCTTGGCTATTGTGAATAATGCTGCAGTGAATGTAGAAATGCAGATATCTCTTTGAAATACTGATTTCATTTTCTCTGGATATATACCCAGAAGTGGGATTGATGGACCATATAGTAGTTCTATTTTTTTTTTTTTTTTTTGAGAAGCCTCCATACTGTTTTCCATAGTGGTTGTAACAACTTACATTCCTACCAACAGTATACAGGGGTTCCCTTTTCTCCACACCCTTGCCAGTATTTGTTATCTCTTGTCTTTTTTGTTAATAGCTATCCTAGTAGGTGTGAAGTGATATCTCACTGTGGTTTTGATTTGCATTTCCCTAGTGATTAGTGATGTTGAGCACCTTTTCTTATACCTGTTGGTCATTGGTATGTCTTCTTTGGAACAATGTCTCTCCAGGTCCTTTGCCCAACTTTTAATCATGTTACTTTATTTTAATTTAGTTTGCTAGTGAGTTGTATGAGTTCCTTATATATTTTGGATATTTACCCCTTATCAGATATATAGCTTGAAAACATTCTTTCCCATTTCATAGATTGCCTTTTCATTTTGTTGACTGTTTGCTGTAACAGAAGCTTTTTAGTATAATGTAGTCCCACTCATTTATTTTGTTGTTGTTGCTTGTGCTTTTGGTATTATAGCCCAAAAATCATTGCCAAGACAAATGTTAAGGAGGTTTTTCACCATGTTTTGTTCTGTGAGGTTTCAGGTCTTACATTTAAGTCCTTAATCCATTTTGAGCTTGTTTTATAGTATAAAATAGAGTCCAGTTTCTTACATGTGTCCCAAAACCATTTATTGAAGAGACTTTTCTTTCCCCATTGTATATTCTTGATGCCCTCATTAAAGATAAGTTGACCATACATGTGTGGGTTTATTTCTGGACTCTCTGTTCTGTTTCACCAGTCTGTGTGTCTGTTCTTATGCCAGTACCATACTGCTTTGATTACTATAGTTTTGTAATATAGATTGAAATCGGGAAGTGTGATGCCTCCAGCTTTGTTCAGCTTTCTCAATATTGCTTTGGCTATTCAGGTCTTTTGTGGTTCCATAAGAATCTTAGGGCTATTTTTTCTATTTCTGTGAAAAATGCCATGGGATTTTTGATAGGGATTACATTGAATCTGTAGATCGCTTTGGGTAGTATGGACATTTTAACAATATTAATTATTTCAGTCCATGAACACAGGATGTCTTTCCTTTTGTTTGTATCTTTTTCATTTTCTTTCATCATTGCCTTATAATTTTCAGTGTACAACTCTTTCACCTCCTTGGTTAAATTTATTCCTAAGTATTGTATTAAGTATTTTATTATTTTTGATGCTATTGTAAATGGAATTGTTTCCTTAGTTTCTCTTTCGGATAATTTATTGTTAGGGTATCTAATCTCCTCTTTTATAAGGACACCATTCTATTCGGTTAAGGCCCTTATTTTTAACTTAATTACGTCTCTTAAAGACCTTATCTCCAAATACTGTCACATTCTGGGGGTTAGGATTTCAACATGAATTTTGGGAGGACAAAATTATCCCATAACAGGCTGTTATACTTCAGAGTCTTGGAGGAACTAGGCTAGAAAGGCAAGTAGGAGTCAGATACCTAAAGAACTTTGAAGTAAGGAATATGGACATTTTCCTGAACTGATAAACAACACAGAAGAGTTTTAAGCAAGGGTGTGCGTTGATCATATGTGAATCTAAGATAACTGACAGTATGAGGTCAGTAGTCCAGACAAAGGAAAACCTGTAGATATTAAGGTCAGTCAGGAGTCTATTGTAGTGAGGAGAGGTAAAGATGATGAAGGTCAGAGTGAAAACACTGCCAATGGGGAGCAGAAAAGGGATGACAAATTTGAGAGACATTTTGTCCATAGAGTTGAGAGGACTTGAGTGGGAAACCGAGACCCCGGTTCTCTAGCCCAGTTGACTGAGGAGGGTAGTGTCATGAATTAAAATCAAGAACACATGTTGAGTCTGAGGTTCTGTAGCCTACGCAAGTGAAAACATTCAGGAGGTGTGGTTCTACAGTCAAGGAGAGAGAACTGAGCTGAAGGTACCACACAGATGTGATAGTCAAGGTCAGAGTTGAGATCAGTCTGGCGGTGTGTATTGACCAAGAAAAAAAAACATCCAAAAGAGGAACCACGGAGAAATGCAATACTTACAGGGCAGGTGGAAAACAAGAGAAGTCAGAAAGAGAGGAGGAGAAAGAGAAAAGAATAGGGTCCCAGTTGTCACACAGGAGAGGTTCAACAAAAAGAAATCAGAAAGTCAATCAAAAACAGACTGAGAATTTGAAAGAAAGCATAGAAGTTGGGCTCCAGAAGAGAACTTATGGTGGAGGAGTGGAAATAGAAACGGGACTACAGTAGGTTTGAGAGTGAGGGGAAATCTGGTGGTAGGAAGATGGAATTTAGACCATTTCTAGAAGCCTGGCTATGAAGAGAGGAAGGATCTGGGAAGTAGTTGATGGGGGAGTTATCGGTTGCCATCCCAGCCTGGTTTCCATACCCACAGAGTAAGTAACTGCCCTATAAGGAACTCTGTCCCACACCTCATATCAGGATGACAAGCTGTGTGACCTCTACCTAGCTTGCCACAAAGCTCTTCTTTGTATCCCCACAGTGGATTGTACGTACTTCTGTATCAGGATCTATATGTATATGGTTATCATTCAAAAGCTTGTCTTCCCATATTATACCATTAACACCTCAATGGCGGAAATTGTGTCTGATTCATCTTTTTAAAAAATTTTTATTTATTTATTTATTTATTTTTGGCTGTGTTGGGTGTTCGTTGCTGCGTGCGGGCTTTCTCTAGTTGTGGCGAGCAGGGGCTACTCTTCGTTGTGATGCCAGCTTCTCACTGTAGTAGCTTCTCTCATTGTGGAGCACGGACTCTAGGCACGTGGGCTTCAGTAGTTGTGGCACGCAGGCTCGGTAGTTGTGGTGCAAGGGCTTAGTTGCTCCACGGCATGTGGGATCTTCCCAGACCAGGGCTCGAACCTGTGTCCCTGGCATTGGCAGGTGGAACCTTTTTTTTGTTTTTAAACATCTTTATTGGAGTATAATTGCTTTACATTGTTGTGTTAGTTGCTGCTGTATAACAAAGTGAATCAGCTATACGTATACATACATCCCCCATCCCCTCCCTCTTGCGTCTCCCTCCCACCCTCCCTATCCCACCCTTCTAGGTGGTCACAAAGATCCCCCTGTGCTATGCAGCTGCTTCCCACTAGCTATCTGTTTTACATTTGGTAGAGTATATATGTCAATGCCACTCTCTCACTTCGTCTCAGCTTACATGCACATTCCTCTTACTGACTTGGGAGAACCCTCCCCGAGGGAAGGTGGGAACACCCTTCCCTGTGTCCTCAAGTCCATTCTCTACGGCTGTGTCTTTATTCCTGTCCTGCCCCTAGGTTCTTCAAAACCATTTTTTTTTTTTTAGATTCCATATATATGTGTTAGCATATAGTATTTGTTTTTCTCTTTCTGACTTACTTCACTCTGTATGACAGACTCTAGGTCCATCCACCTCACTACAAATAACTCAATTTCGTTTCTTTTTATGGCTGAGTAATATTCCATTGTACATATGTGCCACATCTTCTTTATCCATTCATCTGTCGATGGACACTTAGGTTGCTTCCATGTGGCAGGCAGATTCTTAACCACTGCGCCACCAGGGAAGCCCCTGATTCATCTTTATACTCCCTGCATTATATGTATTTTATAAATGTACAGAGAAGAAAGAGAGGGAGGGAGGGAGGAATGAAAGAGTTAAAACTTGAGCATTTATTCTGGGCCAGGTGCTCTGCTGAATATCTTTCTTGAACTAATCTTTACACCAACCCTATGAAGTAATTATTATTATCTCCATTTCACAGCTGAAGAAACTGAGGCATCCATATAATGAGTGACCTGCCCAAAACCATGTAGTTAGCAAACAACTGAGTGTGTATCTAAACTAGTGTGTATCTAAAGCCCATACTCTTAACTGTGCAAAAATCAACTATGTTATTTTAAAATTTTGACCTGTATAAGGGGATACATGGGAAGTACTTTGAAATGTTTATTTTTTAAAAGAAAAAGAGCAAAAGCCAACAAGAGCTACATTTGATCTGCTGAATTGCATTTCAGTTGCCTTGCATGGTGCAAAACAGAACATATGATCATCGCATCACTCCTGCAGTGTTGCGTTATGTTCAGCTGTCAGGTTTGTTGGTTTCCTAAATCAACCAGTCACAGACCATCACCTAAAATATTTTTCACTGTCAGGTTCTAGAGCATAAAATTAGTCTTCATTGCTTTGACTATTACTGATTTCGAAGGCCAAGGAATGATCATGTAGCAAAGGCAGCTGAGCCTGGACCAGAAGGACTCCCTAGATGAAATAAATTTTTGCTGATGGCTTGTGTTTGAGCACTGATGTGAAGGAATTGTCAGAGCTCTGGGATGTTTCCTTAGGGCTGGCAAGGCCAGGCATAAGGATGCTGGTCATGTGGCTGCTTTTTACCCCGAGCACTTCTTCCCAAGATCTGGGCCACGTCACTGAATCTGGGCCAATGCACTAGGCACACAGGGAAGTCTTTGCCCAGCCAGCCCTCTGTTCAGGGCTTCAGGTGCTGAAATCCTGGGTATCTCCAGGATGAGAGTCAAGGTGCTTCTTGGGAAGCCTCCAAAATAGTCTCCCCCATGAATCACGCAAGGAGGAAATAAGTTGGTGCCTTCTCCTTTAAATGGTACCTGTTTTTAGTATGAAGAGAACTGCCAGCTCCATTCATAAGATCAAACTTGGATCAGCCACGGTTTGAGCTGAAAGAAAAGGTCAGACCATGTTTCAACTTCTCTTCTTTGAAGACACTTACCCTTTGGTGATCTTTTACTAATTATCACTGCCCCCATCACCCAGGCCTCAGAAGGATTTCTGTACATACAGCAGTCACAGTGGGTTTACTGTAAAATCTCAAGGTGAAGGTGCACTTCGGAGGACGGGGTGGAGAATGCAAAGCTGGCCTGCTCCTTACCACGTGCATGCTTTCCTTAATAAGGACCATGTTTTGCTGAGGGCAATTTGTGAAGCCTCATGTCTTATATCCCCACAACATCTCTCTGGCTTTGATACTATTATAATTCTTCACTTTACAGATAAGAAAACTATAGCTTAGCAAGGTTAACTGTTCTTATGGGATGAATTGTGTTCCCCCAAAAGATATGTTGAAGTCCTAACCCACAGGACCTGTGAACGTGACCTTATTTGGAATTAGGGTCTTTAGAGATGTAACCAAGTTCAGATGAGGTCGTTAGGGTGGGCCCTAATACAATACAACTGGTGTCCTTATAAGAAGGGGTAATTCAGGGACTTCCCTGGTGGTCCAGTGGTTAAGAATCTGCCTTTCAGTACAGGGCACGCGGATTAGATCCCTGGTAGGGGAACTAAGATCCCCCATGCCGCAGGGCAACTAAGACCACGCACCACAACTACTGAGCCTGAGCGCTCTGGAACCTGCACGCCACAACTAGAGAGAAGCCCGCACTCCGCAATGAAGATCCTGTGTGCCGCAACTAAGACCCGACGCAGCCAAATAAATAAATATTAAAAAAAATAAAAATAAAAAAATACCTCATGAAAGGGGAATCAGACAGCATTTTAAAAAAAGGGTGTGGGGGGGGGTGGGTGTAAATTAGAACACAGGCAGACATGCACAGAAGGGAAACAAGGTGGAGACACAGAGGGAGAAAATGGCCTTGTGGTGATGGAGGCAGAGATTGGAGTGGTACCTGCAAGTCAAGAAATGCCAAGGATTACAAACACCAGGAGTTAGGAGAGGCAAGGAGGGAGTCTCCTCCCAGGTCCTTCAGAGGGAGCACGACCATACTGACACCTCAATTTTGGACTTCAAGCCTCCAGACCTGTGAGACAATAAATTTCAGTTGTTTTAGGCCATCCCAGTCTATGGTCTTTTGTTACAGCAAGCCTAGAAAACTAATATGACAGCCTTGTCCCAAATCACAGAATTAGTCATCTCCAGAGTCCGGATTTGAATCCATGTCTGTCTGACCTCAATGCCAATGGACTAAGGCAGCATCAAGTAGGAACAATCAATCCCACCTCTTTTACAGAGAAAGTGCCCTTGACGTCTGCTTCTGAGGATGAGGATGAATTTGTTAGAGGAGGAAGAGAAGAAAGAGAAATTCAGGACAAGCATGCAAGACATGATAGAGGATGCTGTGCTTCAGGGATAAACATGGCTCCTGCACGGGGTGGAGGAGGTGTGTATGGCAAGGAAATGTGACCATGCAGAGCATCTCCATTTTCTGGGAAAGCCCTGGATGCATACTTGCAGGTGCGTTTCCATATTAGAGGAGCATCCAAAATGATGGGATGTCTGTAGTGCATGCCTGAATCATGGGGGCTGCTGCCCAGTAACTTAATGTTAGAGCTTTCACGGTAATAAATCTTTCTAGTATAGTCAATGGACTTAGCCAGGGCGAGCTGGAAGATTCCATTAGCAAAGGAATCTACCAGATAAGGAACGTTTTCCTTCTTTGTCATTAAGCACTGTCTCTTAATTAAGTTGTCTTCCGCACACTCGATCAGAAAAGAATTCCAAGAAGTCCTTTTCCGGGAAAATGCTCCCATCTTCTACACAACCACCTGGCTTCCCCCCCCCCCCACCCCCCCACACACACACACGTCTCTTAGTAATGGGTTAGTGTCTGGAGGTAAATAAGCCAGGGGACTGGGGAGTGAGCCCCTTTTATCCCAGTATGTGTGCAGGTGTGTGTGCCAGGGAAGGAGCACGGCCCCAGCCCCTGGCAGGTGCAAAGACAGTGCTCAGAGCATGAATCACAGACGCAGTCAAGCCAAGCTTTGTGATAAGTGCCGCGAATCATTTAATCTTGCATAGAGAGAGGATGTCACGCGCTAGTTATTAGCGGATATCACTATGGCACCTCTAGATTCCAGGCTTTGCCTTGTTTCTACCAATAAAGACTGTTACTGAACACTGTACATTTTGATCCAATTCAGGTAAAGTTAATTTCAATGAGGCAAAAGAGGCTGTGGAGGCAGTGGTACTAGAATATCTTGAAATGAATAAGAGGAAGAGAGTAAGACCTCATAGCCATTTATAGCCTCCCTCTTCCTTTGTTCCCTGCCCCATCGCCAGGCAATCTCAAATGCTATCAATTCTTTCTCGTTTTCTCCTGCCTATGTCTGCCTCTTTCTCTCTAGTTCCAATGCATAGTTGACACTCACCTCATCCTTGCAGTCGCAGCTCATACTTCACCTCTGCTGTAAACACTCCCTTGCTCTCCCCACCTCCCCTCCCACGCTGTGCCGGCAGGCTCAAGCACTTCCTCCCCTGTGCTTCAATAGCTTGGCATCAGCCCAGCTATTAGGAGATTCATCACGCTGTGTTGTAAGCATTTATTTACCTTCCTTGATGGCTGCGTAATAAGCCACCTCAAAATTTAGTGGCTTAAAACAACAATTTATATTTATTGTTCTCTCTCCAGTTCTGAGGTCTCATTGGGCTCAGCTATGTAGCTGTCACTGGGTCTCTCCACAACCCCTATCAGAGGAAGGATGTCAGTAGTAGTCAGGGCTGGGACTGGGATCATCTCCAAGGTTTCGTCACACACGTGGCTGATGCCGAGGCTGCGAAAACTCAAACAGCTGGGGCCCTTTGGGCAAGCCTCCATCTCTCTGTGGTTTTTCCTCATGGTCTCTCCTTCATAGCAGCTTTGGAGCAGTCACACATCTTACATGGCCACTCAGGGCTCCCAGAGGAAGTGTCCCTAGAGACTGCGAACCAGGCAGAAACTGTTATTGCCTTTTACCACTTAGCCCCATCCCACAGTGCCACTTTTGCCACAGTCCTAGACCACCAATATTCAGTGGAGACGGAATATAATCCATCTTTTAACCCCATGGAGGAGGATCAAATCACACTGTAAGAAGAGCACGTAGGATGAGATATATCCATTCATGTGGCCATCTTTAGAAAATACAACCTGCCACATTTATAAACCCAGGACTTGGCAAAGTGCCTGGCATTCAATGTTCTCTCTCTAAATATAAATGGCTGATTGAATGGATGACCCTTATCCCCCCGTGTAGACCTTATTATCTTATGCCCAGCTTCTATGCTTGTCTTTCTCTTTAGCCCTTCCTACATTCAATTTATCCTTTACCCTACTTTCTGAAGAACCATCTTCTAAAATCCTGCTTTTTTCATGTCTCATTTTCAAAGGTCTCAGTAGCTCTCAATAGCTTATAGCAGTATGAGGATGTTGTTTTAGCTTGTGATTCTGTAGCACTTCTTTGAATATAGCACAAATATACATATCCATATACATATCTCAACTTATCTCCAGACTGAAAGAAGAACATGTCTGGCACGTGTATGTGTTACTGTCTTCCAAATGTGCAACTTCTTTTATTTATAGAAATTGTCCTGAGCTCTGGGTCCTGGTAATGGATTAAAAATCATGTTTACTTCTCCCTCCTGTAGTTCCACAGAAGGCTAGAAAGGACACACGTCCTTAAAAGACTGGACTGAAAAAAGCAATAGAATCTCAAAATTTTGGATGGAAAGCCAACAGAGAGCAGTAACTGACTCAGGTGATTTGCAAAGTTGAAGCTGCTTTGCACCAAAGAACTTGATTAGGACTCAGGAATTGGACTCACCAAATGCCTGAAATTGAGGGAAAAGGTGGGGTTGAAAAATTAAAATGCATGAAAAGTCTTTATAAAAAGTAGTAGATGTCCCTTCTCCACTGTGGCAGAAGACTAAAGGTTTATTCCCTTGGAGAAGATGAACTGGGGGCACTCTGGACATGGTATAGCAGGTAAGCTGATGATGTGAAGTATTAATGAAAAGAGAGGGAATAAAATAAAGATCTACGCATGGAACAGTGAGATATCTGGGCACCTTTTCCTATTAGGCTCATGAATATTAACAGATAAGTTTTGGCCCAGGTACCCCTTCCTCAAACCAGTTAAGAAATTGGAGGATTTCTCTCTAAAAAAGTAGAAAAGAAACAAGTTACCAGCCCATGAAAAAAAGACCTAGAGATTTTGACCACTGGGGTTTCCCACATGTGCTAACCTATAATGAAGATTAACAATGGATAAGCATCTCCTAAGTAAAAATAGCTTCCAAGAGGTTTTTTGATGTTCATCTCCTCATTAGGAAGAGAAAGCCAAGGATCACCATATACTTGAGGAAAACCTCCAACTAAAAACAAATTAGTGAGACAAAGAAACTCAGAGGAAATCCAGACAATGCCAAGAGCAATAAAAGGAGGAAGAGGAAGAGGAGGAGAAAGAAAATTATAATCAAGACCTTCAGAAAGATTAAAGAAAAGAGCAGAGATAACAGATTCAATATAAGAACTGGAAAATAAGGCTGAGGATATATCACAGAAGGTAGAACAAAAAGATAGAAAATAGAACACATAAGAAAATTAGAGAATTCGTGGCTCTCTGGCATCTGAATAAGAAGAGTTCCAGAAAGGAAGAATAGAGAAAAGAGAGGAGAGAAAGTTATCAAAGGGGTAATTCAAGAGAAATTTTCAGCACTGAAAGACATGATTTTCCAGATAGAAAGGGCTGTAAGTATCCCGTAAAACTGACGGTCACAGTCCAAAAAAAACATCCTGCAAACTTCTAGAGAGAGAAAGCCAGGAAACTACAAAGAAAGGCAGATCCAAACAGCATAGGACTTCTCACAGCAGTACTGGAAGCTAGAAGGCATCAGAAAAATATCCTGAAAATTCCGAGGGAAAATGATTTCCAAAATAGAATTCTACACATAGCATTAATAGAGTCAAAGCAGAGTAAAGATGTTTTCAGACAAGCAACTTCTCAAAAAAGTAGTTTCTTGGCTCTCATTCGTCAGATACTAGAGCGTGTGCTCCACCAAAATGAGGAAATAAACAAGAAATGGGGAAATGCAAAATCCAAGAAACAAGCTATCCAACGCAGGAGAGGAGTGGGAGGAATATCCGAAAGGATTAAGGGGAAGTGTCAAGAGAGACTGGTTAGCAGGATCTAGGAAGCATTAGGTCCAGATTGGAGCAGAGACCCAGAGAGCTCCAAAAGTTTGTGTCCAGAAAAACATGAAACGGAGAGTTCCTGGTATGTTTTAACAGAAGTTCTGAGAAAAGACTTAGCCTTTAAGTGAAGCCTGGGGGTAAATTTTCAAGCACATTGAAAATAAGTTTTAAAATAGTACAATTATTATTTCCGGGGTGGGGGGAAATGTTATAATCCCAGTATACTGCATGGTTCAACCATAAATGAAATGTAGATAACCATCATTGTAAAATTAAAAAATAAAGTTTAGAAAACAAAAAGAAGAAAGGGAGAAAGAGAAGGAAGGGAAGGAGAGGGGAAAAAGAAAGGGAGGAAGAAAAAGAAATCATTATAAATTGTTGCTTACAAGAAAAAGTTTTAGAAGCTCTTGCCTATGAGATAAAACCTAAACCGTTTTGCATGACATTCCGGGTCTTTCACAATAGCTTCATGTTAACTCACTATTGATCAATAATACCTGATATTTTCATACTCTACATCTATGCTTATCTTTTCCCTCCCAACCTGAAATTTCCCCTCCTACCTACCTTCTCCAAATCTTATCCATCCTCTAAAGTCACTTATCCTTACCACCTCCATAAAGGCTTTCTTGACCATAGACAGATCTTTCCCTTCTCTGTTATTGGCTGGACCCAGTTAGTTAATTGGGCTCTTTGCACTTCAGCTTTCAAAGTATTATGGTCTATGTAAGGGGCTTACAAGTTCCTTGAGGACAGAGTTTCCCATGGCGGCTCGTGCAGTGCTGCAGAGCTATTTACATGGTAAGAACATTAACATTTTTTTGAACGAATTAATTAATTAATAATTAAGTTACTCTTCCTTCCGTCTCTCTCATGCTAGGCTTTTGTTGTTCCTTCCGCTGAGCCTCAGGGGTTTGTTGTAACTTTCCATTGATTTCCTCTGCCTGTGGTGCTGGGCTGTGGCTACTGATTGAGTCATTGCTTGGGTGCCCTGCCCCTTCCATGGTCAGAGCCCAGAAGGTGAGGAAGGTTTGGATGCAGATGGAGTAACCACACCATGATGCCTTATTGGTGTTTGTCTTGCTCTGGAACATCTGTTCCTACCAAAGCCGAGTGGGACCAGAAGTGGCAGGTGGAGGTCTATAGCCAAATCAGTTCTTAGTTCCATTTGATGAAAAGAAGAGGAAAGACAACAGGACTATCAGTTCTTTCAGAGTGGTCCTGGAGATACCAAAAAACTCACACAGACCCTTTCCAAACGCAGTTAGACCACAGGCATATTCCTGCACAGAGACCTCACACCAGCAGCACCTACGTTTTCTAAGACCATCTGCTTGGCCCCTTGGGCACCTCTATCCACCCACTTTCTGTATCCCTTGGCTCAGAGACCCTCCAGCCTCTCCCTGTAGCCAATACACTCCATCTCCTACCCTTCTTGTCAGATTCAGTCCCCTGAAGAGCAAGCAGGCAGTGAGGGTGACAATTTTCCTTAAAAGAAAAGCAGGAATCAAATGCCTGTTATGTGGCCCCAGATTCTCATTTCTGGGTCACAGTTCACTGAGTCCTAGAACCTTGGGATTGAAAGAGACCCTAGCAGTCATCCAGATCATTTCTCATGACCGATCCCCTCCGCTTGCCTGATGTGCAATGCTACTGCTCCTGCTTGGATGCTACCATGGGGAGGAAGGGCCGCCCTCAGCAAGTCATTGACAGGAGACCTAGGGGCGTGTGGCAGGGAAGCTCTGTTGGCAGAGGAGTGATTGAAGCGTTTGCCTTAAATGTGATGGTTCTTTATATTTTACCATCACAAACCCCCAAGAGAATATGGAGAAAGTTTTAGATCATCTCCTCCAGAAAAAAGCATAGAGACATGATATTTTGAACATAATTTTAATAGGTTCAAAGGTTCCCCAAACCCATCTGTAGATGCTTAGTTAAGAATCCCTAACTTAATGTTTTTGAGGACCAAGCAAATGATACTGGTCCATGGACTAAAATAACAATTTGTCTGGCCTGGGGCGGGGTGGGGGGGTGGAATATCAAGCCTTGGAAACGGAAAATCTTATTGTAACTTGTAGCACTACACATCACTCTCATCACCCACCTGGACCAACTGTGTGTCAGAGACACTAAGAAGGTTAAAACACTGAAAAACAAATGAGGCAGCCTCTCTAGTTATTTTGCGGGGCTGCGTATTTCCTTGATATGCCTGCCACATTGTGTGGAGAAACGTGACACTCCTCACCATTGTGTGTTGGCAACCCCTAAGATTCCGAAAGTTCATGATTTTCTGGGCCCAGAGCTCACACATGTTGCACCTTTCAAAAGCTTTATTTCTCTTTTGTTTGGAGCATTTCCCATTGACTTTAAGTGTATTCTCCGTTGGCAGGAATGAGAAGATCAGGGGAAAGGTTTTCGTGCATTCTTACAAATCCAGTGCCACGTATTTGTTGGTTGCTGATTGATCGGTGGAAACCTTACAGTTGCAGCTGCCAAGTAAAACCCACAGTTAAGTGCTACCTCTAAAAACAAGCTTGGGACGGTCGTGTGGCATGTTCCATGGTATATTTGGGCTCTGGAAGCTTTCTTAGGTGTCAGGATCTTGTTCCTGGGAGCATGTGCTTTCCAAAGAAGTCCACGGACAGAGAGTCCGCCCCGCCCCACCCCCATAGGACCATCTATGGTAGAAGTTTTCTATCAGGCAAGGTGAGACGAGACAAGAAGCATATCTCTTCTCAATATTAACTCCTGGGTCTGAAGGGAACTAATCCATTCTTATGCCTCCAGGCAACAGGACATTCAAATAGATTGGGGTTTTGTTCTTTTTTTTCCCGCATTTCCCAAGGACATTCCAGCCTTCCTTAACCTTGCATTCCAGAGCCTCACAGGGCCTGTACCCTATAGGCAGGAAATACTTCCTCAGGTTTAACTTAAATCCTTCTCCCTGCAACAGGAGACCACTGCTCTCCTCCGAGGATTCAGAGAACAGCTGCCTGGCCCCTTGCCAGTCCCACCATCTCACGTTCCCATTGTTCAGGGGGAGGGAATGGCTCTAGGCCTATGTTGATTGGCTCCCTACCACCCAGCGGGAACCCAGGCATGAACCCCAGGCTCCTCTGTGGAGTTATTTTGCATACTTGGGGCACTGTTCTCCCAGGACTCTAAAATGATCACAAATGACTTATCACCCTCTGAAAACAAAAGTCTCTGCAGGGCCTTTGAGAGATGACATAAGAGAATGCTCTGCATCTTGATGGTGCTTTACCTAACATTTGTGCACATGCACGTTCCACTCTAGGTATAATAACCATCATTTTAAAGATAAGGAAATGGCTTCAGCAACATTTGCACAGATTACAAGAGGGGAAACCAAGAGTTGGACCTCAAATCATGAATGCATCAAGTTCAATGCTCTTTCCACTACACCAGAGGTGTTTCCTGGGGAGAAAATAAAGCCCTGGATCATTGACCATATATTTCTTATCTTTCAATTCTTAGTCTAAGGAACAGAGAGGCAGATACACAAGGAAATGGGCATAAAGACTCATCGAAACTGTGAACACATGGAAAGTCTTCCTTCAGTCACAAGAACTGTGGAATTGGTGGTGGAGTAGGTAGCAGGAAAGGGGCATCGCCGGGTGATCACGGGGGGCTGTAGAGGCAGATAGACCTGATTTCCAGCTCCAGCTCTAATACATGCAATGTGACACGGGACGGGTTTACTCACCTCTGAGCTTCAGTTCCATCATGTATGAAATGAGAATAATCATACCATTTTCACAGGGTTATTTTGAGGAGTAAATGAGACAATCAATATAAAGTGCTTAGCACAGGGTCTGACAGATAGGAAGAGCTAAATAAAAGTTAAATAGTAACTATTCATATTATGGAGTGACTAGAGCAATGAAACCGAATGGAGTTAAATTAGGAAAGGTTTCATGGAGGGAATAAAAGTGCAGTCGGAATTGGAAAGCAGGATTAGGGCTCGGTGAACAAGGTGAGACAGGGCATTATTTCTTTGCCCTCAGCTTCCCATAGGCATAGATATGCCAGTCTTTGAATGTGGATGCCCAAACTATCTGTCTCCACGGACTTTCCCGTTTTTAAACACACTGTGGAACAGTAAAATAGCAGAATGTCATTGGAGAGGCTGTGGATGGATGGCTTACAGGAGACATAGAGAGATGCCAGCATTAAAGCAAAGTCTATCCCAGAATGAAGAATAGCTTCAGTATAACTCCATTAAAACTTGAATGTGCTGTAATGTTGAGCTATTCTTAGTGTGGATAACTTCTTAAAAGGTTAAGTCTAATGACTTGTCTTGTTTGCCATAGATCTGCTGCTTCTGGTATAGATGAGAGAGATGACCTCTCCAAGACTCTACAAATTATTGGAAATAGCGAGATTGCAATTCTTGGAACTTTCCTATTGATTGGTTAAGTAAATCATCTGCTAAATGGAAATCTAATTTGAAAGGTATACATTTAATAGAATTAATAAGTGAACTGATTAAGCAAAATGTTAGAAGTAACCAAAAAATGCCCTAATTGATTGGAAAAGTATCAACAGGCCCCAAAGAGTGAGGAGCCTGAGAGAGAAATTACTGGATGCTTTTAGGGATTGTGGTGACACTGCTTTTGACATCTGCCCAGTTCAGTGTGGATTTGTGGAATACAAACCACACTGCCACAACTATTTCCAAAGGCATATAAATCAGGATGCATTTCTCTCCGTGTGTGACAAGCCATTTAAGCGCCCAGACTGAAAGATTGTGGAAAGTCCATCCTGGGTGTTGATGCCACCAACTCACAATGTGGGTTTCTGTGGCTAGTGAAACGAAGTCAGGTAGTTTCACAGGCTGGGCCTCCCTGCACGTGGCTCCTGCTTAGAGGGCTGGCAACGCGGTCTGGGAACCAAGTCCATAACCTGCATTGGAAGGACACTTCTCACAAACAGGTGCTGAAATAAGACAATTGAGAGGAAAGTGGAGAGGGAGGAAGCAATCACATCCATTTAAACTCTACTCTGTGCCAGTCACTTGACCGCCATTTTTTACTTAATCATCATAGCAATTCTGCAAGATAAGAATTACTAAGCTCATTTTACAAGGGATTCAGCC
This sequence comes from Balaenoptera musculus, assembly GCF_009873245.2. Lineage (NCBI taxonomy): Eukaryota > Metazoa > Chordata > Mammalia > Artiodactyla > Balaenopteridae > Balaenoptera > Balaenoptera musculus. Next base: position 11,105,424 of record NC_045792.1, read on the forward strand.
TAGTGGCATTGCTGGGATTTGAACCCAGATCTGACTGACTCCAAAGTCTATGAGTCCATGGTCTTTCCACCTCACAGGTTCGCCTCAAGAAAATGGGATATTGTTTAATTTCACTGAGACGTTAGCTCGGGCTGCAAAGTTGTATCCAGATCAAGAAGTGTGTGGAATCACTGAGTATCATGTTAAATGATTAACAGGCAATGGGCAAAGAAGGTTTTAGAATGGGGTGAGGGTGCAGAATAATCAGAATTTTCTTTCCTACTTTTTTTTTTTTTAAGTTATTTATTTATTTATTTACTTTTGGCTGTGTTGGGTCTTCGTTTCTGTGAGGGCTTTCTCTAGTTGAGGCAAGCGGGGGCCACTCTTTATCATGGTGTGCGGGCCTCTCACTATCGCGGCCTCTCTTGTTGCGGAGCACAGGCTCCAGACATGCAGGCTCAGTAGTTGTGGCTCACGGGCCTAGTTGCTCCGCGGCATGTGGGATCTTCCCAGACCAGGGCTCGAACCCGTGTCCCCTGCATTAGCAGGCAGATTCTCAACCACTGCGCCACCAGGGAAGCCCTTTCCTACTTTTAAGAGTGTAATTCAATATAAAAAAGAGTAGGAGAGACCAAATGAAAAGCAAATAGGAGGACAAAAGTCCTAGTTCTGGCCAGTTAGTAATAAAGGTTATTTTATTTTATTTTTTATACAATTTTAAAGGTTACTTTCCATTTATAGTTATTACAAAATATTGGCTATATTTCCTGTGTTGTACGATACATCCTTGAGCCTAGCTTACACCCAATAGTTTGTACTTCCCACTCCACAATCCCTACATTGCCTCTCCTCTCCCTTCCCCACTGGTAACCACTAGTTTGTTCTCTGTATCTGTGAGTCTGCTTCTTTTTTTGTTGTATTCACTAGTCTGTTGTATTTTTAGATTCCACATATAAGTGATACCATACAGTATTTGTCTTTCACTGTCTGACTTATTTCACTAAGCAAAATGCCCTCCAAGTCCATCCATGTTGCTGCAAATGGCAAAACTTTCTTTTTTTATGGCTGAGTAGTATTTCATTGTGTACATACATCACATCTTCTTTATCCATTCATCTGTTGATGGACACTTAGGTTGCTTCCATACCTTGGCAATTATAAATAATGCTGCTATGAACATTGGGGTGCATGTATCTTTTCAAATTAGCGTTTTGTTGTTTTCAGATATATTACCCAGGAGTGGAATTGCTGGATCATATGGTAGTTCTAGTTTTAGTTTTTTGAGAACCTTCATACTGTTTTCCACAGTGGCTGCACAAATTTACATTCCCACCAACAACATACAAGGGTTCCCTTTTTCTCACATCCTTGCCAACATTTGTTATTTGTGTTCTTTTTGATGATGCCCATTCTGACAGATGTGAGGTGATATCTCATTGTGGTTTTGATTTGCATTTTCCTGATGATTAGTGTTGTTGAACATCTTTTCACGTGCCTGTTGGCCATCTGCATTTCTTCTTTGAAAAAATGTCTATTCAGTTCTTCTGCCCATTTTTAATTGGGTTGTTTGCTTTTTGATGTTTAGTTGTATGAGCTGTTTATATATGTTGGATGGTAATCCCTTATTGGTTATATCGTTAGTAAATATTTTCTCCTATTCAGTAAGTTGTCTTTTCATTTTGTCGATGGTTTCCTTTGCTGTGCAGAAGCTTTTAAGTTTAATTAGGTCCCATTTGTTTATTTTTGCTTTTATTTCCTTTACTTTAGGAGATGGAGCCAAAAATATATATTGCTGCGATTTATGTCAAAGAGTGTTCTGCCTATGTTTTCCTCCAGGAGTTTTATGGTATATGGTCTTACATTTAGGTCTTTAATCAATTTTGAGTTTATTTTTGTATATGGTATTAGGAAATGTTAGTAATAAAGGTTTGAACCAAGATGGTAACCAAAAGACCTGAAAAAATGTGACAGATTATATTTTCCAAAAATGGCCATAACAATATTTCCCATCCCACATGTTCTTCCAGGAACTTGTCATTCCCCTTCAAGAGGTAGAGTCTATGACCCCTCCGCAGGAACCTGGCCGGGGCTTTGTAACTGCCTCAACTAATAGATTATGACAAAAGTGATACTCTGTTGACTTCCAAGGCTAGGTCCTAAAAAGTGATATGGCTTCTATCTGGTTCTCCCTCTCTCTGGATACTTGTCCTTGGAAGCCATCCATTGTACTGCAAGAAAGACCAGGCAACAGAGAGAGGTCCATGTGGAGAGAAACTGAGGCTCCTAGCCATTGGCCCCAGCTGAGCTCCCTGCCAACATCAAGCACCAACTTACTAGCCATGTGAGTGAGTCATCTTGGAAGTACAGTAAGTCCCCTACATATGAATGAGTTCCATTCTGAGAGTGTATTCGTAAGTCCACTTTGTTCGTAAGCCCAACAAAGTTAGCCTAGGTACCCAACTAACACAGTCAGCTATATGGTACTGTACTGTAAGAGGTTTATAATATGTTTCACACAAATAATACATTAAAAAAACCAAAAAATAAACTTTTAATCTTACAGTACAGTACCTTGAAAAGTACAGTAGTACAGTACAACAGCTGGCACACAGGGGCTGGCATCAAGTGAACAGGCAAGAAGAGTTGCTGACTGGAGGAGGGAGAGGAGGTGGGAGATGGTAGAGCTGAAGGATTGTCAGCATTAAGAGATGGAGGGCAAGCTGCAATTGCACTCACGCCTGACGTTGATGGCACAGGTTCTGGTTCTTTGCTGGATTCAATTCTATCTACTCTCTTGAAAAAAATGATCCAGCGATGTCTGGGTTGTAGCTCTTTTTTTCTCATCATAGATGACACAGTAGCACTGGATTTCGTTCTGAACGGCTGCTGCAACCTTCGTGTACCATTCTACGTTCAGGTCCTATGCCTCAAAAACTAACAGTGCCTCCTCAAATAAAGAAAATCCCCTTGCCATTTCCTGCCTTGTGAATCTCTTCAGTTCTTCAGTTACTTCTTCTTCCTCTTGTCTCTCTTCGTCCTTTCTCTGGGCCTCCAATTCCATCAGGTTTTCATTAGTAAGCTCCTCGTGTTGCACAGCAAGGAGTTCTGTGAAGTCATCCTCTTGCAGATCTAGCTCCAGCTTCTCGCTGAGGGTCGCTAAGTTGCTAAAGACCTCTTTGGACTCATTATCCACCTTCTCAAATCTACAGAAATCATGAACAAACTGTGGGCAAAAGTTCTCCCAAACCCCATTCATGGTGATGGCTGTAACCTCAAGCCAAGCAAAGTCAATGTTTTTGCTGTTTTTTTTAAGAGAGCAAGATCTGAAGGTCCTGACTCTTTTATTTATTTATTTATTTATGGCTGTGTTGGGTCTTTGTTTCTGTGCAAGGGCTTTCTCTAGTTGCGGCAAGCGGGGGCCACTCTTCATCGCGGTGCGCGGGCCTCTCACTGTCGTGGCCTCTCTTGTTGCGGAGCACAGGCTCCAGACGCGCAGGCTCAGCAATTGTGGCTCACGGGCCTAGTCGCTCTGCGGCATGTGGGATCTTCCCAGACCAGGGGTCGAACCCGTGTCTCCTGCATTGGCAGGCAGATTCTCAACCACTGCGCCACCAGGGAAGCCCAAAGTCAATGTTTTTTATGGACTTGTAGATGTTAATAGTCCTTCCAAAATTGTCACAGGTTGTTCCTGATTCATCACCTGCCTTTACTGCCTGACAAAAGTGTGACCAGGTTGGACGAGCAGTGTAGTTATTTGGTGGCAGATGCACTACTTTGATGTTGGGATGAAAGTCGTCCATGAATGGGGGGTGGCCCGGAGCATTGTCAAGGAGCAAAAGAATGTTGAATGGGACATCCTTCTCCAAGCAATATTTCTCTACCTCTGGGATAAAGTGGTGGAAAAAACAGTCCTGGAAAATGACCTGTGTAACCCAGGCTTTGGGGTTACTCTTCCATACAACAGGAAGAGAGCCCTTGGCTATGTTTTTAAGGGCGGTTGGGTTCTCTGAATAATAAACTAAGAGGGGCTTCAGCTTCATATCGCCAGAAACATTGCTACCAAATAACAGAGTTAGCCTATCCTTTGCTGCTTTATAGCCTGGCATCAACTTTTCCTCCTTACTGATGTACCTTTGGTCTGGCATCCTCTTCCAGTTCAGTCCTGTCTCTTCCACATTAAAAACCTGCTTGGGTAAATACGCGCCTTCATTAATAATTTCTCGAAGCATTTCAGGAAATTCCCAGGCAGCTACCATATCTGCACTTGCTGCCTCGTCACTTACTTTTACATTGTGAAGGTTGGCTCTAGCCTTGAACCGATGAAACCAGCCATGGCTGGCATTAAAAGATGTGCCCTCTGATTCTTCACTGTGTTTCTTCTTCAAGTCGTTGTAAAGGCTTTTAGTTTTCTCTTGAATCAGCATTAAGCTGAGCAGGACTCGATGCTGATCCTGCATCCGCACTGAGAAGTTTCTCCATCTCCTCCATCACTTTCCCACGCTTCTTTGATATTATTGTCAACATTATCGGCACAGCATACTTCACACATTCCATGATCTTGTCCTTGTTCTATAGAATCATGCCAGTGGTTGAACAATACACGTTATAAGAATGAGCGACGTCTACCATCTTTTCGCCTTGCTCCACTCTCTCAATCATTTTCACTTTTGCTTCCATCGTTATTGCTTGGCGCTTCTTAGCACTACCAGCTACATCACTGCTGCTTTTTAAAAAATTAATTAATTAATTAATTAATATATATATATATTTTTTGGCTGCAGTGGGTCTTTGTTACTGCACGCGGACTTTCTCTAGTTGCGGTGAGCAGGGGCTACTCTTCGTTGCAGTGCGTGGGCTTCTCATTGCGGTGGCTTCTCTTGTTGTGGAGCACGGGCTCTAGGTGCGTGGGCATTAGTAGTTGTGGCACACGGGCTTAGTTGCTCCGCAGCATTTGGGATCTTCCCGGACCAGGGCTTGAACCCGTGTCCCCTGTATTGGCAGGCAGATTCTTAACCACTGCACCACCAGGGAAGTCCCATCACTGCTGCCTTTACACTTACTTCCGGACATCCGGGGTTTGAAAAAAAGATACTGTACTACTGTACTCTATACAGTACTGTACAATAAAGTACACAAAATCACAACCACTTGTGGAGGATGCACGCACGTGACAATGTACGCCAGACACGTGAATTAACTTACGTGATTGGACATGCAAATGCACGTTTGCATCTTTGAAAGTTTGCAACTCGAAGGTTAGTACGTAGGGGACTTACTGTAGATCTTTCAGCCCCCAGTTGAGCTGCCCAGATGATACCACAGGGAGCAAAGACAAGCTTTTCAGACTGAGCTTTGCCCAGCTGCAAATTTGAGGGCAGAATAAATGATTGCTGTTGTTTTAAGTTACTAAATGTTGGGGTGACTTGGTATGCAGCAATAGATAGCCAGGACAAAAAGGGCCAACGGAAAGAAGAGTCACTGGTGTTATCAACCAACAGGCATACCGATGAATCCTGACCAAATGGTAACAAAGGTCAATTTTATTTACTTGATTGTGTCTCCATTGCGCTGAGGAATGAAGATTTTAGAGCCGGGAAATATGTGCATCCAGATAACAAAGTACTAATAATAGCATTTCTAAAGTATCCACTCTAATGGGTGGAGATGGAGATTCAGATAATCATCCGTAATGATGCATGATCCAATGGAAAACATACCTGCATTAGGAGTCTACTATATTTTAGGCAAAATGTTAGACCTTTCACATGCCTTTTCTCACCTATCCTCATAAAACTCCTATAGAATCTTACTCTTATTTTACAGGATCAGAAAAAGTTAGAAAATTGATTTTAAAAAAATCATCTCACACCCATGAGTGGTAGGAGCAAGATTCAAACTCAAGTCTGACTGCAGAGCTCATTCCCTTTTTACTACAGCATCCTACATATTTGCCAAAGGTGATTTCTCTTTGGTTTTTGCACACATGTGCTATTAATGGTTTTTGAGTTGTTTGGAGTGGATTCCTTTTTCTTCAGCAGCAGCATATTTATTTACACTTCTTGGCTACTATTTTTTTAAAAAAAGAATTTGCATTCCTGAAGCATAGACAATCCAACGGTGTTGAAAGCAGATGGTCCACAAGTATGCTGTGAGACATGGGGAATCGAAATTAAATTTTGTCACAGTTATGGAGTGCTGTGGTGCTTTGTATGTGTGTACATACAATGCAGTGTATGTCGTAAATGGAAGTGGTTTTTTCTTCTTTATTAAGTTGGCCATTATCTTTATTAAAGGTATTTTTTCAGTCAAAGCTAAGACATTTTACCCAATGCACGAGTGTCTTGTAATTTGAAGTGCAGAACACAGCAGTAGTTGTGCAAAATAAGCAGATGTCTGCCCTGATCAGTCTGCTTTAGAATTCTGTTGGGGGCTTGTGATTGTTTGAATGGGAAGAGTTCCCTCAGTCGTTTCTTGGAGGGAAAAGAGGTATAGAGGGCAAGAGGTGAGAGTCTCTCCCTCTGAAGGTCAGAGGGTTCAGTGATTGGAGGAAATGGACATCTAGGCTCTTCCATTCTGTTCTGGCACTGCCACTGCACACAGTGACCTTGCTCAAGTCATTGACCCCTTGTTTTTCGTATTAGTTCCTAGGGGACAGTAACACCAAGCCAGCCCTGCTGAAAACAAGCCAGTTCTTCAGAAAAAGTCATCAGTATATGTGCAAACCCAAGAGCCCTTTATTATACACAGCCCTCTCTTTTCCTGTTTTTCCCCTGACAGCAATGCATTTCTTTCCTCAGCATGCCATTTTCAAAACCTTTGACATTCCAGGGCACCTCATCATTGCCTTCATCGGGGATCATGCCAATTTGTCAGTTTTAATCTGTCCAAAAACCTGCATCTGCCAGCATAATCCTTTTTATTTCTTATATGTTGATACAAAGATTTCACACATTGATTTTTGAGTAGCTCTGATTTCATGCAAGCTAAGCAAACAGTGACAGGTTGGTACTTGGGGTAATGAATGCTCTATCAGATTAATATAAATCAATGGCATTGGCAAGTTTCAGATGAGGCACAGGGGTTGGGGTCTGGAGAGCACGAGCTGCCAGAACAAGACAGATGGTCAGAAGCTGACACTTACCTCTTTATCTTGATGGGCTCATTAGCAGATTTCTCTCCTTTGAGTGAGTCTTATTTGGCTTTAAATGGTACCCCGCCATCCTGGAAAAAATACTGACATACCCTTCTCATGACCTGGCATGAAGAATATTCTAGTGTCCAGGGTCTGTTTAGCAGCCTGGAGGGCTAGGACTTGGGTAAATGTATACTAGAGTTACCATTTATCCAGTAGGACCATTGGGGTCCAAAGAGTTACTGTATCCCTGTGAAGAACCTACTTTTCTAAAAACTACCATTTATCGAATGTCAAGTCCTATACCAGGCACGTTATTTTATTTAATTCTCACAAGAACTCTAGGAAGTAAACTCCATTATTATTATCCTTGTTCTTATTGTTTCTATGCTATTGCATAAGTGAGAAACTGAGGATTAAGTAATTTGTCCAAAGGGACACAGCTGGGGAGTAGAAAAGGCAGAACTTGATTCTGGGTCTGTAGAACTCCGAAACCCTGAGGTTAACCTCTGGTCTCATGTACAAGAGCAGGTGGCTAAGTCTATGGGCAGCTTTTTTGGTCCTGAACTGGTGCCTCTCCTTTCTCTGTGCCTCCCTCCCTTCCTTCCTGCAGGTGTGAAGGACTCTCAGCTGTCTCTTTCTTCCCTTTTAAAAAACATACCTCCATCCTCAGGTTCTTCCTCCTCTAAAGCTGGCAGTGGCGCAGGGGATAGTAACCTTGGCTCCATTCTTTCCTACTCTTCCTCCAGATGACCACCATCACAGGACAAAAACAATAAATGGCCAAAAGGTTTCAGAAGTCCTATAAGGTTTTTCATAGTCATTGATCCATCAAATAGAGGTCTTGACTTCCTATTTATTTATTCTTTTCCTTTATGGTTTATTACAAGATATTGAATATAGTTCCCTGTGCTATACAGTAAGACATTGTTGTTCATCTATTTTATATACAGTAGTTTGTATCTGCTAATCCCAAACTCCTAATTTATCTGCCCCACCTTTCCCCTTTGGTAACCATAAGTTTGTTTTCTATGTCTATGAGTCTGTTTCTGTTTTCTAAATAAGTTCATTTCTATCATTTTTTAGATTCCATATATAAGTGATATCTTATGATAGCTGTCTTCCTCTGTCTGACTTACATCACTTAATATTGATCATCTGTAGGTCCATCCATGTTGCTGCAAATGGTGGTATTTCATTCTTTTTTATGGCTGAGTAATACTCCATTGTATATATGTACCGTATCTTCTTTATCCATTCATCTGTTGATGGACACTTAGGTGGCTTCCATGTCTTGACCATTGTAAATAGTGCTGCTGTGAACATTGGAGTGCATGTATCTTTTTGAATTAGTGTTCATCTTTTCCAGATTTAAGCCCAGGAGTGGGATTGCTGGATCATATGGCAACTCTATATTTAGTTTTTTTAAGGAAGCTCCATACTGTTCTTCACAGTGGCTGCACCAATTTACATTCCCACCAACATTGTAGGAAGTTTCCTTTTTCTCCATACCCTCTCCAACATTTATTATTTGTAAACTATTTAGTGATGGCCATTCTGAGTGGGTGATACTTCATTGCAGTTTTGATTTGCATTTCTCTAATAATCAGCGGTGTTGAGCATCTTTTCACGTGCCTGTTGGCCATCTGTATGTCTTCTTTGGAGAAATATCTGTTAAGGTCTTCTGCCCATTTTCTGATTGGGATGTTTGGTTTTTTGATATTGAGTAGTATGAGCTGTTTGTATATTTTGGAAATTAAGCTCTTGTCAGTCACATCATTTGCAAATATTTTTCCCACTCTGTTGGTTGCCTTTTTATGTTGTTTATGGTTTTCTTTGCTATGCAAAAACTTATAAGTTTGACTAGGTCCCATTTGTTTATTTTTGCCTTTATTTCTATTGCCTTGGGAGACTGACCTAAGAAAACATTGCTATGATTTACGTCAGAGAATGGTTTGCCTATGTTCTCTTCTAGGAGTGTTATGGTGTCATGTCTCATATTTAAATCTTTAATCCATTTTGAGTTTATTTTTGTGTATGGTGTGAGGGACTGTTCTGACTTCACTGATTTACATGCAGCTGTCCAGCTTTCCCAACACCACTTGCTGAAGAGACTGTATTTTCTCCATTGTATATTCTTGCCTCCTTTGTTGAAATTAGTTGACTGTAGGTGTGTGGGTTTATTTCTGGGCACTCTATTCTGTTCCATTGATCCATATGTCTGCTTTTGTGCCAGTACCATGCTGTTTTGATTACTATAGTTTTGTAGTATTGTTTGAAGTCTGGGAGAGTTTTGCCACAAGCTTTGTTCATTTTCCTCAGGATTGCTTTGGCAATTTTGGATCTTTTATGGTTCCATATAAATTTTAGGATTACTTGTTCTAGTTCTGTGAAAAATGTCATGGGTAATTTGATATGGATCACATTAAATATGTAGATTGCTTTGGGTAGTATGGCCATTTTAACAACATTAATTCCTCCAATCCAAGAGCATGGGATAGCTTTCCATTTCTTTGAATCACCTTCAATTTCCTTTATCAATGTTTTATAGTTCTCATCGTATGAGTCTTTCCCCATCCTCAGTCAGATGTATTCCTAGGTATTTTTTTTTATGCTATTTTAAAAGAGATATTTTTTAACTTTCCCTTTCTGATATTTTATTGTTGGTGTAAAGAAATACAACAGATTTCTGCACGTTAATTTTGAATCCTGCTACCTTGCTGAATTCATTTATCAGTTCTAGTAGTTTTTGTGTGAAGTGTTTGGGGTTTTTATACATATAGTATCATGTCATCTGCATGCAATGACAATTTTACCTCTTCCTTCCAATCTGGATACCTTTTATTTCTTTTTCTTGTCTGATAGCTGTGGCTAGGACTTCCAATACTGTGTTAAATAGAAGTGGTGAGAGTGGGCATCCTTGTCTTGTTCCAGATTTTAGCAGGAAGGCTTTCAGCTTTTCACCATCCAGTACCATGTTGACTGTGATTTTGTCATAAATGGATTTTATTATGTTGAGATATGTTCCCTCTATACACGCTTTGGTAAAGGTTTTTTTTTTTAATCATAAATGGATATCGAATTTTATCAAATGCTTTCTCTGCATATATCAAGATGATCATGTGGCTTTTGTATTTTCTTTTATTGATGTGGTGTATCACATTGATTGATTTGCATGTGTCAAAGCATCCTTGTGACTCTTGGATGACTCCAAATTGATCATGGTGTATGATCTTTTTTATGTGTTGTTGGATTCAGCTTGCTAGTATTTTGTTGAGAATTTTTGCATATATACTCATCAAAGATATTGGCCTGTAATTTTCTTTTTTGGTAATGTCTTTGTCTGGTTTTGGTATCAGGGTGATGGTGGCTTCCTATAATGACTTTGGGAGTGTTCCCTCCTCTTCGGTCTTTTGGAAGAGTTTGAGAAGGATTGGTATAAGTTCTTGGTATGTTTGGTAGAATTCCCCAGTGAAGCCATCCGGTCCTGGACTTTTGTTTGTAGGGAGTGTTTTTAAAATCACAAATTCTATTTCACTTCTAGTGATTGGTCTGTTCAAATTATCTACTTCTTCTTGATTCACTTTTGGTGGTCTGTATGTTTTTAGAAACTTGTCCATTTCTTCTAGGTTGTCCAATTTGTTGCCATATAATTGTTCATAGTATTCTCTTATGGATTTTTTGTATTTCTGTGGTATTGGTTGTTATTTCTCCTCTTTCATTTCTTGTTTTGTTTATTTTGTTCCTCTCTCTTTTCTTCTTGGTGACCCTGGCCAGAGGTTTGTCAATTTTGTTTACCCTTTCAAAACCAGCTCTTGGTTTTATTGAATTTTTTATATTATTTTTTAATCTCTTTTTTATTTAATTCCTCTCTGAAATTTATTATTTCCTTCTGCTGGAAATAATAAAGTTTTTGTTTGCTTTCTTTTGTTTGTTCTTCTTTTTTTAATTCTTTCAGGTAGTAAGTTAGGTTATCTATTTGAGATTTTTCTTGTGTTTTGAGGAAGGCCTGTATTGCTATGAACTTCCCTCTTGGGACTGCATTGCCACACCCCATAGATTTTGTATGGTTGTGTTTTCCTTGTCATTTGTCTCAAGGTATTTATTAATTTCCTCTTTGATTTCATTGTTGACCCATTGGGTTTTTTTAGTAGCATGTCATTTAGTCACCAGGTAATCATTTTTTTCTCATTTCTATTTCTGTTGTTCATTTCTAGTTTCATGCCTCTGTGGTCATAAAAGATGCTTGAAATAATTTCTATCCTCTTAAATTTATTGAGGCTTGTTTTGTGACCCAGTATGTGGTCTATCCTAGAGAATGTTCCATGTGCACCTGAAAAGAATGTGTATTCTATATTTTTCAGGTGTAATGTCCCGAAAATATCAATTAAGTCTAACTGTTCTATTGTGTCATTTAAGATCTCTGTTGCCTTATTGATTATCTATCTGTCTGGAAGATCTGTCCATTGACGTCAGTGGGGTGTTAAAGTCTCCTACTATTTATTCCTGTTAGTTCTTCCTTTTATGTCTGTTAGTATTTGTATTATGTATTTAGGTGCTCTTATATTGGGTGCATATATATTAACGTGTGTGATATCCTCTTCCTGTATTGATCCTTTTATCACTATATAATGTCCTTTTTCTTTATGGCCTTCGTCTTAAAGTCTATTTTGTCTGATATGAGTATTGCTATCCTTGCTTTATTGTCATTTCCATTTGCATGAAGTATCTTTTTCCATCCTCTCACTTTCAATATCTATGTGTGTCCTCCACCCTAAAGTGGGTCCCTTGTAGGCAGCATATTGTAAGCTCTTGTTTTATTATCCAGTTATCCACTCTATGTCTTTTGATCAGAGCATTTAGTCCATTGTCATTTAAGGTAATTATTGATATGTATTTTTTGCCATTTTAAATACTGTTTTCCAGTTGATATTATATTTCTTCTCTGTTCCTTTCATTTTTGTCATTCTTTTTCCTTTTGTGGTTTGATGGTTTTCTATTGTATTATGCTTGAATTCTTTTTGTGTTTTTGTGAATCTACTGTATGTTTTTGATTTGTGGTTTCTCTGATTTTCAAGTATGTTAACCCATTACTATATCTACTTGTTTTAGACTGGTAGTAATATAGGCTCAAACACATTCTAAAAAAAATCTACATTTTCTTACTCCTCTCCCCCACATTTTATGATGTTTGATGTCCTCTTTTATATCTTCATGTTTATCCTTTTGCTGTTCATAGTACTTATTGTCACTTTCACAATTTTTTTTTAATCTATATACTGGCTTATTTAAGTGATTTAACTTCCAATTGTGATTTTCTCTTTCCTATAGATTCTTGCTTCTTTTCTATTTAGAGAAGACCTTTCAATATTTCTTTTAGGATAGGTTTGGTATTGCTATATTCTTTTAGTTTTTGCTGTTCTGAGAAATTTTTTAATCTCTCCTTCTATTCTAAGTGGTAATCTTACTGGGTAGAGTATCCTAGGTTGCAGGTTTTTCCCTTCCAGGAGTTTCAGTATATCTTGCCACTTTCTTCTGGCCTGTGATGTTTCTGTAAAGAAATCAGCTGATAGCCTTATGGGGGTTCCCTTGTAACTAACTCTTTTTTTCTTGCTGCCTTTAGAATCCTGTCTTTAACTTTTGCCGTTTTAATTATAATATGTCTTAGTGTAGGTCTGTTTGGTTTCATCTTGCTTGGAGCTTCCTGTACCTGGATATTTGTTTTCCTTCTTTAGGTTTGGGAAGTTTTCAGCCATAATTTCTTCAAGCACGTTTTTGATCCCCTTTTCTCTTTCTTTTCCTTCTGAAATCCGTATTATGTGTAGTTTGGCTTGCTTTATCCCATAGGTCTCTTATATTGCTTTCATTTTTTTTTTTAATTTGGCTTTCTGTCTGCTGTTCTGATTGGGTGATTTCCAGTGCTCTATCTTCCAGATCATTTATTCTTTCTTCTGCATTATTTAGTTTGCTAATTATTGTTCAACTCTCATCTCGACAAATGCATTTTCTAATTTTGATTGGCTCCTCTTTAGTTTCTAGTTCCTCATTACAGTGATCTGCATTTCTATTGATAG